>NC_137113.1:9846056-10353556 GCF_949357685.1 Gobio gobio | reverse complement strand
CACATGAATCGGCACCTCTGAGTCCAGACCTTAAATTCACTGAAAGTCTTTGGGATGAGTCGTGACAGAGTGCTGGACTCTTGCATTGTATGACTCTTACATGTATATGTGTGTACCTAATAAAGTGGCCGACCTGGGGTGCGTTTCCCAAAACCATAGTTGCTAACCTGTTAGCAACTTAGGTCGTTGGCAATGGGAAATTGCATTGCAACCACCAAAGTTGCTAACTTAGTTAGCAACTATGGTTTTGGGAAATGCACCCCTGCTCTACTGTCGACATGGCAGCAACTTTAGGCACAAAGATTGGTCAGGACGATCAGCTGAAGTTCAAACTGAGCATCGGAATGGGGAAGAAATGCGATTTATGTGACTTTGAATGTGTCATGGTTGTTGGTGCCAGACGGCTGTTCTGAGTATTTCAGAAACTGGGATTTTCACACAAAACCATCTACAGAGAATGTTCTTAAAAATGTTGAATTTTCATTTCCGTTCTGCTTGTTTCCTGCAGTGATCGTGGTGCTCTACGTGGGGGTTCGGCGGCAGAAGAAGAAAGAGACTCTCATGACGTCCAAAGAGGACATCCGTGACAACGTCATCCATTACGACGATGAAGGAGGAGGCGAGGAGGACACACACGCCTTCGACATGGGCACCCTCCGCAACCCCAAAGTCATCAAGGAAAACCTGTTTCGCCGAGACGTTAAGCCAGAGTTGGGTTTGTGTCCACGGCGGCCAATAGCCTCGCAGAACAGCGCTGACATCAGCAACTTCATCAGTCAGCGGCTGCAAGAGCACGACGGTGACACTTCCGCCCCGCCATATGACTCGCTGGCCACATACGCCTACGAGGGCGAGGGCTCGGTGGCGGAGAGTTTGAGCTCTATAGAGTCTGTAAAGGGTGAAACAGAGGAGGACTACGATTACCTCAACGAGTGGGGGCCTCGCTTCAAAACCCTCGCAGGGATATTCGAACGATCAGAGAGCCAATCAGACGTAACATCCAGCACCACCACTGAAAACAAACACTGATGTTTTTTTTCTCTCTCTTTGCTTTGAAACAAACATAGATGTGTGTTTAACTTTGACTTTTCTTTTACAAGGTTTCACTATATTATTTTGTAGTGGTTCTTTTTAAACTTTTTAGTTCGCCTTGATTTCATACTCAAAACAAGAGAGGATAAAGGAAGCCAGAATAAAATGCAGCCTTTGGATTATCTGTAAATGAATGTTGGAGGTTTTTGGTCATATTTATTCAGCTTTGCTTTTCACAACAAAAAAAAAGAAAAAGAAAAAGAACCACATAGAAGATGCAAAATTTTTCTGACATCCTTAAAAAGTGCCTCAATGGAGTCGGTTTGTTATTCTTCTTTTTATGGTTTAGCTTGGTTTTGTCACCCTTCTTAAGGATGAGTGGCGTCCCTAACCGGAGCTGACCGTGACCTGGATTCCAAGCTTCGGTGGAGGGAGTTTTGAGGAGGAAATGTCTACACGGGCCGCGTTTGGCCAAAGATGCTTTTTGAATGTTATTTATGATTCTATTTATTTATTTGTGAGGCTGTTGAGACGGGTTGTAATGTTTTGTTGTGTATTTATCTATTTATCATGATTTCAAATCGAATATGAATTTCTTATTTTTTTGAAGACACAAGGATTTTCATAATTATTTGCTCCTCACGAGGACATGGACATTGTAGTCCCAAGAGGAACTTGTATAGACTTGTACTTGTTGTAAAAAAATCTACTTTAGGGCTAAACATGAACTATTACAGTTGAGTCCTGTAATAAACACAGTTTTCTTAAATAAACACCACTTGGAGAAAAAAAAAAAAAAAACATTTTCACTGCTTAAACGTGTTCTGGTTTGGTGTAGAATTGTAGAATCTAAAGATCCAAAAGACAACAAGGTATGTCCCCGATGCTTGAATTTCTCTAAAGGAAATAATAAGCTGTGATTGTGCTTGAGATATGCTGATATAATAGTCCGATCGGAGTGAGACTGCTGAAAATGTGATGGGTCATCAAATATACTCTTTGATCTTATCATGGCGTCTGCTGAGTAGGAAGGAGATTTCTTGAATCACACACTACCAATCAATGAAAGAAGGCTCCATACAAGGCACACACACACATCTTTCTCTGTGCAATACAACCAGAATGAGTCCATAGATGGTTTTCAAGCATTAGATTAGAGAGATTTTACCAGATAAACACACTGTAAAAAAAAGAAAAGTTGACATAATTTGCTGCACAGCTTTTTTTGAGTTTACTCAACTTTTAAACAAAGTAGTCACTTAACTCAATTTAAGATCTTTTGTTCAGCAAATTGAGTTTAGCGTTTTTTGATTTCGTGTTGAAAACTGTTTATTGTTTTATGTCACCATCATGGTGATCAGTGTTTTATTTAGTTGGGCAGTTTGACGACTTTTTAATGTTAGTGTTTCTCTGGCTACTGTAACTGAGTTTGCTATGGCAAGAAAAGCAAGATAAAACACAATCAGATGCTGTCGGCCTCTCGATGATAAGAATATAATCATTGTGTAGTGGCTTAATTCACTGATTTTATGACTGAGTTTAAAGGGGTGATGAATTGAGAAATCAACTTTCCTTTGAGCCTTTGATATATAAAAGTCCATTGTGATATAAGTATATCCTGTAAGTTTCAGAGCTGAAAACGTCCTTGTTAGTCAAAGAAAAGCTTTTATTGACACCAGGCCCCGAAAACGAGAGATCTCAGTATATGTCGACCACTGACGTCATAGAATGTAGAAGCACCGCCTCAAGCCCAGGGCTTAATTTGAGCCGGAACATGTTCCGGCACCTCCGATGTTGGACCCGGAACCTTTTTTATTGAATCCGGCACCTCATATGTCACTATTGAGTGTTTTTCTTCTTTTTTTTTCTTGGTTAATTTAATAGTCTGAAAAATAACTGCTTGTGAAAACAATTGATGCAGTGTATTTATTTTATTTTTTTACATTTCGCACCCGTGCAGTGCATGTTCTGAAATTAAAATAAAAATTGCCTTAAATAGGCTACACGCGGCCTTGTTTGTTTTGCGGTCTATTGACGATGCAATTCTCTGCTGATGCAAGCCGCGAGAAAGCCCTGGTCTGTTGTAGAAAGGATACTGATCCATCCAATGCAACAAATATATTTAATGGCTAATGTATGCATAGGCCTATGCTGAGTTTAATTTATTTATGATAAGATGCGCTGCAGATGTGCCTCCATGTCACAGTTATTATATTGTCTGTTATATTTGCTTTTTATTTATTAATTACAAGCAATTAGTTGATGCAACATTTACTACAATTAATATACAATTTATACAAAACGAAATTTGTTTTAAAGAAGGGCTTCATACAAAACGAAACTTAATATTAAACAGAATATAATAACCTCCAAACTAATTTCTGACCCACGCATCTTTGCACTTTTCATAATCAGATGAAATGTAAAAATAGCTCAATAATCCACTCTATGCAGGCGCGCGCTCATGAACCGTTCACTGGTAAAACAATGCTCGCTCAAATCCTGCTCAGACATGACATGCATCTGTACTAAAGGCCTACTTGTTGTAGCCATTAAACAATGTATTTTGTTTGATATTTATGTTTAAATATTTTCAAATTTCATCTGATTATGAAAAGTGCAAAGATGCGAGTGGGTCAGATTAGTTTGGTGGTTATTATATTTTGTTTAATATTAAATTTCGTTTTGTATGAAGCCCTTCTTTAAAATGAATTTCGTTTTGTATAAATTGTATCTTAATTTTAATCAAGGTTTCGTCAGCCAATTGCTTGGATTTAATAAATAACAAGCAAATAGAGTAATAGCAGATTATAAGGGTGAGATGAAGTCGCGCGGGAGCGATCAAATGCATTGCACTTGAGCTGGAGTGCGTCTCATAAATAAACGAAACTCAGCAGCTACTGCCTCACAGACATGAGAAATATGTGTATAGAAAGCTTGAAATGTCTACTTTTCTGTAACTTATAGTTACGAAAAGAAATAGACTAGTCAAGCAATGCACAGTGTTAACGCGAGCAGCTCATGACTGGCGTCTCGGAGCGTTTCTGAATGCTGCGCTTCATCACTGCGTGTGCTGCGAGTTTAACACGCATTTTTAGACTAATCCTGACTTGTGCAACTTTGTACACATTTGTTTCTTAGTTGTAGTATTACTTTGCTAAAAAAATATATTATTTCTGATTATGGCATAGCTTTCTGCCCACCCAATTAGGCTAATAAAGTAATGATTTAAAAAAAACACAAACGATCAAGGGACATCACTGTCACATGGCATAGATGATCGAAATGTGCATTCCGTCTTGCACAGGTGGAGTTCTCCTGTGTCAAATTGTACGCAAACCGGAAATTATAAGGCAGAGAAGTATCTTGTGCGCACGCAAAAGTCTGTATATTTTTATTTATTGCAAAGGTCCCTTTAGGGGCTCCCTAGTTTTTTAATAACTTGGCTGAGAAAAATAAATGATAGGGGGTACGTTATTGAAAAAAGATTGAGAAGCACTGCAGTGAAAATTTGTTTTGTTCCGTTACCTCCAACCTGCGTTTTGAGTCGCCGGATCCATGACAACCATGATAGCCCTGAACACTGCAGGAGTTCACATTGGAGTTCGCAGTGTCGCGTGTGAAATGTCTTCATCCCAGGTACAGTGGCAAATGTTTCAGCATGTCATATGAATATAATTTCATGGGTTTTATTTTTTTTCAAATGCCAAATGATCGCGATGCTCACGTTTACAAGCCAGCGTCATTATAGTAGCCTAGTCTATTGGTTCCCGTTTTACAGAATCTATATGATACTTCAATTCAATGTTTGAGTGGTAGGTAATAACCATATATCGTCAATATTATAATATCAAGCTACCATAGATGAATCTGCAAATTTGAAAAATCGATTTGCATTATAGCTTGAGGCAAGACAAATAAACAAATATCACAGACATGTTAGGTATCCTAAAATATGATTTTGTACGTCTTATGTATTTACTTGCAAGAATGTAGCCCCTCCTCCTTCAGCTCACATCAACGAGCAAACGCTGGCCCAATGTTGATCCTCGTCCTGCCTTTAATCCGATCACTTTCTCGTTTCCTCTTTTTGCTTTCCTCCGACAAAACCTTTGCTTTGTTATTTTTCTGTGCTGCTTCGGCCATGACTATAACATTCGGCAAATAAATGATAGTTGGGCTCGCATGTCCGAATTTAAGGAAGTGGGGGTGGTGGTGGAAGTGACGTATATGCCGTAAAGCGGTCGAATTTTGTAGTTCTTTTTGTTCTCGGGTTACTACCCGAAACCCGAAGTTTAAAAGTACGATTAAAAACGATACAGACCCCGTCAGGCTATGGCAGACGTGTCATTCAACCTATTGTAAGTCGATGTATCATCACAAGAGTCTTTAAAATATATTATGAAGGTTGAAAAGTGACCTAGTGCTGCTTTAAATAGTGAAATAACATTCCTTTCTTGCGCGCGCACGCGCTGTTATATTCACTGATCGGGCGAGCCAAGTAATACAAAAATAACATTTAAATCAATCGCGGGTGGATGAGAGATGAATCATTGTGTTTGTTTGATAAAGATATTTTTCGAGCCCTGTGAACAATTCCCCAGACGCTTTCAAAACAATTTCCACATGTACTGAGGGGAGCTGAATCTCATTAAATATGCAAATCTTATCCAATCCTAGCCGTGGGCGTTTACGTCCAAGTCTTCAGTGCGGCACGCCCATCAAAACCGAGCGTTTTTCAGAGAGCCTCAAAACCAAGGCAGAAAATAGCCCATTACTTATTCATTATGATGTTTTTGAATGTAAAAACCACAAGAACGTCATAAGTTGACCTCAGACAACAGTATAAAAAAATTAAAAAAGCCAGTTCATGACCCCTTTAATATGAGCAATATACTATTAACTTTGTTTTATTGTGATTCTAGAAAAGATCCAGCACTGTTTTAATCAGAAAAGCTGAATAAGGTTTAAAACTGATTGTACACTAAGCACTTTGACCTCCTGTGAGATTTACTCCCACAGACATCAAGACATCCGATATCACTGGTTAAGCCAACTTTTTTGCATTTAATTGTCCAGTTAACTAAAACATAATCATTGGATTTTTTACAGTGCATGTACCATATATTTATTTCACAGAAATAGTAGACAAGAAATAGACAAGAGTATATATATATATATATATATATATATATATATATATATATATATATATATATATATATATATATATATATATATATATATATATATATATTAGATTTATATAGAGTTATATATTCCAGACATAATCTAGAGTTAACAGAGATTTAAACGTGAATACCATAGTAAACAGATCGTTTGGTTATTCATCCACTGGGACATTCATTTATTTGGTAGAGCTAATTAAAATTGGCTCATAATGTACTGTTTTATATCTGTTATTCATGGGACATGAACTCGGACTGCTGTGAAACCCTCTGAGTCCAAATCAAACATCATCATGCAGGCATGTCAATAGAGAACCTCTGAACCTGTTGCATTTGTATTACTTTGTCTTGGGGCACGATCCAGGGCACTCTATGAATATTCAAATCCGCCTGTCATTACTAATTTGCTTAATGACTCTCTCCATGGGAAAGTCGGACAGTGATAAAATCTGCTGATCTTTACAGTGAGCTCTGGAGCTCATTAAACAGCAGGAAGCCACCACTGCTGGAAACACTTAGGATGTTGTGGACGGATAACGTACAGTAAGTTTGGGCACAATAAAATATATGATTTTTCACATTTACAGTTAGGCCTACATTTAATCATTTAGCAGACACGTATGTCCAAAATGATTTATAAATGAGGAAAAGCACCATGAATGCATCATACAGGAGTTAACATATTTAGAGCATAAAGTCACAACTAATGATCGGAAACAAGTGAGCTGAGGGTGAATATATATATATATATATATGGGTTTATGTGAAGATTTTTTAAGTTCACTTAAATTAAAAGTTTTTTTGAAGCTTAATAAATCTTAGAAATTGATAGCTTTCAAATATACTGTACTGTTGAATGTTAATCATTAATGTTAGAAAACAAAACAAAACAAACATCAGTAGCAGTATTAGTATCAGTGATACTGGCTTCATTCATAAAAATATGCTGTTACAAAAAATTCTGTCTTTAAGTTGTTTCTACATTAATTTGGAGAATAACTGTGAAATTATTACAATGTAAAAATATTAAAAACTCGTTTTTGTTTTTTAATCAATTGACAGCACTAATATAAATCAGGAGATTCAGGTCTTACAATTATGTAAATACAACCTCAGATGAACAGCAACTAATGACATATTACACTGTGTCATTATTAGAAGTTCTCGTAATCAATGTGTGGATGCAGGATAGAGGAGAAATGGGCAGGAATAGAGATCTCAGCGACTTGGACCAAATTGTTATGGCACGGTGACCAGGTCAGAGTATCTCTGAAACGGCAAGGCTTGTGGACTACTCCTGATCAGCAGTGCTGAGAATTTACCAACAGTCATCCGAGGAGGAACAAATCACAAACCGGCGACAGGGTGTTGGGCGCCCAAGGCTCATCGATGCACATGGGCAACAAAGGCTATCCCATCTGGTCCGAGTCAACAGAAGGTATACTGTGGCACAAGTCACACACAATTTTAATGATGGTTATGGGAGGAATTTGTCACAACATAGTGCGTCTCACTCTGCTGCGTATGGGACTGTCTAGCCACAGACTAATAAGAGGGCATGATGTCCGAAAGCGCCTACAATGGGCACGTGAGCATCAGAACGTGGACGGCCATTTACGTATGTGGCGTTTACTTGGGGGAAGTTATGGCACCGGGATGCACTGTGGGTTGGAGGGATTTTGATGCTCTGGGAAATGTTATGCGGGGAAACCCTGGGTCCGGCCATACACATTGTTGCAGACCGGGACACCCCTTCATGACAACGGTGTTCCCTGGTGGAAGTGGCCTCTTTCAGCAGGATAATGTGCCCTGCCACGCTGCACAGATTGTTCAGGAATGGCTTGAGGAACATGATGAAGAGTTCAAGGTGTTGCACTTTCCATGGAGTGGACCTGTTTACATTTCACTGCCAGTTGTATATTGTGTATATAACTGTGTATGTGACAAATAAAACTCTTGAATCTTGAATCTTGAATCTTGTTGCCCTGGCCTCCAAATTCTAGCCTGGTCTTACCAGACTCTCGTACATTTCATTTGTACATAGAGTCTGGCCACTCTCCATTGACAAGCGTTTACTTCATTAAAGGCGGGAACTCTGCTGAAGTTTAAAACTATTGGATCTGCCAAGAGTCGCTCTGGATCTGCCTAACCAATCGCTAACATTTTGTCGTGACGTATATCACGCGCCGTTCTCCTTTGATTCTCACATTAACTGTGCACACCACCTCAGTGTCAGTGATAAAACCTCGTGCATTCGGATTGTGATTTATTCACGGTGGAGAGGAAAGTTTTGTGATCGGAACGCGCTGCTCTCGTGGTGCATATCTCGTGCAATCATAACATGATTGTATATGCTGTGAATAAAATGTCATATGCTTGGTATGATAAGAATAAATGCTGCCGTAAATAACAGCCCAATTCAAATGTTTACGTGCTTTTCTTTTCTTTTTTGAGCGGTGATGAAATATTTTGCTCTTGTAAACACTTGCCAGCATTTAAAGAAATACAAGTCTAGAAATGCATCCAAATTACAGCACATGCAGCCGCACGGTGCTCTGCAGGGGTCTAAAACAGATATAAACAGTGAAATTTGAAGTGATATATTCTTGAAAACTCCGAGATGTGGATTCGGAGAGCAATTACATTACCACACGACCTGTGTTTGTCAAAAGCAGTGGGTAATTCAGCCTGGGTTTTTTTCGCGGGTGGTGGGAGACGGACAGCTTCAGCAACTTCTTCACCACTAACGGAGCGAGCTGAAAAATACTTTTCCCGGACCACAACATCATTGCCACCAACAAAACTCAGCAGTGATTGTTCTTGCTCCGTGTAACGGAGTTTGTTTGTTCAGGGAAGAAGGAGGCGGGAACCGGCAACGTTTAACAACTTTTAATTAAATATAAACACAAAATGAAAGTAAAAGCGGCAGCCCCTCACAGACGACAGCCGCGCACATACATAACAAAACACAACTTAAAATCCAGGCCTGGTCCTCTCTCGTCCTTCACCGGTGTCGCTTGTCCTTATATGCCTCCGTGCTCCCTCATGAGAGGACTCGAGACCGGTGTGTCTCATTCTCAACACACCGATCTCGCTCGCTCGTCCACCTCGCCACAATCCGGCTTTAACTTCTGGACATTCTTCAGCGGTGCCACACACTCGCATCTTTCACCGCTGCCATTGCTGAACTACAACTCAAACTAGCGCACGACATCAACGTCATCGCTCTCAGCCACTCCCTCTGTTGGCTGATTGAACCCGTAAAAAAATTGTCCGGGAGAAAACCTAAGCATATAGAGCAGTACCAGACGGAGTACTGAAGGAAAATAAAAATTGAGCGGAAGTACATAGGAGGGCGGAGCCAGGCTATCCAAATTCCCCAGATCTCAATCAAATTAAGCATCTGTGGGATGTGCTGAACAAACAAGTTTGAACCACGGTGGCTTCACCTCGCAATCTACAGGACTTGAAGGAATGTCATTTAATATTATTAAAAATATTACCGTCAATAAATTTGTCACATATCCAGTCTGTCTCTGTTGTTTTTTGTACTTCCTGGTTTCATTTGTCACATGTTCCTTTGTCTGAGTTTCCCGCCACTTGTCTGTTTCCTTAGTTACCCTCGTTAGTCTAGTTCTGTTCAGCTGTGTTTAGTTACCCTCATCTGTATCACCTGTGCCCCTCGTTAGTTAGTCATCTGTGTTTGTATTTAAGTTCCTCTTTGTTCATTCAGCCTTGGTCTGGTCACCGTTTATGTAGAGCGTTTATGTAAGGTGTGTTATGTTATAATGTCAGTCTCCTGAGTATTAAACGTTGTTTGAGTATTCTACTTACCTGTCTTTGCCTTCCTGCCTGAGCACACCCGTAACAAAATTACAGTATACTGTATATATTATAGTATATATCATAAAAATAATGATACAATGCAATAATCCTAATGGTTCTAAAAAAAATTTCATTTTCATGCAAAATAAAAAATATCTTAATGTTTTGATGGGATTAAAAGTGACATTTACTACTATTATGAATGTTTACCAATCAGCAAAAATGACAAAGTAATTGTAGATAATAGGGGTGTAACGGTACACATATTCGTACCGAACCGTTTCGGTACAGGGCTTTCGGTTTCGGTGCACGTGTGTACCGAACGGTTCCGAATGCAATCACTAACAGATAACAGTCGGCTTGTTTTAAGCGCGGAACACACTTCAATCCAAGTTCCCACAAAAACATATTAAGTATTCAGTCCGCTCAATCAGTGTTTCAATGGCGGAAAGACGTCAATAAAACAGCTTGTAAACAATGTCAAGTAGCATCACATTTACCTCAGAAGTCATTCAGTGTCCACAGCTGTTAGTTTACTAGAGAAATCAACTCTTTCGCTAAATATATGCACTATATTAGCCTATATTCTACTTAACCTGTTACTGATGTCTTGTTTATTTAATGTATGTTTAAATAAATCTGACAGCCACTGTATATAAAGGATTATATTTCAACAACGAATTGGAGAGAAAAAAAAAATAGATTTAGAAGTTAATGCAAAAACTGCCTTATGGGAAACTTATGAGTGTTGGATTATTATATCTAAAAATAAATAACAACTGAATTTAGGCTAATATTTAGTATTTAATGTGTAAGTAAGGGCTCCCTATATAGTTTACAGCATTATCTTTAAGAAACTTTTTTTAATAATTTAATTTATTTAAGGCCAGACACAATTTTTCATTAAACCACTGTTTAATAAAAATAAATAAAAAACAATTTTGTAAAACTGCTGTACCAAACCCGTACAGAACCGTGACTTCAAAACCGTGGTACGTACCGAACCATCAGTTTTGTGTACCGTTACACCCCTAGTAGCTAACAATAAGTCAAGTTCATCAACCATATGTGTGTGTCTGTATTTCAAGGTAGCAAAAACAAGGGCCTCCAATATACAATGCATCAGAATCATATTACTGCACAGACACTGACATTGTAAAGAGGAATTTCACCTATTTGAAACCTGTCTGCACATTTATTGTCTCTCTGGAACCATTAATTCAGGGAAGAAGAAGAATAATAAGAAAAAGGATGACATTCTCTACAGTTCTGTCCTGAAGGTCAGCGCTCAGACCTTCCCTTGAACTCTGTCCTGTTTTGTTATTGTTTTCACACCTTGCCAGACACTTTATGCCATCCTGTCTTGTGGCGTGACATTCAGATGCTCAACCTGACTCCCTTTCTCGAAGGTATTTAAGTCCTCATGTATCTGGGTTGTGCAGGGGACGGATGGTTATATAGTGTGCATTTGAAATATATAGAGTAAATTTGAATTTCATTCCATCTGAGGTAAATTACGTTCAAATCTCCTGTCCTTGTGATGTTAAAGTCACGCTCTGAAAATACTTAATCATGTTATCCAATCGCTCAATCTCTCTCTCTCTCTCTCTCTCCTTTTTCTTTTCCTGGTTCTTCATGCTTCATATCCAGAATCTACTTCGAAGGAGCTTCAATTCACATGTCATAATCTACAAATATTGGAGTTTCTAAACTACATTTGTATGGACAAACTGGTCTCGGGTATAACTTTGATATGACCCAACATTGTTAAAAATGATTCTTAGATCAATAAATAATGCAGAATAATAGCCAAATAATAAATTGTTGTAGCTTTGTGGGTTTCCTTGCTTTTCTGAAGTTCTTCAAAAATTCATCATGACGCAGCTTTTATTACAATTTATTTTAACAAGCATAGCAGGTAAGTTTGATTAATGCACTTTTCTGAGTGTAAATGCTGAATGCCTACACTAATGGTTTTGAGATTTACTCCCATTTGCCTTCTTCCCAGCATGCATTGTGGTATGAATAATTAATATGATTGTTTTTCTTGCCTGTTAGCCGATTTTATTTTCATTGTTGATTCTGTCACATTTAGTACTTGTCTTGAAACACCAGAATAAAGAGTTTATTTGTTCTTCTTTAAATGATCTTGTTGCACTTAGCTCTCCATGAAATGTACATTTCTTAAAGAAAAAAATCAAATGAGATACTTTAAAAACAATTTAAAACCATGTGAATAAAAGTAACACTTTGCACAGAACTCTTCAGCTGATTAAAAAATCAAGTAATTGCTGCAATGAAGGCAAATTTAAGTTCAATCAAGACATTTATTTAAAAGAAGTAAATTAATTGAGCAAAAAAAGCCATGAAACTTGCTTTTTGCATGCATTCTTATATACATACATACACCGATCCGGCATAATATTATGACCACTGACAGGTGAAGTGAATTACATTATCTCTTCATCGCGGCACCTGTTAGTGGGTTATATTAGGCAGCAAGTGAACATTTTGTCCTCAAAGTTGATGATAGAATCAGGAAAAATGGGCAAGCGTAAGGATTTGAGCGAGTTTGACAAAGGCCAAATTGTGATGGCTAGTCCACTGAGTCAGAGCATCTCCAAAACTGCGGCTCTTGTGGTGTGTTCCCGGTCTGCAGTGGTCAGTATCTATCAAAAGTGGTCCAAGGAAGGAACAGTGATGAACAGGCGACAGGGTCATGGACGGCAAAGGCTCATTGATGCACATGGGGAGCGAAGACTGGCCCGTGTGGTCCGATCAAACTGACGAGCTACTGTAGCTCAAAATGCTCAAGAAGTTAATGGTTCTTATAGAAAGATGTCAGAATACACAGTGCATCACAGTTTGTTGCGTATGGGGCTGCATAACTGCAGACCGGTCAGGGTGCCCATGCTGACCCCTGAACCCTGCCAAAAGCGCCAACAGTGGACCACAGAGCAATGGAAGAAGGTGGTCTGGTCTGATGAATCACATTTTCTTTTACATCACCTGGATGGCTGGGTGCATGTACGTCGCTTACCTGGGGAACACATGGCACCAGGATGCACTATGGAAAGAAGGCAAGCCGGCGGAGGCAGTGCGATGCTTTGGGCAATGTTCTGCTGGGTCCTGCCATCCATGTGGACGTTACTTTGACACGTACCACCTACCTAAGCATTGTTGCAGACCATGTACACCCTTTCATGGAAACGGTATTCCCTGGTGGCTGTGGCCTCTTTCAGCAGGATAACGTGCCCTGCCACAAAGCAAAAATGGTTCAGGAATGGTTTGAGGTGCACAGTGAGTTTGAGGTGTTGACTTGGCCTCCAAATTCCTCAGATTTCAATCCAATCGAGCATCTGTGGATGTGCTGAACAAACAAGTCCGATCCATGGAGGCCTCATCTCGCAACTTCCAGGACTTAAAGGATCTGCTGCAAACATCTTGGTGCCAGACATTCAGGGGTCTAGTGGAGTCCATGCCTCGACGGGTCAGGGCTGTTTTGGCAGCAAAAGGGGGACCGACACAATATTAGGAAGATGATCATAATGTTATGCTTGATCAGTGTATAGTAAACTATACTAAAGATAACTTTTTGCGGTAATCAAGCTCCAAATAATCAGAGAAAATTGCTTGGGTATCCGGGGCCACGATGTGGGTATTGATTTCCTATGGTGAAATCAATGTGATATACACCTTTACTGTGATATAGATTTTGGTCATGCTTCCCATCCTACCTCTCTCAACTCATACTTAGTCATTATAATGGAAGGTGAAACTCCATCATATGTCAGTGTGTTTCATACTACGTGGCTGCGACAGAAGCTAGGTCAATGTCTAAACATAAATTTTTATCTCGGAGTGTCAGGTAACACATCTATTACCATTAATATATGTGGCAGAGAGTGTTACCCTGCAGAAAAGGTCACGACCTTGTCACTTCCTTGCTTGATAACATGCTTCTTGCTCAGGGAACACAGACGCCCTGTGACCAGTCAAGGAAAATATATTGGTTTTATTACAGGATCACACATATTTGCAGAATAGACAATGATCCAAGCAGCTGTCCAAAGGATTTTATTCACGACTTTCCTATTGCCCTTTTAATACTATAAATTCAACAACTGTCAGCCTGCAAATATCCCGCTGACATTGTATAGCATTGTACAATGTAGCCTGAGTGAGTGAGTGAGCGAGCGAGCGAGCGAGAGAGAGAGAGTGAGTTAGTGAGCAAGTGAGCGAGAGAGAGTGTGAGTGAATTAGTATGTGAGTGAGTGAGTTTCAGTGACACAAGGGTTGAATTGAAATTTCAGTTTATATTCTTAAATTTTATCTATAAATTTAATTAGAATAATAAGACATTGTAGGGCTGTTACCAATCAAATTAAATAATTTACACTGAAAAATTACAACTGCATTAAAAAATGTTAGGAGATTGTTTTAAATATTTTTGAATATACAAATAAGAAAAGTTAGAAAGAATGTTTAAACATGAAAGTAAACCACCAGTAGGTGGCAGCAGGTGACCGTTTTAATGAGTGATTCGTTCAAACGGCTGGTTCATTCAAGAATAAGGCGGTTGTTTATGAATAGGTCATTGAATGTTTGATACAAACGATTCATTCAAAGTGCTGAAACATTCAGTAAAACATTGATTTCTCCTCGAGAGGCTAGACGAGCGTCAACAGCGCAACATTGTTACCGTCAGTTTACTGTATTATACATTAGGCTACGCCTATATTATTATCCACTATCGATCACCACTTAATTCGAATGTTGAGTGTACATTGACTGTACACTCGTTATTGCAGCGTAATGTGGGATTGAATGAGTGCACTCGATAACGTCCAAGCCAAGGGGTTTTCGGACACCACTACAAATGGCTGTCCCTTCAAATAATGCCCTATTTAAGGGTACAGGGGGCGATTTCGGATTCAGCCAAGGGAAAAATATCCAAGTTTGACTTTTGAGCCTTTTTTACAATGACTTTTAACTAACTGGTTATTAACTGGGGAATACAGCAAACAGGCTCTGATAAACATTTTATCTTAAAATATTATATTTCCGTATTTTCTGTCCGCATTTTAGGAAAACAAATATTGAACCACTCTTTTGAATCGGTTCTTTTGAACCGGACTGAATTGGTTCATGGTGACAAGTATACATTTGAAGACGTCACGCACACACTGACTCATTTCGCTGATGCATTATAACAGTGATGTGAATCGAGCAGCTCATTTACTCACTGACTCATTCTATTGCCATGCATGAATCATTCGAGCAGTTCACTCACATTTAGGTGCGTTTGTTAGACCGGTTCAGACCGATCAATAATAGTATCCAAATGCGGCGCGAAATCAGTACCGCGAGAGCGATTCGAACGCATACAGAATCGTCTGCTCTCTAATCGCTCTCGCGGTACTTTGATGTCCTCGTCGAACACTTATCAATTCAGCCAGCTCGAGCTTGACAATTAATTAATAATTTAGAAGCGGTTTCTCTCGTTCAGTAAACGCGAGGTTTTAGGACATAAAAGAGTGCTGTATAAAGTGTATATTTACCTACAATCCATTGAAAACTAACTTTTACAAACGTTGCATCGTTTGATAGGGAGGAATGAAGTTCAACAACTGCATGTCGAGCTCGTAAACTAGCCTACTCTAACGTTAGACAGAAGGTACCAAAAAACTAACAAGGTAACCTATGTGAAAACACATGTACTTGTTTTCTTTTTTTTCTGTAAAGAGATGTACCTTGGAGTGGGATACATGTAAATTGCATAGAACACTTCATTTTGATTTAATCAGTTTTGACTGAGAAAGTGATGTTTTTTTCATTGCAGAAATATAAATGTGGCCTTCCTGACACCTTTTAACATAACTAACAGTACAGGTATGTATGTAGTTGTACCCTTAAAGGTACAATTTTGACAACCTTTTTCTCTGTGTGTAGTCCAATAAAGAAATTAGACTACTCTAGATCCTACTGAAAGGACAAAGGTGGGCGCTGTTGTAAAACATATAGGTAACACTTTATTTCTTCTTGTTACACATAAATATACATGTATACTAATTTACTAAATACTTTTACTCCAAACAGAACAAATTAAAATGGCATAATGAAACACACATTGGCAAGGCAAGTTGTAACCCTATAAATGTTAAAACCCAATACACACAATACTTCACACATAAACAAGAACGCTATAAGTTAGGGTGACCATATTTTGATTACCGAAAACCAGGACACTCGGCCCGGCAATGAGATACTCAAATGATATTTGAAGTTTACTCAAAGATTCTAAGATTTTTTTTTTATATTAAGGCCAGGACAGGACTTGAAAACGTCTCAGGTTACTTGCGTAACCTATGTTCTCTGAATAGGGAACGAGACGCTGCGTCACTTTAATGACATAATGGGACGCCCTCTGGGTGTGCCGATTGTCTGAAGCCCTTATAGAATCACGCCAATTGATTGGCTGATGGCGCGCACGTCGCCCCACTTGACGCAGTCACCTATATCAGCGCGCACGCGCCATCTGCTCCTCAGATTTCTCTGCCGAAAAGGAAGGTCTGTCGGCAGCGCAAGGAGCTTGGCAGCGTACGCAGCGTCTCGTTCCCTACTCAGAGAACATAGGTTACGCAAGTAACCTGAGACGTTCTCTTTCATAGGTTCACTCAACGCTGCATCACTTTAATGACGTAATGGGAACGATATACCAAACACGCCAAGCTAAAGTGCTGCCGTATCTGTCTCAAAGAACACCAGATAACCTGCATTACTAGGTTAAGCAGACAGGACATGCGAACCCGGAGCCATGTCGAGATCCAAACTATAGAATCTCACAAAAGTGTGCGGAGAGGACCAACCTGCCGCCACACAAATATCTTCCAAAAGAGCCCCTCTAAAAAGTGCTTGAGAGGAAGCCACACCTCTGGTAGAATGCGCTCTAATATCAATAGGTGAAGGTAAACCACGCACCTCATAAGCTAAGGAAATAGCCTCTGTCACCCAATGGGAAACCCTTTGCTTCGAAGCGGCAAGCACGCAGCGGCCAGCACTGAAGCACACCAACAGCTGGTTAGATTTCCTCCACCCGCCAGAACGGTCAACAAAACACTTCAACGCTCGAACTGGTCAGAGCAAATTAAGTTTCTCGTCTTCCTCCGAGCCAAACGGAGGGGGGTGAAAGGAGTGAAGAGTAATAACCTGAGAGCGAAATGACGTGGACAAAACTTTGGGCACATAACCCGGCCTAGGTCTTAAGGTAACCTTGACTAGGCCAGGGGCAAAATCCATACAGGTCCCGTTAACTGCCGCGTTAGTTAGGCGGGCTGAGAACGGCTGCTTCCAGGATCTGGAAATCTCACTGTGTAGATCACTGAAGAATGGTAGCTTCCTCCGCGGAGGCCTAGAATTAGGGCCGCTGAGGAATCTCTCATCCAACCGAGAAGATTGAGCTTCGCCAGGTTCATCCGGCCGCTCGATCGCAAGCTTCTGTGTAGCGCGCGCGAGTACATCCACAAGCTCGTCATATGCCGCTGATGGCCGCGCTTCCTGGCCGCTTGGCGGGAGAGCGTCGTCCGTATTTGCCGCACCGAAATCCTCGGAGTCGGATGCTGCAGTGAAAATGACATCCTCCAGCCCGAAGGAAACCGCATCGCGTGCCTCCGGGCTGGGACAGAGATAATCATGCGAGTATTCCACAGGCGGAGTCCCGCGCACATGCTCGGGGGAGAGAGGGAGAGAAAGGGCGAGGCCCGTCTGCTCGCACTCCACATCCTCGAGCTCTACATCCGAACCCCAGGTCGCGGATCCAAGAGAGGCCTGCGCAGCCTCGGGAGCGAGACGGGGAAAAACGGATGACTCCCTCTCAAAAACCTCAAGCCTCGAGCGGAGGGTTTTGAGAAGGAGGTTATCGCAGTATTTACAATTAGAGAACCCCTGAACCGCGTCGCGTGCGTGAGGAAATCCCAGACATTTAATGCACTTACTGTGGGTTTCCTCGATCGCGATGAAGCGAGTGCACGGCGGTGGGCAACGTCTGAATTCCATAGCACTTCACCAAGAGGAGAACAAAGTTCCACAATCCGCGGTCGCTGAAGTGCTGAGGTAGATATCGACTGAAATCCTAGAATTTTGGGCCAGAAAAATCGAAAACCGAAGGGCATGAAATGGCTGCTTCGTGAAGGCAGAGAAATCTGAGGAGCAGATGGCGCGCGCACGCTGATATAGGTGACTGCGTCAAGTGGGGCGACGTGCGCGCCATCAGCCAATCAATTGGTGTGATTCTATAAGGGCTTCAGACAAGCGCTCAGACCCAGAGGGCGTCCCATTACGTCATTAAAGTGATGCAGCGTTGAGTGAACCTATGAAAGAGAACAGGACATGTCCTGGGAAAACAGGACATTTGGTCACCTTACTATAAGTGGCTTGAAGTTAAAAACTAAATTAAAGTGATACACTGCATCCGGCACACTACTGGCACACTACTGGCACTACTGGCACACTACTAAGGCTTTCTGGGTGGAAGAGGTTGAGAGACGGGGGAGCGATAAATCGAAATCCCTCCGGTGCGAGGACGATCCGTTCAGATCTGCTCTGACGGATAGATCTGTATAGCCTTGGTGGTAAGAGGAAGGACCGTGTAGATCCGCTCTGACGGTCGAACAAAGTAGAGATAGCCCTGGTGTTCCTGTCCAGGAAGATTTGTCTGTAAGGGTAATGTTTAAATGCACAGTTACCTGACAAATATTTTTTGAGTATACTCTCTCCGTGCGAGGAAGACCCGTTTAGATCTGATCTGACGGGTAAAACATCTAGAGAACGCCCTCAAGTTAGGCCAAGAAGATTTGTCTGTAAGGGTACTGTCTGAAAACACAGTTACCTGACAAATATTTTTAAAGTAAACCTGACTCTCCATTTTCTTCCACCCCAGATAGGGGATTTTATCTTTATTTTTATTTCCTTTTAATTCCTATTATAACTATTATACTATATATATATTTTTTTATTTTATTCACTTATAACTATTTTAACTTCAGTTCTGTGTAAAGCACTTTGAATTGCCACTGTGTATGAAACGTGCTATACAAATAAACTTGCCTTGCCTTGCCTTACTGTGATAATATTTCAGGGAATTGCACACTGCCAAATTATACTAAAAAGGAACCCCGGGATGTATTAGTTACAACAATAAACAAACCAAAACAAATGTAATAAAATAAGAAATACAATTCAAAAATACACAAAATAAACACAGGATCTTTGAATTAATTTGGAGGAAAAAGAAAAACAGTGGGTGGCAAACTCCTACAAATGATTTGAAACAATCATGATTGCAAACATGTACTATTCTCAAGAATATTTATACCTGAACCATGGGTGACACTTGCAAAATTGTGTCCTTGCTGGCAGCGCCTACCTGACCTCATTTCCCATTTTACCACATATCGGAAGAAAGTGAGTTTTAAATCTTGTAGGCCTAGTGGTTTCTGAGATATGTCTTTAGAAGTTAGAACATCAGCATTGATTCATAATTTCACAGTAAAAACATGCCTTCCTAAAGATTCTGTTTGTTTGCACCTCGTATAGAGCTAATATCTCACTTATTTAGCCTGTCTATTGTAGGCTACAGTTTTTTCTTGCATAGGTTACAGGATGTTGATTGTTTTATGCATAGATTGATAGATTGGTACAGACTCGCTCTCCATTGTGATTGCATTTATTTAAGGGTAAAGTGTGTTTTACAACTAAAATTCTTGGGTTGATTAAACGTATATTTGATGCATTTCAACTGGACCTGCATTGCTGACTGAATCATTATAACCTTATAGAGGAATAAACACAATTGGACCTAGTATAACCACTGCAAAGATACACTTTAAAATCCCGCTGCTCTCAGTAAATGCGTAAATACATAAATAAATTCAAAACGGTTCAAAAACTGCAGGTTAAAACGAAAGGTAACAAAAGGAATCTGTATTTCTATTTATCAAGGGGAGGCTTTACAGTGTAAAGTGCACTATGAATAAATAAATCGTTTTGTACTCAGGACTTGAGAGTAAACATGGCACGCTTTAACATGCTTAAGAAAAGGAGGTGCATTTTCTGACAGTTTCTTTATTATTAGGCAAACATTGCCATACTTCTCAGGCGGTTTCAGTAGTGCAGCACATCAATTTTGAAACAGCATCTCGAATGCCGCAGGAGTTTCCATGCGAGATGGTTTTCTTGGATAGCTAAAGAGGGCAAGTTAAAAATTTGAACTAGAAAACAGGGAGAACATTGTTAAATTTTGGGATCTTATCCTTCCTGGGCTTTTTGCCATTTTATTGACAGCGAGATTCGTCCCTTCGAGAGGAGATGTTAATGCGATGAGAGCCATTTTGCATTTTTAAGAGCCCTCTAGTCATTGGTAAACCGTCTACTGTAATCAAATGAATCGCTTGCATGTCAACCTATTTAGCTCAATACTGTAAGATTAAAATGTGGTAATGTCTATTAAACCATGTGCTGTTCTTGTTGTCTGTAGCTTGTCTCTTTGCAGACTGTTTGCTGTTTTTTTAACAAGATCCCTGATTATTTCGGTCCTTAACAGGTTGTGTGGAATATGTACGCTTGGATTGTTTAGTCAACCTGTCACAATGTAAAGCATATTTGCAAAGAGGCTGTAAGTATGAGGCACTTAAAAGCTATATTAGACCAGAGTGCATGGCATGCAGCAAGGATCTATTTCTCATTTCACCTGCAAAGAGGGCATTTACATGAACGTTCATGAGATATAAATAATAAAAAAGTCATTAACATTATTATAAGTTAATATCATAACATTTTTAGTCAAGCAGAACAATGAAGCACTTGCACAGCGTGTAGTGGAGAGGAAAGGAGAAGCTCAGCATGTGTCAGAAAGACAAGTAACACGCTTGTACATGGCACTTAATGTAGCAGGTGATTTTTGGGTATGATCTCATCCTCTCCTTGGATCATAATTGCGTTCCTGCTGTTTCTAGACTTCGAGCAGACAGAACAGAGAGCGCTTGGATCACGTGTAGTTACAGGAATGTGTCAAGCTTTCAAAATAATCAAAAGTCTCCTCCTGTGGTTCCATGTTTTAGCTTAGCTCGTACCGGTTTCTTCAGAGAGAAAGTGATCCAAGCGCTCTCCGTCATTCAACATCAGTTAATTCATTTCCAGTCCTCTTACCCCCGGGGTTTGGAATAATGACATGTCTGTCCAAAAAAAAAAATATATATATATATATATAATTCTTCTGAATATTTATTATTGTTCTTATTAAATATGATTTGACTTCGGATGTCATGTCCAAACGTCATTGATGTCAACATAGTCACATTTTTGGGTGTTTTCACACCTACAGATAATTTGTTTTGTTCCGAAACAGTGACTTAATTTGTTACAATGTTGCATTTGCTTTCACAAGGGAACATTTCAAAACGTACCAAACTGTGTTCACATGCGAGTGCAACTGTCCTCTTGTTGGTCAGAGTTTCCTCTGCGTCATCCATCACGATGATTGACAAGTTCACTCCATGAGCTTATTGTGGCTTTATTTGTAACTGCTGAGACTCACACAAACACTCTACAAATGTAACCGTCATTCCCGCTGTTAAATGATAAACTACATTCAAATTAATACTGCAGCAAATTCAAACATGCTCTTTCTGGTTTCCCAGCAATGAGGTTAACTGTGTCAAGACACACGCAAACACTATATGAATGTTATAATGCAGCTAGAGCAGGAATCAAGGCTTCATCGGGACAGCATTCTCGCACGGAGAATGTGAGTGAGTAATAAATTACATTATTTTCATTTTTGGGTGAACTAACCCTTTAAGTCGAAAACATACCATGGAAGGCAGCTTAAACAAACCCCAAGAAATATTTGTGAAAAAATAAACCCAAATATTCGGAAGCCCTGAACCGTGTTAGGTGGCGTTATATAAGCTACTCGAAAACTTATTTGTGCTAATGTTATCTTTGTCCATAGAATTCCAAAGCAAATTTCTCGTAATACTGTGATTTACCCCTCTCGAAATAATAACATTAATTCATGCAATATACTTTATTCTCAAAATATTGCTACAACTTTATTCTTATAATGTTTCAATTTTATTCTCAAAATATTACGACTTTATTCTCGTAATGTTTCGACATCATTCTCGTAATTTAGATTTTATTCTCAAAATGTTACGAGTTTATTTCGATAAATTCGTATGTATTTGTACGAGGTGGCTAATTCGTACGACCTCACTCGTATGAAGTTGTACGATTTGTCTAAACTGCAGTGACGGGTAGGTTTAGGGGCGGGGTTTGAGGTTAGGTCATTCGTACGAAATCATATGAATTGGGCAACTCGTCAAATATGTACGATTTAGCAAAAATCGTCTGTCGTACGAGTGAGCTCGTACAAATTCATACTAATTTGCCACCTTGTAAAATATGTACGAATTGTTACGAGATCGGGTTGGTTTATTCACCTAATTTTGACAATTTATTATGACTTTAATCTCGTACTGATAAAACTTTATTCTCGTAATATTGATTTATTAATTTTTTTACATTGCGGTTCAAGGCTAGCCTAGAAATCGAGACGCACCCTAGCGGCAGCAAATGTAAAAGGTCGTCTAGCAACTCTCCGTTGGCTTGCGAGCTGGAAAAACCAAACTTAACTGGGCGGGCTTAACATAATGACGGCAGAGTTGTGGCCGTTCCGCATGCTACTTGTAAACAAAGAAGCTGGCGAACAGCAGTCTTTCGAATCGGCTTTGGCCGTGACTCTGGAAGACTTGGAGTTAAGCTTTTCTTTGAGAAAAGAACAAAGAACGGCACTGAAGTCATTCTTAAAGGGTAACTTCAGTGATTTAGCATTAGGCTTTGTATCAGTAGAAACCCGGTAGTATATTCAAATTATGGTACTTTCCCTCCTCATATCCCTCTGAGACGAGAGAATTATGCATTTTATTTCTGGAAAAAATCCTCAGATGACAGGGAGAGATCTCACGCACAGAATGTAAGACACAGGCGGCCGCACGGACAATCATAACGGAGCACGATGCAGAGCAAAGTGAGTGTTTCAACTTTTCAATTAATTCCTGTGATACTTTAGCTTCCATATGCGATCTGAAAATATGCCAGACTGGCGCTTAACGTTTCCTCAGTTCTGCTCAGCTCTTCGTGATGAATGAAATCTGACTCCTGCTGCGTCTGTGCCGTGACTTTCGTTCGGCTCACTCACACTATTGAAAAGACACGTTCGGTTTTTAATTGTAGTGTTTATTCTCTAACTGAACGAAATTATTGTATTATTATGAAGATCAAAACGACGCTGGGGGCGGTGTACGGAGTGGCCTCGTAGGGCAGCAAAGCAAGTGCATTCTGCATTCAGTTGTTGTCTTTCATCCACATGAGACAAAAATACATTTTCTGTCTTTTCTCAGTCTAGAAGGCACCAAATTCAAAAATAGTTTCATATTTCTACTGCATAAATGACCCAGTTTAAATACACAGCTTAATGCTAAATCACTGAAGTAACCCTTTAAGAAAGGAAGATGTGTTCTGAGTTTTGCCGCCCGGATACGGCGAAAGTTTAATATATCAACTAGCTCCGCTTCACCTTCTCCGTTGCTCTGGTTGGTTGTACCGCTATCCTATTGCATGCAGAGGGAATTTGAAAGACAACGGTTTATCCCGCCCCTCGGATTGAGCCCTGCCAATGGTGTGTTCCAAGACCCAACATCTTGATGTGGGTCTGGCTTATCAGGCTAGTTCAGGAAATCTGAATTCAGAATGATGAAAAAATTATATTTATATATTATATATAGTATCAAAACTAAGTTTGTGTTAGATAAAGCAAACCTTGAAAGTCGAATGAATAACTTTTATATTTTTTGTGTATCAGCTATTCCATATATAACACTTTTAAAATGATTGAATACAATTATTCATTAAAATAAACTACAGACTTGCTGATATTATAGGTCAATATTTCTGCAATGTTTCAAATCGACACGCCCCTTTCAACATTGCAACTCGTGTATCATCTAGAATTCCAAGTTTTCAATTCATTCTGGTGTTTGGAACTGTAATTATGATATTTCTGACTCAACTTGAAGGGCTTGAACTTGAATACATTTTTTCCGTTTCATTTGTTTATTTTTGTTCCACTTTTTACTATACAAATCAATTCAAATCAGTTTTACAGAGAATAAAATTGTGCCTTACAAATCTCCAATGAGAAAGCCAAAGGTGACTATAGTCTGTAGCAATGTGTGTGGAGAAAAATAACACTTTAATTATATACATTTTTGATAATTGATTCACGGTCTGGGTGGAATCGCAGGTCCAGTAATTGGTGACCTGTGCTCTAGTGTAGTCGCCTTTAGTTTTCCCCACACTTCCACCTGTAATTACTTCACTAATGTCTGTAAAACTAAAAAAATGATCTGTATGAACACCGATAATCAGGTCTATTGTCCAGGGTGCAATAGTTCAGTGTCACTGCTTCTGCCAACTGTTGCATTATGTGAATTCATCGCTAATTATAAGCCTCCAGACAGTTGGAAGATTTACAGGTCAGCTCCGTATCAGCTCCACACAAACATTCCCTCGCGTCCCAACATGTGATCTCATCGTACGCCTCAGTCCTTCACTCTTTTTACGCGCTGGCTGTCAGCTGATGGACCCTTGCAGTAAATTGAAAAGGATGATGGTCTGACAGTTTGATGGTAGTAATTATCTTCTCAGCACTGGCTGTAACATTTTCAAAACGATCAATCGGCTGTGGCGGGGCTGGTTGGACGGATTGTTTCTCTGTGAAGTGCTGCAGCTAATTTGGTAGCCACAAAAAAAAAAAAAAAACACTCCCTCTGAGTATGAGTGAACACTAAAGACAAAATAAACATTTGGCCTATAACTGCTATGCCACTGATTGTGTGTTTTAAAAATGTACAGGATTGTTTCATCCCTGAGGCAACAAAGCGGACACCCATGGGTCGGAAGACAGGAAGAAGTGAATTAATTGATGTCTTCTCAAAGAAATGTTATAAATCTACCAAGCTTTCTAAATAGTCCCACTGAGCTATTCTCCCTCTTAGCTACTGCGCACCACTGATATTGCCCCTGTGCAGATAGACAAAAATTCATGCTGAAGAAAAACTTAAAATGTGGATGTAAAAAAAAATATTTGTTTGAGGATCAAATGGATGGATAGAGTTTGCTCATACAAAGATGCTATCAAAATAATATTTAAAATATAGGGTACTGTTTATATGTTGTTTATTCATTAATTTGGAGATTAAATGTGAAATTATTACAATATAACAATATAAATAAAAACGGTAACACTTTACAATAAAGTTCATTAGTTAACATGAACTAATAATGAACTGCACGTATAAAGCATTTATTTATCTTTGTTAATGTTAATTTCAACATTTACTAATACTTTATTAAAATCTTGTTAACATTAGTTAATGGACTGTGAACTAACACGAACAAACCATGATCAGCTTGATTTTTATCAACTAACGTTAACAAAGATGAACAAATACAGTAACAAATGTACTGCTCATGGTTAGTTCATGTTAGTTAATACATTAACTAATGTTAACTAATGAAACCTTATTGTAAAGTGTTACCGTTAATTTTTTTAATCTATTGACAGCACTTAAATATGTATGTATTTATAACAATAATAATGATATTAAATATTAATACATATATATATATTTATATTTATGTATACTACTATTATTTTTCTCCCTTTTTGTACAGGAAATTAGTGACAAAGTGTTGAATACATCGCACAATCTATAATATTCCGTCATCATTTGACATTGTTTTCTCAACGATGAAGAACTTTTCATTGTTTAAAATTATAAAAAATGTTCTTGTTCATTTATTTTTAATCTTTGTCTATTTTCTGGTTTAAATTAGATTTTCAAGCTCAGGTGGCTGAACGGTCCGCCCAATTGATTTGGGTTTTGCTCAGCAAGAAACAATTTGAGGGAACATTGCCAAGCACCGCATCATAGTTTGGTTACTATTAATGGCCAATGGAGGGCGCTGTAGGGTTTCATCTTTTTCCACGCCTTCAGGCCAAGTCTTTCTCTTTTTTTTAGTTTTTCTTGGGTCGGGTGACCCAACACTAGGTAACCTCCATTTGATTTCTGCAGCTGTTCCCATGGCAATCGGTCGCTTGTGGTTTAAAGGCTTGTCTGAGTGAAATAGTGTGGACTGTGCTTGTGTTACAACCCTCTGATAACTTGTCTGCAAGCAAAATGTGAATGGAATACATAGGTGTCAGCATGTGTTTGGAGGACACTTTGGTGAATGTGATTTCATCAAGTACATTGGATCAACATCTTTGTTGAGCCTGGAACAACATTCCAATCAACCAATCAGATTTGAGGGACAAGTTTATGTCAAGTTTAGGTTTACAACAAGGGTTAGGTGGTTCTACATCAGTGTTATTCATCTATCATTTCCCTCTGATTTCAGTGGTCAGTTATGGGTAGGGCTAGGTTTAGGGGTATGGATAGGGTTAGGACAACATTTTCAGACAGGAATGTTGTTCCAGGATCAGCAAAATATGTCGACCCAGGAACATGTTGCACTTGGGAAAAGGGACACATTGACCTCAGTATTGTTGTGTATAATGGTGTGACCATTGGGAAATGTTTTAATTTTCTTAAATGTATCTTTGTGTAAAGTAGTTAAACATTTAGAAGTCACAATTATATAGGAAAGGTGGGCATGTGTGTGGGGACTCGTGTCACCGCGGGGACTTAAAATTGAGGTCCCCATGAGGAAACAAGCTTATAAATCATACAGAATGAGTTTTTGAAAATGTGAAAATGCAGAACATCTTCTGTGATGGGTAGGTTTAGGGGTAGGGTTAGTGTAAGCGGATAGAATATACAGTTTGTACAGTATAAAAACCATTATGTCTATGGAGAGTCCCCACAAAGAAAGTAAATAAGGTGTGTGTGTGTGTGTGTGTGTGTGTGTGTGTGTGTGTGTGTGTGTGTGTGTGTGTGTGTGTGTGTGTGTGTGTGTGTGTGTGTGTGTGTGTGTGTGTGTGTGTGTGTGTGTGTGTGTGAGCATGCATTTGTGTGCGTACAGGGGTTTGCGTGTGTGCAGCTAGCTGTCTAAACCGTTTAGACGGCTGATAATTCCAATAGATTAGATCCCTGAAGCTGTTTTTATAAACCTCCTTTTATCCCTCGACATGTCATCATTACTTTTCTCTGTTGTATAAATATGGCTAATAATCTGCCATCTCACAGAGAAACAACTAGGATGTGTTGATCTTCGTAGCAACCAGTGGGGACTCAACCACATTTAATTTCCAGGCACAAAATCCTTTGAACAGTATAGTCTCTATGTGACTAAATTAGAGATTGAAATGCATAGACTATTTTTGAGTTGATATTAATGTGAATTAATTTAGTTGAAGTAAATTTTTCACCTTTGGATGGTGTACAAGTACAGTCAGTGCATGTGATTTCACCAAAGTGCTACATGTTCCTGGATCAATGTCTTTGTTGATCCTGTAACAACATTTCAATCAACCAATCAGATTTGAGCGAAAAGTTTACAGTTCATGTCAACTTTAGGCTTACAACCAGGGTTAGGTGATTATACATCAGTGGTATTCACATATCATTTTTACATTTGATTTTAGGGATAATTTATGGTTAGGGTTTATGAGTAGGGATAGGTTTAGGACAAAATTTTCAGACAGAAATGTTCCAGGATCAACAAAATATGTTGAGCCAGGAACATGTCTTACTTGGCAAAATCACGGTGACCGTAGAAATAACACACTTCAATTTTAAAAAAAGAGGGTTTGTTGCAACAGACTTTGCCTGCTAACACTAATAAATCAAACATGAAATGTTACTAGCCATATTGAATTTTTGAATTGAATGTTGAGCCTACTCTATTATTTGACCTTCATAATATCAATAAATGTAAGTGTTCTCCCTTAAAATGCCATTGGAGAATTCCCACTGACTTAGTGGGTATAGTTTGTTATTGTAGATCAATAGCAGGAGAGTAAAGTTTGATTGATATAGTCAGGAAGGTTGTGGAAAGGTTGCCGTATTGTCAGAACCTTGTGAGCAGTTTCTAACTTTTTCTGACACTGCAAGGTCGTTCGTATTTGTATGGACAGGTAGGCTTATTTGGTGGCAAGGTGTATTCTGTAAAAAAAATGTAATGCTTGGATAGACACTGAAACGTACAATATTAACATTTTGACAACATCTAACATGTAAACCTTTTTACAGATGCAACTTTAGAGATGTAATCATCGTAATCAAAAATAGAGCTAGTGGAAGCTTTGAAAGGTAACACTACAGGTGACTGAGTAATCAGAAAAAGCATTTTTTATATATTTATATAAAAATCATATACATATATATATATATATATATATATATATATATATATATATATACACACACAGTATATAAATTCATATATGAACTACTAGAAAGAGAGTTTAAAAATGTGCATTTTTGGATGGATGGATGGATGGGAGCTTACAACGCCTAATTTTACTATGCATAAGGTCATCTGCATATAATTTCAACATGAAACCATATTTAACAGTAAAATACATTAGGAAAATATGAGATACGGACTATGTGCTGTCACATTACATTGCTAAAAATCATTAGGTACCCTTGCCTTATTTTAGAATAAATAAATCAAAATTGTCCAGACAGTGACTGAGAGTGTGTGTCCTCTGTTTATAGTGCCGGTGATGAGGTCTGATGTGTGTCAGGTGTGTGTGATGGAGTGGCAGGGAGGATAATGTGAAATGTAGTCCATGTTAAGTATTCTGGTCCGGTGAGTGTGAGGGAGAGCCTGTCATGATCGTGACAGGATGTTAGTCATATATGAAAATAAGGAGTGTTTTGAGTAAGTCTCATTACTAGTCAAAATCTCACTTTATCAAGTTTAGAAGAGTAGAGCACCAGTTTCTCAATAACACATTTTAAAAATGAGAGTGATGGACATTTGCAGAGTATTACAGCATAATGTTTATGATATGGTTTAAATTGCATAATAATAATAATAATAATAATAATAATAATACTTTGTGTGTGTGTGCGTGTGTGTGTGTGTGTGTGTGTGTGTGTGTGTGTGTGTGTGTGTGTGTGTGTGTGTGTGTGTGTGTGTGTGTGTGTGTGTGTGTGTGTGTGTGTGAGTGTGTGTGTGTGTGTGTGTGTGTGTGTGTGCGTGTGTACATTATACACATATATTATGTAAAATATGATTAATTGTGATTAATCGATTTTAAAGCACTAGTTACTATGTACTGCTAAAATTAAATGTACACACACACACACAACATGTAAACAATTGTTTTTAAGTTAGATGTACGATTAACCACGACTAGTAACTAATTTTAAGTGTTTTCCTCTCTTTTTTTTAAAACAGGTTGCATAGATTTTAAAAAATAAATAAAATAAAAAAAACACGAATATCAAACAACAAGCGAAAATGAAACGTTTTTAGGTTTAGGTTGATTTATTTAGATAATTGGAGTTCAGCTGTTTAATGTGAAAGACAGCTGTTTCAGCATTTCTGAACAGAGCTTCCATTCACACAAAATTAGTTGGTATAATTTGTTTAAAGGTCAGCCACATTAACTCACTGTCGTCCCACATGGAGCTAGAATATGGCGAGTGTCTTTATACTGCCATTAATGTACGATCAAAACTAGAAGAAGTGTGACTTCCCAGCGTGCTATTTTTTGAACGTGTTATTCCATAAATAATGGATGGAGAATAATGACACATTTTTAACACATTCTTGACAAGTATTCTGCAAGTTAAACACTTGTTAATGACATGCAGTTAAAAATAAGACTTCTAAAAGTACACTCATGCCTTCAAACTAGAACAAACTAGACAGATGAAGGATGCTAGAATTGCTTGATGCATGATCTACATCATTGTGGAGGAGTAACTAACTAAACTTAAACTACTTGTTTAAAAAAAAAAAAAAAAAACTATGATTTCAACAACTTTTCCAATTACAAACTACTTTTTCCACTGTGCTTTCGTCACATTGTATTGCATTCAGCTTTACAGCCGAGCTCGCTGAGGTAACAATCCAGCAAGCTCTCCTGAAATGCTCTTTCTATTATGTGGCACTTGGAAGAACACATCCTTTAACCCTAAAGCCATCTTCTGGACAAATGAGGGCAAAATCGTTTTTTTTTTTATCTGAGCAGTACAAGGACATTTTTTTTAATTCCGAGCATTTTTTTTGTATTATTATTTGTCCAATAAAAATCAATAAATCCAACACAATGCAGATCATACATACACACAAATGAAGGAGTGAGCCTATACAACATTCTCAATGTGGCAAGCACTCACACTCACACGCACGCACACCAACCCACACACACACACACACACAAACACACACACACACACACACACACACAAACACACACATTGAAAGCCATTGAATGAGCCTATAACAGAGTGAGTTTTATTTTTTAATTTTTGCCAAATAAAAAACAGTCACTCACACATACACAAACAAAGGCGTTTAACTCCCGATGCCGACGGTGCTAGTGAAGCAGCAGCGCAAGAGAACTGACCTAATCTATGAACAGTCAAATCCTTACACTGAATGCCACTAAAAATAGACCAGATATCTAATATACATACGATGTATTTTCATTCAAATGAACTGAATCAATAAGCAGCGCAGGACCAATAAGTTCAGACCTAAAAGCCTATTATAAACGGATTTCCTCAAATAAGACTATATACGCCAGCACGTTACGGTATTGTTGTTCATTACCGTTTCATTCATAATGTTTCTACTTCATGTAACATGAAAGTTCATACTGGAGTGAAGCCGTTCTCATCATGGAATTGGGGAAAACATTTCTGAGGGCGTGGTGAGCTCGTGCTAGGGGCGCGGATAGTGAGCCGTTGGAAGTGCCATCCTACGTCACGGTGTACCACAACGTCCAATAGGAAAATTCAACTGCAGTAGCCACCGTTCAACCTTAAGAGGGCAGCACTTTGGCGGTTTTACACCATATTTTATAGAATGAAAACACTTTATACTCAAATATCGTTCTTAATACACAATATAACTACAGAAGAGTCAAGTTTTAAGTATGGAAAAATATTGGCTAACGGTCTAATCAGATTCAATGATCTATGCTAAGCTATGCTAAAAGTGCTACCGCCAGACCCAGAAATCGGCTGAATGGATTCGAAAACAGTAAAACTCAACTGTTTAACTCTAGGGGAGTAGAAAAAGTAACCTATTTTCAAAAATAGTGGCGTGTTCCTTTAAAGTGCAACAAGACGCGAAAGAGAACTTAGTTTAGTGATCGTGTGCTGTTTGACATAGGCTTTTAGTGTGCGTGCGCTTCAGGTGCACGTGCTCAGAAAAGCTTATGTCAGAACAGCATGCGAAAAAAGGCTTAACTAGCAAGGCTTTAAAATGCATGCTAATAATAAACTGTATTGATTATGAAGAACTTCAATGTCACCTGCACACGGGGGACATTCTGGTGACACGACCAGCCCCTCGGAGACTAATTCATTTTAAACGTGAGGAAAGTGGTTAACTTTTGGTCACTTTGAACTGATCTTCATTAGACATTTTTTGTCATTTTTATTTGAAATAAATGTCTGTCCAAGCTGATATGAGATGGGAATAGAGCAAAGAATGGATTTGGAGATAAAAAAAGGTCAGATGGGCTAAATCCACTAAACACCACTGTTACTGTTACGGGATGGGTTTCTTTTGTAATTTTTTCTGGCTCAATGAGACAATAGTTGGCTGAGTTAGTGCAAATTGCGATTGCCAACAAGACGGTTATTTGGAAACTTATGTGTGAGAGATATCGGATGCAGGTGAGCAGCTTAAGTGATTGAGATGGAAATAATTCAGAGGAGATGGTTTCAGGGAAAAGCCTCTAGAAATGTCTAAATTGCAGGAGCAAAATCACAGCTCCTGAATAAATATGAATAAAGACTCCAGAACATATATTCGGTTTGAACTACACAGTTTATGGTAATGCATGCTCTTCGCTGTTGGCTGATTTGGTAAGAAAGTGTCTTCTGAGAACATAAATGCAAAACCATCAATCCATAATGAACACACAAATTGCTGTCATTACGACTAGATGGAAAGTAGCATTAGTGTGTCTTTAAAAGTAACTTTAAAGTATGTTGTGTTTTTGAGATAAGGGGAACCAGAATCCTTCAAATTCCTAGTCACATGATTCCTATTGTCTCTATGACTCGGACAGCGTGACTGGAGCGTTTTGGTGACCTTTGGGTTTCTATGATTGTTTTTATGAAGGTGTGTTTGCCATTATCATTAAAATTTAAATGTGTGATTTTTGTCCACATCACCCCATCCCTCTTTTTTTTTCCTCAGATCCTTCATCCTGTCATGCCCTCTCTCTTTCTATTTCCCTCACCAAGGATTATTTTATTAAGTTTCCCAGAATGCTGTGGGAGGTTGAAAGCTGTAGGTGGGATAAGACATTTAGTGGTTGGCTTCCTGTTGTTAGCACTCTAGTGTATGCTGCTCCATCTTCGCGGGCTCCGTCTTGCTTTGACCTTTGGCACTGAAAGAAAAACAGGAACTCTGGAGTGCAGATGCCAGGGAGTTTTTAATAGTCCTTCACCACCACAGAAAGTCAATTCTGTCTTTTGTCCTTAGCATAGCAGGACAAGTGAAGGTGAATGTGCATGCAAAAACAAGGTGTTCACTTTAAGGTCCACCTAATGTTTTATTTTGAACACACTTTAGTCCAGACTGATCTCATGAAATGGCGTATGTATATACATTTTGGTGTGCTATCAAGACGCATAATCACTTTTTAGTGTGTTTATCAACGCCGTTTCATTCTATCCCCCTACACTGCTCCTACCCCTAAACCTACCCATCACACACACACACACACACACACACACACACACACACACACACACACTGCCCCTGCTCCTGCTTATGTTTATAAATCACATTTACATTCACGCGGAATCACACGGCGTAGACATACACGCGGATAGCTCAAAATGCGTACAGATAACACGCCATTTGGCTTTAGAAAGTGGCGTGTATGTTTACGCAAAGTCATGATGTCATGTTGCTTTAGTCTTTAGTAGCATGTATTTTTTTAAAGGGATAGTTTACTCAAAAATGAAAATTTTGTCATTAATTACTCACCCTCTTCCAAACCTGTAAGACTTCCATTCATCTTCAGAACACAAATGAAGATATTTTTTATTAAATCTGAGCTTTCTGTCCCTCCATAGACAGCTTGACAACTGACACTTTGACGCTTTAAAAAGTTCATGAAGAGATCATAAAACTAATCCATATGATGAACAGATTGAATTTAGGCTTTTATTCACATATAAGCATTGATCAGCAAACATAAACAGAAGCTCAACCAAACCTGCTTTACACGCAAGAACAAACCTCTTGGTGAAGCTCAAACGTGCTGCGTAACACGAGAATGACTCTCATTGGTTCTTGCTGAAGCTCAAACGTGCTGCGTAACACGAGAATGACTCTCATTGGTTCTTGCTGAAGCTCAAACGTGCTGCGTAACACGAGAATGAACCTCATTGGTTCTTGTGGAAGTAACACGAGAATGAACCTCATTGGTTCTTGCTGAAGCTCAAACGTGATGCGTAACACAAGATTGAATCTCATTGGTTCTTGTGGAAGCTCAAACGTGCTGCTTAACACAAGAATTAACCTCATTGGTCTTTGCTGAAGCTTAAATGTGCTTTATAACACGAGAATGAACCTCATTGGTTCTTGATGAAGCTCAAACGTGATGCGTAACACAAGAATTAATCTAATTGGTTCTTGCTGAAGCTCAAACGTGATGCGTAACACAAGAATGAATCTCATTGGTTCTTGCTGAAGCTCAAACGTGATGCATAACACGAGAATGAATCTCATTGGTTCTTGTGAAGCTCAAACGTGATGCGTAACACAAGAATGAACCTCATTGGTTCTTGCAGAAGCTCAAACGTGCAGCGTAACACGATAATTAATCTCATTGGTTCTTGTGAAGCTCAAACGTGCAGCGTAACACGAGAATGAATCTCATTGGTTCTTGCGAAGCTCAAACGTTCTGCATAACACAAGAATGAATCTCATTGGTTCTTGCTGAAGCTCAAACGTGATGCGTAACACGAGGATGAACCTCATTGGTTCTTGCGAAGCTCAAACGTGCTGTGTAACAAGAGAATGAACCTCATTGGTTCTTGCTGAAACTCAAACGTGATGCGTAACACGAGAATTAATCTCATTAGTTCTGGTGGAAGCTCAAACGTTCTGCGTAACACAAGAATGAATCTCATTGGCTCTTGCTGAAGCTCAAACGTGATGCGTAACACGAGGATGAACCTCATTGGTTCTTGCGAAGCTCAAACGTGCTGTGTAACACGAGAATGAACCTCATTGGTTCTTGCTGAAACTCAAACGTGATGCATAACACGAGAATGAATCTCATTGGTTCTTTTGGAAGCTCAAACGTGATGTGTAACAAGAATGAACCTCATTGGTTCTTGCTGAAGCTTAAACATGCTGCGTATACTCTATTTTATACTATTTTATTTTTTTATTTTTTTTATTTGAATTGCGTTTTGACAAATTAAATGTATACTTTTTCTTGCTTTTTCTCTTCCTTTCTTCCTTCTTTCCCAGCCTTGGTAGATATGGCAGCCCAATATTCATTTTGACAGTGCCAAGAGTGTGCATGTTTGAGCTGGTATTAAGATGCAGTGCTTGCGGTGAAGAAAATAGTTTGATTCTATAGAAAGTGGCAGTATTCATTTGTGGTGATGACAGCTTGACATCGCAGACAGGAGCATGTTAAAATGTCATCTATTGAGTCACAGCTTGCGGAGTTGAAGGGAAAATGAGGGTGAACCTCAAAGAGTGCAACACTTTTCAGTTTTACTACAGGAATCTGTCGACACCCGCTGTGGCACAGTTAATCAGACTACTGCGCCTTTCCCATCGTCACCGGTGTGAATATGTTCCCTTCCCACACCAAAGCATCGTTTCTTTATCTTCTGCTGCTTTACCGCCTTTACGCTGCTTGATAGTGAACTGATCACACGTTCTTTGATCACGGCATGGGCTTTCAGACTGCAGGCATGGGCCAAAGCTCTCTGAGAGGTAATCCGAAGTGCTCCGCTGTCAAACACGTTGCTAACTCATGCAAGGAAGCCCCTTCGAGTGGAGTTCATTCTGCCAATGCTTTCAAATTGGCTTAAAGGTCTTGTGGCACTTTTTATCTGAACTTCAATAACGGTTCAGCTCTTCTTGGTGTATCTATTATAAACAGGGCTTGGCTGTGCTGTTTCCCCTTCAACTAAGCCAATATCTCATGAATTATTTACTTCCTCCAAATTTGTGGTGAAAATAGAGTATTATAAGATTTTTGTTTTACAAAGGCATCTTCTCAAGTCAGTAGGTGGCGACCAAGGGCGACCAAGAATTGGTTAGTTAATATGACCACCTCCTGGTTGATGTTGGCTGTGTCTGAATGCTTTGGCAGCTGACTTGTTGCCTTATTAGGAAAGGACTCTGCAGGTGACAGGTGGTGCTGTCCGAGGAGAGGGTTCAGAGCTCTGTATTTTGGCCCGAACCCAGAGTAGGGGAACGCGGGCACAACCTAACGCGGGGTTAGTTGTAACACGCATGTTTTAACCCTTTCCACACATGCCAGAATGACTAAACTTAGTGTATTTACTGGTTGCCATATCAACATTATTAAGAGAAAAAATAGCGCCAAAATTAAAAAATCTCTGGAAGATATTACTGAACATGTTTTTAACCATAGCAAAAGTACATTTCTTACTTAAGTTTAGTTTTCATCTCTGTTTTTCGTGTTTATTTAAAATAAGAAAAATCTGATAATATTTTAATCTTATATCTATTATTTAACAGTTGAGATGGTTCTTTAATGCTGATCTGACCAGCAGAAGACACGAGCCGCGATTTAAATCCCAGTTGTACAGATGGGGTGTGTTGTAACACTGCGTTACAATGAGCCTCTATTAGAAATATGCCATTATATTCTATACTTTTATGAATTCTTTTGAGAAACCATGAGAAAAGGGTGAATAATGTCTGAGAGTTACTGTTCAGAAATTATTAATTATTATTATGTTTTGAACTATGCTGTATAGCTGTATTTAGTTTGTACGCGAACTTCTGACTTGCGTCCGTGACTTGCCAAGTTTGACTCCGGAGAACGAACTCCCGAGGACGGGAGGACACTAGTCCGCCTACAATGCTGACAGTATCACCCAGTATATATTTGTATATGTAGTGCAGGCAATGCATATTATCTTCAATGCATGTTTATAACAAAACGAAATATAAAAAAACCCAGCCTCTTTTTGTTTACATTAAAAAAAAACATACACATAATATAGGCATAATATAGGCTATGATTATCACTGTAATACATTAAATATGACATAAAACACAACCAGTCTCTTTTTGTTAAATGTCAGTTTATGTGTGATCATCAATAGCAATTATAAAAGTAAGTAAAAGGTATAAGAAGCTATACAATAAATAAAGCAATTCAGTCAAAGTCAGCGCTAGGAGACTACAACGGTAAAGTTTAAAAGCTTAAAAATATAAAATTATGAAACTTCACTTTGCCCTCAGACAAAACGATATGTCTGGGAACAAATTATAGATTAATGAGAGCAAAGATAAGCCATTAGATCTACACAAGACGAGACGAATCATATCTTATGCTTATGCGAATCATAACCACTACAGCGCCACTGAACCACTGGAGCTCACAACTCCGAAAACGGCAAATCAAATTTTAAAAAAGGCGCTCTCTTTATAAATAAACCACAGATTTGAGCTTTAAACAACTACATTCTCGCCTGAAAAGGACTTAAAACTATATTTTGTAAAGCATTAACAATACCAGAGGGCTCTCGCTAAGACCCATTCGTTTAGCCACCAAAGGGCCAAGCTGGTATCAGACTTTTGCCGAATCCAGTTGGTAAGACAGCGATAACATCTTTTTTAGATATGAAGGCTTCGAGTGTTGTTCTTTGCTCGGGTTTTAACGAAAAGGAAAAGTTTAAATTGCTTAGAACAGACGCGATAGCTGATTCGAACGAGTGATGCTCCACAGTGGCAAATCTACTTCAATGTCGCTGCGCTGTCGTCATCGTCTAAAGCCCGCCCCAACCTTTCTAATTGGTGCCGCGATTTCTTGGGATTAGAAATGGGTTTGAATGGGGTCTTTGCCAGACTACTTGCAGAGCAAATCTAAATTTGCCGGAAGTTGTCTGGGTTTTCCCAGGCTAAATTTGAACGTGTTCCTTCCAAATTTTGTTAATAAAACATAATTTAATGATCTACAGAAAAATCGAGAGAGTGTTGGTGATAACTAAGCAAATATATAATTACTACAATAGTAATTTCTCGTTAGAAATTACATCAAAAGTGTAAAATGTTAGTTAAAAACATACACTGACATACAAACTGACCACCAACAGGAACTTTCAGATGGCATATTTATTTTTAGCTTAACTGTCACAGAATGAAACGCACAGTATTGTGGGATATCAAAGGCAGCGAAGGATACATCTATGGTGTCTTCAAAAATCGATAAGATGAAGGTATCTCAGAAGATAGGACATGAAGAAAACTATTGGATTCGGACGTGCCTTGATGTCTTGGAATTCATCCTCTGAAGGCAGCATTTTTAAGCTTTCGGACACAGCCGTTGTAACACCATCTGTAAAACATGTTCCATTGACGGCAATTCTGTAAAACGACTGTTTTTGTTTTTGCAAGTGACAAATATTTAATTGAATTATAGTAGATGTTTTACCATTGACAGATTATCTTGTTTTTTTTATTAAATTTATTTTTTTAATTATTATTTTTTACTTACTTTACTTTTTTTTAGGGATCTTAAAAGCTCTGTCTTTGACATCGCAGCTCAGATATTAGGGAAGTGCTTGAGACTACACACTTAAAAATAAAGGTGCCAGGAAGAACCAGGGCTTTGGGTGCTCGAGCCCCTGCCCTTTTTCAAAATGAATCAAAAGTGCCCCTCTCAGACAAATATCAATTATAATATCGTGGTCAATAAAACTAAATAAATGTGATTATTATAACATGACAATGTATACAATAGTAACGAACGGCTCAAAAGTCGGACAATTTCTGTTGAGGCGTTGTCATAACGCGTTGCTATGGGTCGCGTGCGTTTTGATTGACTGCTGATTTTCTAACGGCTCTCGAGCCAAATATGGTCCTTTCAGAGAGTGTGTGGCCTCACGGGAAAAAAGTACGCCAATATTTTTTTTTCATCCATAATCAGAGCTAATGTGTTGATTTAATTACAAATCTATATATTAGCTATATATTTTAAAGTATTACACAATTCACCAATGCCCGTTTGTCATGTATATACATACACCAACCAATCTGGCAAAGCAAGTTCAAATTCCATTGGGCGATGTGAAACGGTAATTTTCTGTTCTTATTCATAAATCGGTTGAAAATTACATGGACAGACGAACTAACGTTTGTGGAACGATTTCCTGCGGTTTGTCTCATTTTATAAATTGCATCACTGACAAAATGGATTTTAACAGACAACAAACAAATCCCTGCACAAAACCACAGCAGCAAACGTTGCATTAATGGTAAGTAGTGTTGAATTCACTTGTATTTATGCATATTGATACACCGTTTACTATTTCATGAAACTATCAAAGTTAAAAAAAAACAAGTGCCACCGGCACCTACATGCCTATTAAGCGAAGTGTAGGCTGGCGAAATGGTTACATGAAAGGACTTATTACCATTTTTGAATATTATTTAGCATTATGAAAGAAGTCTCTTATGTTCATCAAGCCTGCATTTATTTGATAAAAAACAGCAATATTGTGAAATATATTAAAATAATGGTTTTCTATTTTAAAATAATTTAAAATATAATTTATTCCTGTGATCACAGCTGGATTTTCAGCATCATTACTCCACTCTTCAGTGTCACATGATCATTCAGAAATTATTCTAATATGAGGATTTAATGTCAATGATGGAAACTGTGATACTCTTTTCAAGATTCTTTGATTAATAAAAAGTTAAAAAGTATATATAATAATATTTCACAATATTAGGCTACTGTTTTGTCTGTAATTTTGATTAAATAAATGCAGGCTTGATGAATATATATATTGCCCCTTTTTTACATTTGAGCCCCTGACGAACTCTCTGCACGGCCCTGAAAATCACAGATTAGTTCCTGTAACTGATGAAAATACCTAAAAACCCCATGAGAAACAATTACCATCCGGATAGGGCTAATAATTCAGTCAGTTAAAACATTATTTAAATAAAAAAAATCTACAAAAACTAAACACCTGCTGATATTATCCTTAACTAACTATACGTTTTTTTACCAGGCTGAGAGGAGCTGGCTGTTTCTAGGAAGGTTTCCTTGACCTTCATGTATTTGATTTTGTTCTTGGGCCCGATTTGTCACAAGGAAAAATGAAATTAAGGATTAGTACCGGCACACATTACGCAAACGTGAGGTATTGTCAGTCAGCTCGCGTTTCCGGTATTCGTGCTGAAATGAATAGATGATTATGAATGAAGGAGAAAGAGAAGAGAAAAAGGTGACTCCAGAGACTGAGGCTGGACAGAGCAGATATGAAGATCACGCAGCTGAGCCGTGACCAAAACCAAAACCCAAATACACGTACACACACACACACACACACACACACACTCCCTGCTGCCCCCCGATGCTCTGCCTCCTCCCCTTACTCCACTTTTTCTGGCATTGAACCTGTAACCCAAATTCGTACCTCACACACAGTTTCTGAAGGTTAAAGGATACCAGGCACAGACATGTTGTCATGTTAAAAAAAAGTAATTCAACGTATAGTGTTATGTGTGATGATTAAAGGGATATGACATGAATCTGACACAGTGGCGGCTACTGGTCTGTCAGAGAGGGGAAGCTCATTTTCGGCCTACATCATAAAATTGTCTATTTATTTAAAAGTAAATTCTGCCCTACGTTCCTTTTCAAGAAAATGGTCTGTGACCCTGTCGTACCAACTAGGAGTCTTTTCAAGTGACTTGACCAGTGTCCTCTCAAGAGGCATGGCCAGCAGTACATTTTATTTGTCACAGCACTTCCAGTCAGCCAGCTAACTTTGTTATACCAGGAGAGCTGAAAAGACCTGTTATTTTTCCCTATCTTTTGCACTAAATCAATCTTAGGTGTTGATCTGCCCTGCTGTTTAATTCTAAGTTTTTCCTCGTAAGGAACACTTTCAAATGGCTTCGCCAAAATGAGGTCGACAATATTAGCACCGTCTGCCATCGTGCGCAGTTTCACCCACAACGATAGCCTAGCCTACTAACGTTATATGAATGAATGAATGAATGAAGGAATGAAGGAATGAATGAATGAATGAACGATCTAAAAAAAAAATTATTTTAAACTCTGTAAAACTGAAACAAGGAATGTGGTGTATAATTGTATGAAATGTATGATGAAAATCAAGCAATTTCGCCAAGCAAATATCAAAGAAATAGGTTGCAGCAGTTTTTATTTCGACTGAACTTGAGAAATCCGCGATGGGACTGAGCACGAATAGCTTCAGTGATTCCTTATAGTACAGAATCGCTGTCAGTCAAAAGGAGATGCAGTCTTTCGACAGACCCTCCAATCATCACGCAGAAGCTCGGAGTCCGGGCCAGCCCTCTCCCCATTCACCCCCAGAGACGCTGAGCGTCCGTGGGCGGGACATAATCGCAGCGTTTATCCAATGACCGTCTAGTTTCGAAGCGCTGAAAAAAACCGTTCAAAGCAGCCCCATTGAAGTCAATGGACGCTGGGCTTCAATAGGGAAATGCACTGTGACGCTGCGGGAATGTATGAGAAGGAAATCGTCTAGGGTTACGTATGTAACCTCTGTTCCCTGAGAACAGGGAACGAGCGCTGCGTCTAGCTGACGCTATGGGGAAAGCCCTCGGCGTGACTGGTGTCTGAAGCTACTATCGAATCACGGCAAAGTCTTTGACCGACGTCAGCCCATGACGTCATCAACGTGCGACCCGGAAGTATAAAAGGGCGCCGTGCCAACACATACACATCTTCTTGTCTGAAGGGACTGTATGGCAGATAGGCCCTGAAGCATGGCAACGCGACGCAGCGCTCGTTCCCTGTTCTCAGGGAACAGAGGTTACATACGTAACCCTAGACGTTCCCTTTCGAAAGGGAACTCTCGCTGCGTCTAGCTGACGCTATGGGGAACGATATACCAACGCCGCCATGCTGAGGGGAGTGTCTGCCATTGGCAGTGACAACTGTCAACTCAAGTAATTCATAGAAAAACCTGAGCGATTCCCCCTCAGGTCCTGGGCTGACAGTGACAGCACTCCCTACGGTCATAGCCCAAGCTATACAACTAAACGGAACCCTAACGCACTGCGTGGAGTTCCATCTAGACAGCTCGAAGGCCCGGGACCACTACTTCCAAAGAAGGGGTCCCTTCAAGGGAATGTGGCTAGGGGACCCGAAGGAACCCCAGCCAGTCACTACTCGGGAAATGTTCTCCCGAGTGCCACCAGGGAGGCCTGACCTGGTGCCCTAAGTGTTATGGACACTTCGGTTTAGCCAACCCTGTCTGTTCAAACAGAGCCTCTGGATGGTGCCCAAGGGGCGTCCAAGCTAAGGGACTGAAACACAGGCAGTCTTACTTAGCCCGGAACTCAGAGACGGGTTATCCAAGAGAGCAACACTCAGCGTAGTGCTTTTCAACCCTTGCTATCGAGGGGAGTCTGCCTGCTCAAATCAAGGATCTACCAGGTGCTTGTGTTTCAAAGCAGTAGGGAGGCCGAAAGGGCCTTAATGACTGATCTAACAGGGAGGCCTCATGAGAGGCCTACGACCGTCTGACCAGGCTCAGGCGGCTGAGCACTCATAGACGACCCTCATTGAGGGGAGCAGCTGAGCCTGCCTGGCGAGTAACCTCCAGCTGTAGGCCCAACTACCACAAGTTCTCACAGAGAACTGGTAATTAAAGTGCCTAGCTCAGGAACTTCAACTTCAAGGAGGCCCTGTGGGCCTACTACTTGATAGCGGGTATTCCAGGGAGGCCTATAGAGGCCTACTACCTAACCGCAAGCCATGCTGGAAACCCAAGCATCCAGGCTCGGGACTCCGTCCTCAGGGAGGCCTTAGTGAGGCCTACTACCTGACAGCAATACCGCCTGCTGAGGTTACCCTTGTTTTCTCAAGGAGGCCTAATGGAGGCCTACTACTTGACAGTCAAGCTACGCAGGCTAGTCGGGCATCCTGTTTAAGGAACCCGTCCTCAAGGGAGGCCTATTAAGGCCTACTACCTGATAACCAGCCTTTAGGGAGGCCTGGAGAGGCCTACTACCTGATTGCAATACGTGCCAAATGACTGGGTCCCAGGAACACCTCAGGGAGGCCTGATGGGGCCTACTACCTCGTTCGAGTGACCACCATCTGGGACTCGACAGTCAAGCTACGCAGGCTTTTCGAGCATCCTGATTAAGGAACTCGCCCTCAAGGGAGGCCTATTAAGGCCTACTACCTGATAAGCAGCCTTCAGGGAGGCCTGGAGAGGCCTGCTACCTGTATGCAATGCGTGCTAACTGTTTTCAGATGACTGGACCCCAGGAACACCTTAGGGAGGCCTGATGGGGCCTACTACCTTGTTCGAGTCAGGGAGGCCTATTAAGGCCTAGAATTAACAGCAGGCTCTCAGGGAGGCCTGATGAGGCCTACAACCTGCCTCTGAGAGTGACCACAATCCGGGAACTCACCCTCAGGAAAGCCTAGTAAGGTCTTAGAGTTAACAGCAGGCCTTTCAGGGAGGCCTGATGAGGCCTACAACCTGCTTCTGGTAGTGATCACAACCTGAGAGCTCACTCTCAAGGAGGCCTAGTAAGGCCTTACACCTACCAGCGGGCCTTCGGGGAGGCCTGATGAGGCCTACAACCTGATAGCCTCCAGGCTAGCTGTCCTGATGCGCACATCGGTACATACCTCCAGTGAGGCCTGTTTGAGGCCTTCCAACTGAAAATGCGCCTTGTTCAAGAGGCCTACTGAGGCCTACAATTGACAGCCGACCTTCAGGAGAGCGTATTCACCCCTATTTAACCTGATAGCCAGCTAGGCTAGTAGTACCTTGATGCTTAAGCATTGTCACCTGCCTTACTAGAGGCCTGATAAGGCCTACCACTATCACCGTTATTCTTGAGAACGGTGCAATCCTTCCTGCTAACTGGGACCGCCATGTTTGAAAAATGTGGGTTGTAGTAATATTAGACCCAACGGCTCGTTTTCATGGAGGCCTGCTGAGGCCTAACACATGATAGCTACCCATTACAATGGGGACCCGTTCCAGGGAGGCTTGTAGAAGCCTACAAGCTGTACGAGTTTCACAAAAACGAGAAATAACTGCCAGACAAACAAACTGACTGCTATTAAACCCAACGACTCTCAATGAGAGGAGGCTCTGATCTAAGTACAACAAAAAAGGTGACGGTGCCTCAGCAACGCGCCTCCTTTACCACATACCAACTGACGCCGTAGCGCTCAGTCGTAACAGAGACAAACTAATCCAACCTGCAGTGGCTTAGGGGACCGAAGACACATAATAACCCTAGGCGGTAGACAACCACTACATTCTAACAGAAAAGTGTGCTACCGCCTAGTAATCCGCAAACATTTCAAAGAAAAGAGCGGCGGCCTAACAATACTCTCAAATGAGAGGAGGCCCATCTTCTGATAACCATAAGCGGTGGCCTATCTGGCGCCATCTTGACCAACCAGGGAAAGCCAACACACGCTCACACACATAGCCCAGATAATGGTGCTGTGTTCAAGCCTAACTAAACAGGGGAAAGACAGTTCTCTCTGATGAATACCCAACTCTATACAGGAACCTGGGGTCTGTAAGAAATACATATTTTTAGTATTACATACAAAAAAAAGACCACTCTCACCTGCGGCATGCTGAGCGAAGACTCATTGTGCAGTTCTCACCACCATGTTCTACCGCCCATGAATGCCTGAAAGGGGCGTTCTCACTCTCCGGGCGGGCCATCAGAACATAGTACTACTCATCATAGGCCCGCCTCAGGCCTGATGTAAGAAGCGCCTGGGTAAAAAGTCATAAAAAGACATAGAAAGGAAAAAGGAGAGGGCTATGATGTAACCGCCCTCAAGGGAAGTGACCCATTACCAACGCCTTCGTTGGGAACGTTTGTCCTGGATCACCTCCCTTAAATCCTTTTTCCCCCCGCGGGAGTCCCGTCTCCTCTGTGCCCTGCTCCTCCAAGGAGGGGGGGCACGAGAGGAGACGCTAGCCCTCTGGTCCTGCCTACGGTCCTCAGACCGTGAAGGACCAGGTCCCGCCTGCCTGGGTGGGGGCGCGGATCTCAGCGGTATGCATGTTTTAAATGCCGCTGAGCGCGCCTTCGCCTCCCTGAACTTTCCAACCACCGCCTCCACGGAGGTGCCGAAAAGCTCAGTAGGCGAAACCGGTGAATCGAGGAGAAAACCCTTTTCTTTCTCCCCGATATCAGCCAGGCCCAACCACAGATGCCTCTCCGTAACCACCATAGCCGCCATAGAGCGGCCGATAGCAGCAGCAGTCTGCTTGGTGGCCCGGAGAGACAGATCTGTGGTGCGGCGCAGCTCAGCAACCGCCTCAGGGGACAGCCCGGCCCCCTGGTCGAGATCCTCCAGCAGGTCCGCCTGGTACGCCTGCAACACCGCCATCGTGTGCAGGGTCGCACCAGCCTGACCTGCTGCCGCGTATGCCCTGCCATTCAACCGCGAGGTAGTTTTCAGCGGTTTGGATGGCAGAGATGGAGCTCTCAGTGTCGACACCTGCCCAGAGACGAGATAGTTCGCAAACGTCTCGTCTATGGGAGGCATCGACACATACCCGTGCTTACCCACTCCCTCGACATCAGCAAAGCTTGCCCGCTGATGTCGGTGAATGCGGGCAGAGAACGGGTTCTTCCATGCCGCCTGGACCTCAGTATGGAGGTCCGGTAGGAATGGAAGGCTCATCTGAGGTGCTGGTGTATGACCGGGGAGAAATCGATCGTCGAGCCGTCCACGAGCGACCTCTCCCCCAGCGCGCCGCCAGGGCAGCCTCAGCCTGTCCGTGGCGCGCTCCATAGCATCCAGCAACTCGGCATACGCGGGACAGGGTGGCTGAGAGGGTCCAGGCAGGTCCTGGTCGCTCTCATCATCCTCCTCAGCCATCTCCTGCCCGTCCCGAAGAGCACCCGCTGCAGGTCTCAGCGGAGAACCATCGTTCTCCACATCGACCTGCAGGTCGCTCTCGTCAGCCGTTTGATCGTCCGAGAGTACCACACCTCTCTCCAGACGATCAGCGAGCTCCATCTGGGAACCCCATGAAGTGCGCCGCCGCTCCGCCTCAGCGAGAGCGGAACTCACATCAGCAGCCCCAGATGTTGCACCCTCTTCCCTCGAGAAGAGGGCCAGACGAGAACGGAGCGTTCTAACTGGAAATTGCTCACAGTTTGCACAGGCAGCTCCCTCGAGAACTGCCTGTGCATGCTCTTCGCCCAGGCAATAAACGCACAGAGAATGTGTGTCTCCCGGTGTCAGAAATCTCTGACACGGGTCAACACACTTCCTAAAGCTCTGCCTCTTCTCTGTGCGTTTCATCCTTTTCCTAGTTTAGTAATACTTTACCAGATCTGCAGATACCGCTTCAAACAAACAGTCCCTGAAGACGAAAAAGATGTGTATGTGTTGGCACGGCGCCCTTTTATACTTCCGGGTCGCACGTTGATGACGTCATGGGCTGACGTCGGTCAAAGACTTTGCCGTGATTCGATAGTAGCTTCAGACACCAGTCACGCCGAGGGCTTTCCCCATAGCGTCAGCTAGACGCAGCGAGAGTTCCCTTTCGAAAGGGAACGAGTCAGCCGACCTGCTATATGTAACTGATTCTGAACGAACTCGTCTTTGAGATGAACGTTTTCTAACGCATTTTTAGTCAATAAAATGTTAATACAACAGTACATATTTGACCATTAATTTTGTGACATTATAAGGGAAGCCGAGCTTCCCTTGCAGTCTTAAAGAAATCGCCACTGATCTGACAGTTGCAGATCTGATGTGACATGTCTTGATGCTCCATATTTGCGATGAGATTTGAGAATGGATAAAAACATTGCTTTACATTTTCAGTGATATTTTGACTTGATTTTTAATATCTTTTTTTCATACATACAGTTAGGGCTGCACAATATATAGAAATTATCTAAATATCGCAAATGTACATATTGCGCATATCGCAACGGCACGTAATATTTGAATGGTTTTAATAGGCTACTTCAACATTGTGAAAAGTGTACATTTTAGGTCGACGCATATAGCAGAGAATAGACTGGGCACACGACTTGTTACTTATGTGACTTGCTTGACGTTAAAAATAGTTATTAAACGCAATAACTTGCAATAAACAACTCCTTGCAGTATTGCGCTGTCTGAAACACACACCGAAACGTGCGCAGAAAGCCGTTTTTCTGAAAGCTTGTGATCGCTTCAGTTCTGTTTCACGCCTTGTTACACACTCGAACTGTCAAATACACACACAGTCATGTCAAAATGGCTGTCTTGATGAGTATTTGTGTAAACACAGTCGGTTTTACTTTAAGTGAAAGATATCAGTTGGGGAAAGAAACCGAATGTGTATCAATATAGGATCCATGCATTAGGCCTTAACCCTCAGAACCCGAGAAACACGCCCGCGCATTTTGCTGGATTTTTCCACATGGCAGTGTAAAACAACTTAAAATACTCCGTCATTTTTGGCCTCACAGACATGAACGATATGTCTTTACAAAGCTTAAAGTGTCTACTATTTTTTTTTAAGTACACTCAAAATAAAAACTAAATGTTGTGCTTAACTAAGTGACAGCCTGCTAATACAGTAAACCTGAGAAAATCACTCTCTTGGCTGAATAACCTTTTTAGCTTTATTATCAGTATATGTAATTAATGTGAAGACTACTGATTTTAGTTCTTATTTTTAATAACAAAGATAAATTAAAATAACAAAAATAATTGTCCACCCCCTAGTTCAGGTGTGTTTGTTTACCTAGAAGTTCTTGATGTTAAGTTTTAGGTTGATATAACTATATATTACCAAGTCAAGCAAATAATTTTTGGTATTTTCATATTGGCATTACATTTTTGTTTGTTTACATTGATGTTAAAATTATATTGTCAGATTTGTGACATAAATTTTTGCTAAAACACTGCTGGTCACTTTCAGAAGTTGTAGCGATGCTTTCTTTTCCCAGAAAGAATGTGAAACACATAAATGGTATCATTCTCAGTTTTATAAATATATATTTTTTAAATATCATTTAAATAGATTTTACACACTTAAAGCAATATCGTATCGCATATCGAATATCGCATTATTTAACAAGGTATTGCATATCACACTTTTCTTCAATATCGCACAGCCCTACATACAGTCATTCAGAAGTTTGTGGCTGGTGAGTTTTTAATGTTTTTGAAAGGAGTCTCTTATGCCTACCAAGGCTGCATTTATTATCGAAAAAAATAAAACAATACAATGAAAACCACAATATTGGAACATTATTACAATTAAAAATGTCAATTTTTTTTACATCTAATGTGATATAAATGTGATTTATTTCTGTGATGGCAAAGCTGAATTTCAGGATTCTTTGAGGAATAGAAAGTTTGAAATAGAAAATATAAATATAAATATAACAAATATTTTGTAGTCTTTACTATCACTTTGATCAATGTAATGTATCCTTGCTGAATAAAAGTTTTCATTTCTTAAAAAAAAAAAAAATAGTTATCCCAAACTTTTGAATGGATTTGGGCCCAAATACGAGATTAGAGAGCAGGGACATGTTGAGTCTGAAGTACCAAGGTAAAAAGATATGAATCAGATGTGAGTATGAGAGGGAGAAGATGAAAGGGACAGTTAGAACTCACCTCAAAAATGAGCTGGGACTTCACTGATGTTATATTTGCATTCATATCATCATGGTCAGTTAGATGTAATATTACTATGATCTTCTAGCTCAGTATGCAGGTGATATTCTATGTGATCTGATCAATTTAGGTTCAGAAATGGTTCCCAGATCCACGGTCCTATTTTATAATGCTGTTAAAAAAAATCAGCACCCATCCTAATCTGATGTGAGTTTGTTATTTACTCTCAAATAACAAACCATGTATTTGACTGGAAGATTTTGCTTTCAGGAGACCAAATTGCCTGCAGGGTAATTTAGTCTTCTAATGAGTGTGTTTTTCCTGGTTAAATAAAGATGTGATGAAAAATAGCCATTGAATCTGTCATTTTAAATCTTTTTGGAAAGAAAATAGAATCATTACTAGTGCTTGGTGTACGAAAGCATACAACATTTTAAAAATAACTAAATAAATCCTATTAGATGAGCCATAATTAAGAAATACATTGAGATCAAGTAAGAATAAGGTTTTCAGATGGCACGTCTATTCACTGACCATAAACATTTTACCAAAGGTTTGGGAACAATTTTTGGTTATACTCCATGATTATTTTACACTGTATTGAATATTTTAACATGCTGTTAGTGGCGGTGTGAAGGTGTAGTTGAGAGAGCACATTAAGTGTTTTTCTTTTTTTCCAATACCGACACCTGTTACTCTGACTGACTTGGAGAAATGTGGTGTTCTGTCTACCTAAGAATCGATACACAGATTGGCACAAACAAATTATTTATTTGTGTATGTGTGTGTGTGTGTGTGTGTGTGTGTGTGTGTGTGTGGCAATCAATCTTAAACTGTAACTCAAAATTGAAGAGGCAGACCCTCTTTGACTTTTATCAGGTGTAGTCCTCAATCTTTCCATCTTTCACTCACACTGTGGCCAATTCAAGCAATCAAGAGAAGAAAAAAACAAGTCTGACTATTTCTTACCACTATTGACTAGTTCCTCCTGTATTAGTACAGAATAAACACGTATGAAGCATGGTGGCCTATACAATTATCATATAAAAAAAAATGTTTTCATGCATTCATATATACATACACTAGAAGTATCTAGAACGTCATACTGTATGCCAAATAAACACTCTCAAGGCATCAAAATCTGAAGCATGGTCAAGTGCCTTCTGCGTCACAATGAAGATGCTAAAGGTACTCCTAGGCGTGATTTCAACTGTTTGCCCAATGCATCAGATCAAGACGCATTTAATTATTTGCATTTGTAAAAGCAGACATGATTTTTTAAATATTTATAAGCTACTTTTATATTTTGGAATAACTAACCCAACTCCTACCCTAAACCTACCCACTTCTAAACAATATAAAACACATACCAGGCAAATAAAAGTACAGTCACAGGTATTTATTGCAAAAACTGACCAAAAACAGCATAAAAGTATTAACTCATGTTGCATTCCAAGTCTTCTGAAGTCACACGATGTCTTCATGTAAAGAACAGAGTTGATCTTAATGTTTTAATTGCTGAAATGATCCCACCGCTCCATGAACACACACACTCCACTCAGTCATAACTCATTCAAATGATGACTTTAGCATGACGCCAAAGGTTTCTCATTTAAATAAATTAAGTACTGTGCGTCGATAAAGTGACACCTAGGAGAACCTTTAGCGTCTTCGTTGGAAGGCACTTTACCATGCTTCAGATTTTGACATCTTGGGAGGGAGAACGGGTTGAAATAAAGGTACACTTTTTTGTTCAGAATTAACAAAAGTCAGTACATCAATCCCTCTTCTAGAATGAGTTTTTGTCTTACCCTGATTTACTATGGTAAGCCTGTTATAAGTGTTTATATTTTAGACCTAGCAGGATAATTTTCGCAGGAAATTGCGTACATGCGTCACTCGCCAGTGTGTGTCTCGTCATATCTGCAAATAGAGAAAAGTTGCTCCGGCTACTTTGACGTGTGTTGTATGTGTGCGGGTTGACACGGAGCATGCTTAAAGTCCGGATTTTTTTGTATGCGTTTTTTCGTATTCGTCATCCTAAAATTTGTAATGCACAGAAACCTTGCACACTAAGTCCGATGCGTATTAATTAATCCGTTGCGGAAAAATTCTTCAAGCAGTGAGGAGGATTTTGTTGTCCTCTCTCTTCTTAAAAAGAGAATAGATTCTGGATTTTGGCATTCTCTTGTATGGTGGCTCTGAATTGTCAAAACACCAAAAACCTTGTTACGGATGCGAAAAACGCAAAAAAATCTAACCTGATCCGATTTTTTTTTCATGACAGACGAAAGTTTCAGAGGCAGTGTGTAAATGTGACACAACATGAGATACTTTTTTTTTTTTTATAAGACATTTCGGACGAGAATTTCAGACTCAGAGTGCAAGGACCTTAAGCCTTAAGTACATCAGCTATCATTTCACTGAAAGGTTAGTCTGTGGCTAATTTCATAAGTAATTTGTGCTGAAATGCTACCCATTTTCCATAGAACAGAAATGAAGGGGGAATGGCATTGATTGTGTTTGTCTTTTTCGGAGCTTGACCCGTCGCCCTCATTCGCATTTAATGTACGGAAGCCTAGAATTTCTTTTTGTGCTCCACAGAAGAAAATCATACAGGCTTGAATACTCTGAGGATTAGAATAATTAGTGCCTTAGTATCCATGAAAACATATATTATCCATCACAAGTAACATGCACCTTTAAATCTCTAATTACATAGCATTACATCACTGCTTTTGTGGGCGAGTTTGTGATCTCTCTAACGAGAACAAAATGGCTCAGATTGGTGCTCGTGAGTGTGGTCTAACAAGCTTGTTAGATGCGTAATTAGTGGATGTGTTTGCTGTTCCAGTCACACATTATCCTGTGTACAAACACAGGCAGGACAAGTTTCTGTGGACCCGTCTAAAGGGGATATTTAGAAAGGTGACACGTTGCTCATTAAACAAACGGGCTGTGTCCGAAATCGCATACTCTCTTGAGCAGGTACGCATTTGGAATAAGTAATTGCTTCGTGACCACTAAAAAAGTATGTTCTATATAGTATGAATGTGTGTGGTATGAATGTAATCTGGACATACTATATACGCCATGTTGTCATACTCATGTGACCTACCAGCATCAGTTGCGTCGCTTCACTGCCTTTCATAAATCCTCTTTGCTGGCCTCATGGGATAGTAAAGTTTTTGAGGGTTTAGGGGGCGATTTCAGATTCAGATAAATACTAGAACACATGAGGGAGCTAATTAACTGGACACAAGTAAAAGACATGACTAATCTTCAGGACTGACAGGGGGAAACAGGGCTGAATCCGAAATCGCCCCCTAAACCCTCAATCACTATTCCCTACCTTAGTCCACTAATACAGTATACTTGAAGGAGTGACTGAAAACAAGTGAGCGATTTCAGACAGCTGTTGAGTGTACATCGGCTGAACACTCGTTATTGCAGTGCAATGTGTGATTGAATGAGTGTACTCAATAACATCCACTATGGTTTCTGACACCACTACAAATGGCTGTCCCCTCAAATAGTGCCCTATTTAAGGGTATATGGGGGGCGATTTTGGATTCAGCCTAGGTTACAAGGAAAAACACAAAAACAGCAGACATATAACATTATTATTGTAATAAATAATATACTTGACGAAGTGGTCCTGACTGAAATAATCAACACGTTCTCATGAAATGCATATATATAACACAAATTGTATTTATCGTGCGATTTATACGGCAAAATTAGTTTTACGTTTATATGATATGCATTGTCACTCCATTGGGTAGCTTTAGTGGTGTGGGGCATGGCCGTCACTAGGCCCTTTTTTTTTAGGCCCCCCTAAAAAAGTGTGATTAAACTTTATAACATATGAAACTGGCGGGAGGCTTCAGCTTCGTCCCTTCTTTTAATCAGAGTGTTCTTCAATCCGCAGCGGCGTCAAGCAGAGCGCACGTCAGAAGTAGAGGTGTGTGCGTTGATCTGAGCCTCATTGGTCTGTCATCGCTCGTCAATCAAATCAGAGTAGGCAGGCTTTATATACGCACAGAAACTGCTAAGGCTGAGCGCGGATTTTAGCAGCAAGACTCTATGTCAAGTGCGAGATATGTAAGTAGCTAAACTAAACATTTCATATTTGACAGCTGCTTCTTTAAGTCAGAAATGTTAAACAAATGACAAAAATATTCTGGCAAATGAATAAACTTTTGTCTAATTTCGCCATTTTGAATTGAAATAGGCCTATATGTCATTTATAATATAATTAACAAACAAGAAATATTAACAAAGCCGTTTTCTTCAGATTAAGCATAAGATTAATAGTAATGAATGTGTGCATATTGTAAATGAATTTAATAAATTTAGTTACCTAGCTTTCCTGGTAGCCTTCAGTAAATTAACATGTCTACGTCATCAGTTGAACATATGTTACTGTCTTCACTGACGAAAATGGAAAAACTTTATCAGTCATATCTGCCCACTTACATGGTTTTCAAGCTATTGTTATACATTTTTTTGGCGTTCAGAATATCTTAAAATGCACATATATAGATCATGGAAATCAACATTTTCAACATTTTAATATGCATTCTAATAAGCAATTTGCTAATTAGTGTGAATTGGACCCTAAACTAAAGTTTTACCATTTCCTAAAAGGAAAATCCTAGAATCGCCCCTGCTGTGGGGTATGTGCATATAACACGTTTGTATAGGTTTAGTGGTGTGGGTTACATAACATATGCACGTAAAAACTAATTTTGCCGTATAAATCGCACGATAAGTACAATTTGTGCAATAGATACGCATTTTCATGAGATCAGGCTGAAACAATATATATGTGTGTACTGTGTATAATTATTGTGTATATATAAATACACACACATGCATGCATATGTTTAAGAAAAAATAATATTTATATATAATATATTTATTTTTATATATAATATAAATTATATAAATATATATACAGTATATACATGCAAATATTTTTTTTAAATATATACGTGAATGATTGTGTATTTATATATACATAATAATTATACACAATAATATAATACACACATATTGTTCGATTTATTATATTATGCATTCCTGTAGCTCAAAGACCATGGCGCTTACAATGGCAAACTCATGGGATTCATTCTCGTGTATTGCTGGAACTTAAAAATGAAGCTGCGGCTAATATCAATCACTTGTTGACACATTTACTATTTTCTACATGGTGAATGGCACATATAGGAGATAGGGAACAATTCAGACAGTGTAAGTATGCTTTCCATTGGGCGAATTAAGTCTGGTTTCACGTTAGTGTCACGGGATCCACCACAGCGCACACACACACACACACGATAGCACAGAATTCTGTGAATTCTGCACAGAATGCTATATTTTAAAGCGATATGGAGGAGATTAGCTGTTTGATTTGTCCCTCCCTGTCTTCCTGTTTCAGAGGAAATTACGCCAACACATTGAACTTCAGTGGGTGTTTAATTATGTAAACTGAACGCAATGTAGATCACTTTAGATGAAAGTGTCTACCAAATGCTTGAATGTAAATGTAAATATAAGTTTATAATAGTACATATTACTTTTGGATGCTTTGCAGTTCTAATTATGTTGTACACACATTTTCACTCATTTTTGTTTTCCAAATGCCAAAAGTCTAAATCTTGACAACTATTGGATTTGATTATTACTAACACATACACATTCATTTGACACTCTCTTTCCACAGACCTGCCCACCAAATTACCGCAGCTGAGCATGGAAGCCTTTGGATGCTGTCAGCACAAAAATACATGCTGCAACCGCAAGTCATCATTTCGACAGTCCCATGAGATGGTGAGAAACAGCACTTGTGTATTTTAGCACTTGGCCCACCCTTGGTTAAAGACCTAAAAAGCCTTGCTGGTCTAGTTTTTTTTTTTCTTTTTTTATGGAGTCTGTTACATCCCTTTCAAGCTTGTTGAGGCTCAGGCCGGACATGACTACATAATGGTTATGTCATTATGCAGTCATGGCCATATGACATTTAAAGTGTCTCTGCCTGTCAGCCAGTCCCAGAGTGTCTGGCAGGAAAACAAGGCGGTAATGTGTATTTATAGAGCTGCGGCCACACGGAGCGCACAGGGCTGAATGGAGGCATGTGGCTGATGCGATTGTTTGACCCTCGGTTTGAAAGGAAGAGTTGACTGGCATCTTGAGGCATTGTATTCACAGTCTAGATCAGCTCTGTGAAGGGCAAGAAGGCCATTCGCTTTGACATAAATTTGTTTTCCTGTTCGCCGCCTAGACAGTATCTGACGGTCAGGATTAAGGGTTTCATATATGTCTGTCCGGTCTGTTCTACAACCACTGTATGCAATTTCTGCATCTTTATTTCCATTTTGCTGTGTCTCGCTCTTTTGAAAGCTCACTCAGAGCTCGAAAGACTAACCTTTTAAAATGCAAATAAAAGAAAGAAAAAAGAGTAATGTGACAGTTGGATAACACTGCATTAGAAAGCTTGTTTTAGTTGGTGGCTGTTTTTTTGTTTTGTTTTGTTTTGTTTTTTATGGGTTGCACATCTATGGTCTTCCTCTTCCAAGAAGCTTCTGGAAGAAAAAAATATATTTTATTCATATTTACACAGACTATAACCCTGAGAATACCTGATGCCACAGACAACGGCAACATACAAGAGAAAAGGAATGACAAAGGAGCATTTTGAAATAGGATGACACGATAGATAACAGATGAGAGAGTTGAGGTAAAGTGCACAGAGTTTCTATCTCAGCACTTAAAAGGACTCAAAAACTTGTTTCATGACGGTTCAGTCCATAAAATCTTAGGGAAAAAAAAACACTTCATGACTTAAAGTTCACTCACATCCATACTTTGGCTTCTACAAAACAATATATGTGAACTGTGCTGGCAAAAGGAGTCGGAATGTGCACAGGGTAATTTCGAGCTACAGACGAAACAAGTGAAAAATGTCGATTGAGGTTTTGACAAAAATTAGTTTATTAAGTCCTCGTCTAGCGATCCCAATGCTCTAAATAGCAATTAAACATCTAAAATTATATTTATTTATTGTTTTCTGAGAGGAGTACCTTTCCTTTGTCCCTGAAAACAATCTTACTCACAGTCACTGACAGATCCAATGCGTGTGCACAAAGATGCCTCGGAAAGCGTGCAATCCCAATATACACATATACACAGAATTACAGTACCGTATTTTCCGGACTATAAGTCGCTCCGGAGTATAAGTCGCATCAGTCAAAAAATGCGTCATGAAGAGGAAAAAAAACATATATAAGTCGCACTGGACTATAAGTCGCATTATATTGGACTATAACGCCGGCTTCACACCGTACACGCAAGCGTTGGCAGTGCAGAAGCAGTTTTGTCTGTGTTCAGTCTTTCTCAGTTGTCTTTAAGTCTTTAATTTCAGTTAACAGGTTTTCAGTTTTCAGTTGTTTTCAGTTCATTTTTTCAGGGGTAGGCTACAGGAGCAGCATAGAGCGCCCTCTCGCGGCTGTAGACGTAGCTAAATGTTTATTCTTGCCAGTCAGTATGAATGAATTTTGATATATAAGTCGCACCTGACTATAAGTCGCAGGGCCAGCCAAACTATGAAAAAAAGTGTGACTTATAGTCCGGAAAATACGGTATTTCAAAACAGCTGTCATGGCGAGTATTTTTATGCAAACATTATCTGTTATGTTACCTGTTATGTTAGCATTATCTGTTACTTCGAAATTAACTGGGCATGACAGGGACTCCGGTCCATTGGTTTGAGTCTTATCTCACAGGTAGGTCTTTCAAGGTTGCCTGGAGAGGAGAGGAATAAATGTAAATGTATAAGTCTTAAGTGAACGTTTGGTTAACTGTTGGGAAAAAAACATCTGATGTGTGGCATTATATTAGATCATGTTACAGTAGGTCTTATTATGTAGGTTGTCTGTTTCATTAATGTTATTAAAACAATATCCTCTAAAAATTAGGTTTTGACTTGGTGTTTGTCAAATTTGGTGTTATTACCAGAGATTTTAAGGAATTGTTGCTAGGTGATTTTGTTTTGGAACCTTCAGAAAACTCAATTTTTTTCTCAAAACTGACTTTGCTGACTCTATCGACTTGAAGGTGACAGTGAAATTTTTGTCTGATTCTAACAAATCATACATCTTAATAGAGAATGTGAAAATAACATTAACAGATTTTGGAAAATTTGCTCATTGCAGCTAATTTTTTTTGCCAGCACAGGTCACATATATTTTTTCAAATGTCATTAAAGGTGGGGTGAAATGCTGTTTCATGCATACTGAGCTTTTTACACTGTTAAAGACTTGGATTCCCATGCTAAACATGGACGAAGTTTCAAAAAAATAAGTTGGACGTTTTAAGGAGTATTTCTGTGCCAAAAATACTCCTTCCGGTTTCGTCAAGTTTCGGAAAGTTTTTTTCAAGCATGGGTCTATCTGACGTCAACAAGGGCGGAATGTCCTTGTACGGGCTCTTCTTCCGGAAGGGCGCGCGACCAGAACGAGAGATCCAATGCACTTTGCTGAGCTGCAGTCACAGGACTTCACGAAATCAACAATGTCACCAAAGAAGTGTGTTTTTGGTTGTAAGGTTGTAGCTATCGGCTAACAACACCTCAAGGTAAGGGCACCTCAAGTAAACAACATGACGTGCAAAACCGTTCCGATTGCTACTGCTAACGTTAAGTCGCATACAATAGTTCATAAAACAAATCATGTCCTCATAAACCATGAATAAACACATACAAATGTTGTAAAACTAGCGCATGACAAGCCGCTAAGCAAATACAGTTCCAGTACATACCACATAAATATGACCTGCTGTAGTCCTTGTTGCTGCTGCTCCTGTTCAATTTCAGTCTCCGGATCAGATTCTGGATCATATATGATATATGTATGGTTGAATCTGATTGATCTCAATGGTTTATTTAGGGTAACGTTTTCTTTTCCACGTGTAAGGATGTCACAGCTTTCAGACGCTCTCAGCCCAATAGCTGCGCGCGCTCGTCATTCTTTAGCTCCGCCCACACAACACGCCTCCATTCGCACAGTTTTATTCGGAAAAACTTTGTACAGCGTATCTTTCTTTTATAAATATCATAAAACTAAATACTTTTTTAAATACTCAGACTTATCTGAGGTTCTCCTGCGGAGAGAGCCGGCGAGCTCTGAGGCGGTGTCCTCACTCTCCAGTCCTCTTGGATTTTAGCCCCCTCACTTCCCCTTCCCCCCAATTTTAAGTAAATTAATAAAGACTTGTAATTTTAAACTTTACTCCAGTGTCCTCGTGTGTCTGGTCGTCTGGGGTATCACTGGGAACCTCCCCGAGGTAAAAAAAATAAGGGAGGAGCGGGACTCACGCGGTCCGCTCCGACCTGTGACACATGCAATTGTGTTGCAGAATTGTTCATTTTGACTTTATTGTTCATTCCTAGACTTGTGCTTGTGAGTGAATTGTTTAGAGCTCTGACTCACAGCTTTCTCTGCTGGGTCTTGAAACCTCATGTAATTTTTCTCTTCAGAAACAGTTTTAGACTTCTTGCCATAACCAGCGGGATGGGAAGGAAAAAGCAACAGAATAAACCCCACTGGGCATGACACACCTAAACCTCATAGATTCACAGTATTGGAAGTACTGCACAAAAGTAAAAAAAATTCCCTTCTGGAATGCCATATCTGAACCAGAACGCAAGCATGCATTGATTGATTTATTGATTGTATAAGGGATGTGACGAGATCTCGTGCCACGAGATCTTGCGAGACTAAACTGTGACGAGATTTCTCGTCGAGGTGAAAAGCTGTCTCATGTCATATTGTCTTGACCTGGTCATGACGGAGTGTGAGGGTGAAGTTAGGATACAATATGCCAATGCTACGTTTACATTATGCCTCCGCTGTAGTTTTGCTTTTTATAGAAATAAAAACAATTTACTTCAAGTGGATAACAGTCGCTTCCATGCCATCAGCTCATCCAACACGAGCTGTTCGAGTTTGCAGCACTGCCACTGATCACGTGACGAGAAGACATTGAGCGTGTGTTATGAATGTGTGTGTTACGTGTTAGTGAAGCGCTTGCATTGAGCGTGTGTTACGAGTGTGTTACATGTTAGTGGACTGGACCGTGGCGGTGGATTGGTGGCGCAGCAGAAGCGTCAGACTTATATTTTAAAATGTGCATTCAGCACCACTGCTCCCTATTCACGATTGCGAAATTGAAAGTGAAAATAAGCGGGAGCGGGCATTCAAACGCGATTTCAATACATTACCGCTCTTTGAAAGCGGCTCCCTGAGGCACGTGAATATCTCCCAATATAAAAGCTCATTGTAACCATTTCTTAGCTCTGTATCATGCTTGAAGAAAAATATGGTCTCTATTTGCACTTTGAATATTGAGTACTTTGATTATGGTTATTGTTTGCACTTAATATCGGATCAATTTGTGGGAAGGAGGTCAGTTAGGAGGTCAAAAGAAGCTCATTTGCAGTTCTAAGGTCTGAAGAGACAATCATACAGGAGAGAAGCCAGTCAAAAACGTTACAGTGCTTGTTGTCTTTTACTGCATATGATAATTCATAGAAAGTAGAACTGAAATGACATTCATTACACGATGATGAGTTAAAACATTTCAAATGCACCTGCAAACTATTTTTCCAGTCATGTATTTCATCATTGAGGATTTCTTAAAAATACTAGGTAAAAATCTTGTCTCGTGAACCCAATCTCGTGTGTCGTCTCGTGAGATAAGTGTCTCGTAAATGGACTGCATTTATATAGCACTTTCAACTGACCATGGCCATCCAAAGCGCTTTACACACTGCCTCGTATTCACCCATTCATACACCGACAGCGGTGTCAGCCATGCAAGGTGCCATCCAGCTCGTCGGGAGCAGCTGGGGTTAGGTGTCTTGCTCATGGACACCTCGACACTTGGTCAGGTGGAAGCGGGGATTGAACCACCAACCTTTCGGTTTGTAGACAACCTACATGAACCACTGAGCCACTGCCGCCCACACAGTATGTCACACCCCTAGTATGTATGTTTGTATGTATGTATGTATGTATGTATGTATGTATGTATGTATGTATGTACAGTATGTATGTATGTATGTATGTATGTATGTATGTATGTATGTATGTATGTATGTATGCATGCATGCATGTGTTGTGTTATGTTATGTATGTGTGGTATGTATGTATGCATGTATGTATGTATGTATGTATGTGTGTTATGTAGGCTATGTATGTTATGTATGTGTGTTATGTATGTATGTTATGTATGTTATATAAGTATGTATGTTATGTTAGTTATGTTATGTTATGTTATGTTATGTTATGTTATGTTATGTTATGTTATGTTATGTTATGTTATGTTATGTTATGTTATGTTATGGTATGGTATGGTATATGGTATGTATTATGGTATGGTATGGTATAGTACCAGTTTTCTTGGGATTGAAATAATGGAGACATGAATAACTTTGCTTATTAATACTTTCTCACATTGTTCCAAACCTGTATGAGTTTCTTTTTTCTGCTGAACACAAAAGAAGATATTTTGAAGAATGTTTGTAACAAAGCAGATAGAGCAACCATTGACTACCACAGTATTTTTTCCCCAATTATGTTAGTAAATGGTTGCTCTATCTGCTGGATTACAAACATTCTTCAAAATATCTTCTTTTGTGTTCAGCAGAAAAAAGAAACGCCGAAACGCTTGGAACAACGTGAGGTTCAGTAAATGATGACAGAATTTTCAATTTTGGGTGAACTATCCCTTTAAAGTCTGAGTCCGAACCACCAGTCAATTGTTACTTTAATTTCTACTGGCTCACATTTTTGACTGGCTCACATTTCACATATTTCCAGAATGACACTCTCCTGCAGCTAAAATTGTGCATTACAACTGTTGCAGAGCAGGATATTTATTATTTCTTCATGACTAATCATAAGCAGAGTTATGAATCTAATAATAGTGTGCCTACAGCCCTTCAGTTTATAAAAGCCCCTAATTTTCCTTTCCAAATTAAGCTGTTTATTGCCATTTAACTTGAAAACTGTATTTTGCAGTGCTGTTTTTGATGGTGATGATGATAATGAAGAGGCAAATTTGGCTTTCTTGTAGGTTCCCTGCAAGCATATTATTTCCAGGATGTTATTGTTGCCAAGAGCAAAGCTTTAGAGCGGCCAAGCTCGCAAATTACATTTTGTCATATGATTTTTCCGCAATACTGAACCCCGTGGACAAACACTGAAAGTTTTTCATCTGACTTAAGAGCTTGACGAATTGAATTCATATTCCTTTTGAATTATAAAGAGGCAATATAAAAGCTTTCATTTCCAAGGGAACCAAAGACTGACAGGCGTTCATTTTTCAGATACATGATTCATGTACATTAAACACGTCACACTCCAGACCACCGGCTTCAGCCCAGTCTGGACCAGTTACCCAGCATTCAACACATCTGTCTGTCTGACGTTTTATTGTTCATTTATTCTGTCTGTCATTCGTTCTATCTATCATTCGTTTTTTTTCTGTCTGTCTATCTATCTGTCATTCTATCTGTTGTTTCATCTGTCGTTTGTTCATTCTTTCTATCTATCTATCGTTCTTTCTATCTGTCTGTTGTGCTATAGTTCTTTCTGTTGTTCTGTCATTCTATCTATCTATCTATCTATCTATCTATCTATCTATCTATCTATCTATCTATCTATCTATCTATCTATCTATCTATCTATCTATCTATCTATCTATCTATCTATCTATCTATCTATCTATCTATCTATCTATCTATCTATCTATCTATCTATCTATCTATCTATCTATCTATCTATCTTGCCTGCCTGTCTGCCTGTCTCTCTGTCTGATGGTCGTTGTTTATATCGTTCTATCTGTCGTTCTAGCTATTGTTTGTTCATCCTTTCATTCTATCTATCTGTCATTATTTCTATCTATTGGTCGTTCTTTTTATCTGTCTGTCATTCTATCTATCTGGCATTACTTCTGTCTATCGGTCATCCTTTCTATCTAACGGTCGTTCTATATATTGTCTGTTCACCTTGCCTTTCTTTCTATTTATCTATCAGTTTTCCTTTTTATTGTTCTATCTATCGTTCTATCTATTGTTTGTTTGTCTGTTCTTTCTTTCTTTCTATCTATCTGTCATTCTTTCTATCTATTGGTCGTTCTATTTGCTATGTTGTTCTGTCATCCTGTCTATTGTCCTATCTATATATCTATCGATCGATTGATTGATCGATCTTTCGTTCGTTTGTTTGTTCTACCTTTCTGTCTGTCGTTCATTTGTTTTGTAGTTTATTATATCTATCTGTCATTCTTTCTATCTGTCATTTTATCATTCTAGCTGTTGTTCTATCTATCGTTTGTTCTATTTATCATTCATTCTATCATTGTTTCAGCCTATTTATTCATTTTCATAACACCCAAAAAAAAACCTATCAACAGCCTAGAACACCCAGAAAAACTCTAGAACACCATAGCAATCACCTATCACTTAGCCAGAACACATAAAACAAATAGCTAACATTCTTAAACGGCTTAGCCGTGTTCAAGCTGGTCGCTAAGTGGTCGATATGATTTACTGTGTGGTTGCTAAACAGACAAGCTTTCAATTCTCATGAGGAACTTTGAGAGTGGCCACTTTAAGGGTTTCCCTCCTCTAGCTTCTGCTGCTGATTGATTTGCATGGCAAACAGTTGGATCATGCCCTGTTATTCTCTGCCGTTAGATAGTGGAAACACAACATTTCTCAGAGGTCACAGAGGAAACTTCTCAATATTTAGAGTATGCAGAAATGAAAATGGGAAACACGTTGGCACTAACCCACGGACTGTACCGAGCCGAGCAGAATAACAATCACTGTCTGAGCTGAATAAAGAAGAAAAGGTGTGTCTCTCCTACCAGCCACTTTACTGCTGTACTAAAAAATTGGAATCTTAATCTCTACGCTTTGCCCTTGGAAACACTTTGTTTTTAAGATGAAAATCAGACTGTTGTTTGCCAAAGTTCTTTAACGACTCGGCCAGCTGAAGAACAGTGCACACACTCATTGCATCTTAAAACATCCTTTCAGCTGGAAATTCTACTGAGATGGAGCTGCATTTGTAGAGTTTATAAATATCCTAAAATGAATATAAAATGGCTAGTTCTGACTTTAAATTCTGAGCCGTTTGACGTTGTACAGGGCTGATAAACACATACATGTGACTGCACATTTTATACTAATGTGGCAAGTTGTTTGGCAACTAAACAGCCTACAATTAGGTTGATGAACTCCAGAATACTACTTGGTGAAAGCATAGTGTATTAGAATTACTGAATATATTCCTGGTGTATTTTACTATATGATGGCACCGTTTTGTATGTGTGCTTCTTTATATTGTGTAACTTCACTTTAACACTCAAACTCAGGTGGCATATTGCTTTATTAAATAACATGGTTTCCCCAGCTATAATGAATTTTATCTCCACTTTTCATTTCTCCTTCTTTGAATTGTTTAATTAAAGTTGAATGTAATATTAAATGTTTAAGCAAAATGTAATATATACCCATATGAATAGTTTTATTTTTATTTAACAGGCCTTGTGTTTAAAAAGTCAAGAAGCTCATTAGTCATTTTCTCTAATAGCCTCTGTGGTTATTTTACTGAAGTTATCTATGTTTAATGATTGTTTTTTATTGCTCACAATATTTAGTCAAGTAGACCAATCTCTGGTAGCCCATGGAGGGAGGAGACCACCTCAGCAGACACTGTCTCGGGCTGTAGTTGAGGATATTGCCTTTGGTCATAGGTTAGAAAAATGGAGAACATCCATTAAAGGGTCAGCAAAAGATGGCAGTGATGTCTGAAAGCTGTAACAGAAGGTCGCATTGCAGTTCAAGCTCTCTGTCACCCCTCCTATCTTATTGCGGGGAAAGCGTGGAGAGTATTCATAACACGAAGGGAGGTAATCGCTCCACAGTGTGGGGTCTGGCTACAGGGACAAAAAGGAGATCTTGGGAGGAGACAGACTTGAACCCTGGAGGTCAATTGTAGTGGGTAAACTTATGTTTGTTAGTTTTAAAAGAGAATGTTTAAAATGCTTAGGTTAGCTTTCTTGAACAAACTAAAAGGACTTTCATTTTCTGTGTGCAACATACCGTTGCTCAGTGCTTAATTTGTAAAGTGGGAGGTCCCGGAGCGCAGAGGGGGGGTGGATCCGGCGACTCAAAACGCAGGTTGGAGGTAACGGAACAAAACATTTTTTACACTGCCTATAGCAGTGCTTCTCAATCTTTTTTCAATAACGTACCCCCTATCATTTTTTTTCTCAGCCAAGTTATTAAAAATCATTTGAGATAGAAATAAAAGTTATGACTATAGTGATATGCCCAGTCAGAATTATTAGATTTATTAAACAAATTAAAAACCTTTGCAATAATAAACAATATCACTACCGATAACGAGCATCATATATAAATAAAATATAGGCCTATATTTTAAATATATATATATATATATATATATATATATATATATATATATATATATATATATATATATATATATATATATATATATATAATATATATATATATATATATAATATATATATATATATAATATATATATATATATATATATATATATATATATATATATATATATATATATATATATATATATATATATATATATATATATATATATATATATATATATATATGTATTCGGGTGACATTATTTTTTTATCACTTTCATTAAATTTTGCTTTGTAGAAAAAGCCTTTCTTTGAAACGAATTTCGTTTTGTATAAATTGTATATTAATTTTAGTAAATGTTGCATTAACTAATTGCTTGTATTTAATAAATAAAAAGCAAATATAACAGACAATATAATAACCGTGAAATGGAGGCACCGGTGCGCCGCGTTCAGTTGCATTGCGCGTGAACTGCAGCGCATCTAATCATAAATAAATTAAACTCAGCATAGGCCTATGCATACATTAGCCATTAAATATATTTGTTGCATTGGATGGTATCCTTTCTACAACAGACCAGGGATTTCTCGCGGCTCGCATCAGAAGAGCATTGCGTCAATAGACCGCAAAACAAACAAGGCCGCCTATGTAGCCTATTCAAGGCAATTTTTATTTTTATTTCAGAACATGCACTGCACGGGTGCGAAATGTAAAAAAATACACTGCATGAATTGTTTTCACAAGCAGTTATTTTTCGGAATATTAAATTAACCAAGAAAAAAAAAGTAGAATATAGTATAGTATATATAGAATATATATATATATATATATATATATATATATATATATATATATATATATATATATATATATATATATATATATATATATTACTACATTTCATATAAAACTATATAGTAGGCTATTTTAATGATGCACAAATAATCAACACAAACAGGTCGTTATCCTATTTATCCAGAACGGCCCATACAGCATCGATAGTGCCCTCGATCGGCCTCGATTCTGCTTCTTTCTCTACACCTCGTGTCCAGTGCATTTTTCTAACATCGATCCCAAGGCTCGACAACAAGCGCGAATAGCATGTGTCACTTTAAGTGCTTCACCTTTCGTCGTCCCTCTCCCCTTCCCTTCAAACAAAAAAATGTATGGAACTTTCATAGGGAATAAATACGAACACAAACAATAACATTGAACACTACACAAATAGTATTTTTTTTTTTAAGACGATTAATTTGAATAGTGACATTTGAGGTGCCGGATTCAATAAAAAAGGTTCCGGATCCAACATCGGAGGTGCCGGAACATGTTCCGGCGTGTTCCGGCTCAAATTAAGCCCTGCCGTTGCTTAAAAAACGGTTGACGGTTCCTGCTGTACTGGTAGTACCGGGCACCTGGAATATTCGGTACCCGCTAATATAGATACTGCTTTAAAGGGTTAGTTCACCCAAAAATGAAAATTCTGTCATTAATTACTCACCCTCATGTCGTTGGACACCCGTAAGACCTCCGTTCATATTCGGAACACAAATGAAGATATTTTAGTTGAAAGCTGATGGCTGAGAAAGGCTTCACACAGGCCTCCATTGGCATTCAGTACATTGACACTTCCAAGATCCATGAAAGGCACTTAAAACGTCGTTACAAAGTCTATCTCACCACAGTGGCTCTACAATAATCATACAATGCGACGACAATAGTTTTTGTGCGCAAAAAAAAATCAAAATAACACCTTTATCCAACTTGTTCTTGTCTTCCGTGTGCGCCTCCACGACGCATGCGCGAGAATATGACGCAGATCCGGCGTTCGGACAGATGACCCAGAAGCGATTTGTTTACGAGCAGAGGAAGACGCGCGTGTCTAAGCTGTTGGATTCTACATTGATCGTGCTTTAGGTCTCGGCGTAGTGCTCAAAATGGGGCTTAAGTGTGTATTTCATCGATTCCCGAACACCGGCGCTACGTCATATTCTCGCGCATGCGTCGTGGAGGCGCACACGGAAGACAAGAACAAGTTGGATAAAGGTGTTATTTTGATTTTTTTTTGCGCACAAAAACTATTGTCGTCGCATTGTATGATTATTGTAGAGCCACTGTGGTGAGATAGACTTTGTAACGACGTTTTAAGTGCCTTTCATGGATCTTGGAAGTGTCAATGTACTGAATGCCAATGGAGGCCTGTGTGAAGCCTTTCTCAGCCATCAGCTTTCAACTAAAATATCTTCATTTGTGTTCCGAATATGAACGGAGGTCTTACGGGTGTCCAACGACATGAGGGTGAGTAATTAATGACAGAATTTTCATTTTTGGGTGAACTAACCCTTTAAAACGCTCTTGCTTGTGTTTGTTCGAGAACTCTTTGAGCCTTAAAGGTTTCTATTTACAGAATGTTTTTACAAGCATTGACCATTGTAGCCAATCGCAATCATATCTTTTGAGTATGTGAATGCAATGGCCTATCAGTGGTGCTTGTCTGTAAGTTAAGGGGCTATCGCACCGGGTAGTTCTAGGAACTTATAGGAACTAGACACCAGGGTGGTTCCCCGATAACTAAATGTTCCCAAAGCGGCGTTTTGCTGGTTGCATTCGCACCACCAGTAGGAACTCTGAAGTGATGTAAGCCGCTCTTTTCATTGTGACTTTTATTTTGACGCCGCAACAGACTTTTATTTTGACGGTTCTGAGAATGCCAGAGCCTGAGCACACAACGCTCACATTCTCCGTCTTCATTAGTTTATGATCTGTTTAACAGTCCTGTCTAATAAGTTATTAGATAGAACTGTTATACAAAGAAAGTAGACAGTATATGGAAAAGTATTAGCGTTTGTTGCGTGGTTGATGCCCCATGTCGCTAGCTGAGCATAAATACATAATTATGTTTCGCTTGGTCCCCTCAAAGTTGCGTGTGATTTTTCTCCTTAGCATAAAGGTTGAGAGGTCCAACTATTCCTGTTTTACATGTTTGTAGAGTTAATTTGTGGAGTAAATATATAGGCTATAATCTGTGTGTACACATCTTTCTTAAAAATGCCGTGTGCTGGTGTTTTGTGTGCGTTTGGCCAATCAGCGTAAACTTATAGTCCCTAGTATTTCCTATTGTGCAATCCAATCACAATCATATATTTTGAGCACATGAACAAAATCAAATCATTTTATTATAACTAACAGAATGTAAACAAAATGTAAATAAGTGAGCAGATTCAACATAAGAGACTACTTAAAAAAAGTACATATCCTAGTGTGAACTGTAGTACTGTAAGACTTACTGTAAGACTTTAATTATTAATGCCTGATTACTCTTGTGGGTTTGCTATTGTTACAATTAAAAACCGTATAAGGGTAAAAACATGACAGGCAGACATGATGTAAGCAACACAGCTACAACTAATACAATTTATACTGGGTGTGCGAATTATCAAGAATTAACAATAGTCAATTGTATTGGTGGCACAGAGGGGCCCCCAAATAAAATTCTGCTTAGGGCCCCATACGGGCTTGGGCCGGCCCTGATTAGTAGAGACGTATTATTATTACTACATAGAGACGCAGCTAAATCTACTGTACAGCAGTAGCCTAATATATTCTGTCAATTTAAAATGTTTTAAACCGGACTTTTATTTTGACGGGTAGCCGTGAAGATATTTCAGTGTCTGTGTTCAGTGTTGCCAACTTAGCGACTTTGTCGCTATATTTAGCGACTTTTCAGACCCCTCTAGCGGCTTTTTACAAAAAAGCGACTAGCGACAAATCTAGCGACTTTTTGGACAAACGTCAGCTACTTTATTTTACAAATGTTGCCAGTGTTGTCCTGCGAGCGCGAGGTCTTGCTTTCTCCATGCCGTCACACCTCTCTCTGCGTTTACCCTGTTCAGTGAGTGGCTGAGAGGAGCAGCGCATGCCGTTGAACACACACAGCAGCTGACAGACGTGAATGAGCGAGCTACACATGAACACACATGGTTGCCACGGACCAATCACCATATCTGCTTCCTTTGTTTTATATTTAAATAATTTAGTTTGACCCGTTATGATTTCCATTCTTCTCTTGTGCTTATCACTTATTTTACTCACTATCACAGAGCTTTAGTTCATCCAGTTTCAGACATCTCTCAATTCAGATTGTTAAAAGAATTTTAGTCATTAACTATAGCCTATCCTACTCGTTCTACTGTATGAAAAAAAGATATAGGAAATGAGAACATTTATTGGACAGTTGGCTGTATTGTATTATTTTAAAATACAGTATGTGAGCGGATAAGAAGAGAAAGCACATTAGGCAGGCAGAACGCAAGGACGACGCGGTGACATCACGGATATGCTAATTGACGCATGACGTCATCTAGCGACATTTAGCGACTTTTTGGGCAGGCTTTATCTACTTTCCTTAGAAAATGGTTGGCAACACTGTCTGTGTTCCTTATATGACAGTTTTCCCAAATGAAACGGTAAATTCTCATGAAGTGACAGTTTATGCGTTCGTGTCCTCATATAGTGACCAAAGACTGTGAATATGGACGTAGAGAAACTGGGGGAGTTTGCCGCTTGATAGTGACACGGAATAGATTACAAAAACAGCGAGTGAGTGTCACGCGCGTGTGTGTACACTCGCGGGCGCCCGCCATCCACACAGAGACGAAATACTGCTAAACAGCCAGTAAACCAGTAAACAGCGGACTAGCATACTGCTAGCGCGTTTTCATTTCTTCTTCTTCGCTGCTCTAAACAGTAGTTCTTTGTGGCAACACAGTACAACTTCCTGTGTTTGCAATGCATTCTGATCACCGAAGAAGAACCGTGCAGTGGTTAGGCAAAGCTTGCGGCCATATATAGGTCTTGTTTAAGAAAATGGTATCGGATCGGTAACGTTACATGGGTTCAAGTACTCGCCGATACCGATGCCAGAATTGTTTGTGGTATCGGTGATATTTCCGATACTAGTATCGGAATCGGAACAACTCTAGTTTTTGTGCATAAAAAAAAACGAAATAACAAGGCATCATGAAGCTTCGAAGCGTTATGAATCAGTGAGTCAATTTGGATTTCCAAAGGCGATCCGAATCATGATTCGACTCGCTGATTCATAACGGATGGCTAGGCCATCGGATTTCAACTAAAATATCTTCATTTCTGTTCCGAAGATGAACGGAGGTCTTACGGGTGTCGAACGACATGAGGGTGTGTAATTAATGACAGAATTTTCATTTTTGGGTGAACTAACCCTTTAATACAGCATCTGTTTGTACAAGAATAGAGTTCAACATAAGCCTACACTATCAATGAAGTGGTTTTTTTTAATCAATTTTATTTTGATAAACATAACACAATAAAACATTGCGACTACATGAAAAAAGGTTTTACTGTTATAAAAAATTTATTTGCAAGCATTAGTGGAGCTGAAGGTTTTAGAATAAACACGAAACACACATGCTCGTTGTCATGCGGTGAATCCGGCCAATCGTGGAACAGCTGTCTCGCCATCAGAGCTCGTGCAGTCACTCTGGAGAAGCTGCACAGAATGAACCAGCCGGCTGCTCTCGAATCGCTCTCGCGGTACTTTGATGGCATATGACTGGGGGTGCTTCTCAATTCTTATTTGTGCATCCACGTTTCCTTTCCTAGCTTCCTTTCCTCATGTCTTATATCCACCCCTTCAGGATGCGAGGGAAGGACACAAGGAAAAGACGCGAGGACGGAGGAATTGAATCAAGTGAAATGATATCCTCGCTCCCTTTAGCGTCACTTCAAAGCGTTGTCAAATAATGATGACTCTACACCAATGGATTTAGTTTGCACATCGGGATTCTTGAACATTAGAGATAATTATTTATATTGTAATAGTTTCAAACCCTACAAAATACCACATTTGTCCATATTTTATTTAATATTACCAGTTATTAATAACAACTATTTATTCCCAATTATTAACTGCTTTTTATTTGTTGTTTATAGTATTACAGTTTGTTTCTTTCATTTTCTTGTGCTTTGATATAATTCTGAAACTGCCAGTTGTTGTTATTTGACATACATTTGTGTCAATAAACTGTGGCAAGATGTAAAGGGGGAGGAGAAATACGTGCGTCACGTTTAGTCGATAAAACACTTCCGCAAAGGATACACCCATGTATCCTCGCTCATGACTCCTCAGGAAGCCTCCTCACTCCTCGATCCTCGCCTCCTCGCGATGCAATTAGAGAATTGAGATGTCCTACAAGATGGCTGAGCTCGGTCGGTTTCTGGGTCATAGGATGGAGGAGCGAGGAAACGAGGAGGGATATTGAGAAGCACCCACAGTCACATGGCGTCCGACAAAATTTCTAACCAGAATGCACTGCTTCAAGTCAGCCTCCGAAATGACAAACAGGAACCATGACTATGAAAATTACAAAATAAAATAATAAAAGTTACATTTGAAACAAAACCACAACACAGACGTGAGAATTCCAAAATCGATACAGAGAAAATTGTACTGCTATTGGTTCACACTACTGATATGTTGATACAGTGACAACCCTATAGCTAACACCTGACAAAGAGTTATGTTTAGGGCTGTAAATTGCTTTTTAATGGAATTTTAATTAAATGAATATATGTTTATATAATTCAATTGATCAAAAAATCGAAATTTGCTAAAATAAGCCTCCAAATGAAGATTATTCAAAGACAATACAGTACATATATTACATTTTAATGTTAATTTTGAGTCGATGTATTGTCAAAATTATTCATATAATTTTTTTTATTAATATAAAAAATATAATTAACATATTTTAATTTAATCGTACCACAATATCTCATTGAATTGACAGCTTTATTAATTTACTTATAGATTTATTTAGGATAATCTTCAAAAATTCACCATGTTCTACACAAAAAGAAATTCATATTGGTTTCAAACATTACAGTGAGTAAATGATTACAGAACTTTGATCCTTGGGTGAAGGTATGTGCTATATTCTTAAAATGATGTAAAATATCTGTCTACAGTATTAAATAGTAAAGAAACACGCAAGGCTAACTGACATGGCATCATTGTACATTTAGTCAAAACACCAATATCCTCTGATGAGTGCCGTCTCTTTTTCCCACAGCTTCAGTATTGTTTCAAGTTTAATCATTTGTCTTCATTTGTGGCAGTGACATCGCTACAAAAGATGATTAAGTTGTCCTTTTGAATGAGGATACTAAAGAGACTAGTGCACAGAGTAATTACATTGTGCCTTCTCTTTATAGCAGGACAGATTTGATGTATCACACTGTAAAAAATGAGAACGGGAAACTGGGTTTCTGTCACCCCTCATTGGCTGATGGTCTATTTCACACTGAATAGTTCTTACTCTAGTTCTTACTCAATATACAAACGCAGGTGCATACGGACAGTTTCTGCTTATTATGACCAGACCTGAATTACTGTAGACGTGTGGAAAGTGGCCAGGCCTGTGTAAGAAAATATTAAACCAAGCGGCATCTGCAAACAAATGCAAGTATTGCTCATTTTGCTCAGACATTTTGTGCAGTGAGGTTTTACTAGTCCCAAGGTGATTTTTACTGGGTGTATGAAATCAGTTCCCCTTAAGTTCCTAACAATGTAACCACAGACATGGTTTATTACATTTATTATGGACGATGTTCAACAATAATTTGACACTCACGAAGTGACACTTAATGCCTTACATGACCATATTCTACATCCACAATCCTAAACTTAACCACCTTACTAACTATTAATGAGCAGTAATTATGAGTTTATTGAGGCAAATGTCGTTGTTAATAGTTAGTTAATAGTGAGAATTGGACCCTAAACTAAAGTGTGAGCTTAAATTTTTTTTCACAATTAAGTAAAAATGTGTATGCATGTATGATGTAACTTTTATAAATTATTTTGGAATTACTTTAACTGACTAGTAATGTTTAATCAAAATTTAAATATTTTAATTAAATTAACTAGTAATTTTAGAGAATACATGAAGTCATTTTTATTTAAAATATTTACTTTTTGCAGTTACTTACACTTTATTTCCATAATTCACTTTACACCATGGTCTGTCAGAATACTCGATTCTGATTGGCTGGAAAGTGTGCAATAAAGCTGTTTAATGCACAGGTAGTTCCCAGTCATTTTAATCACCGTTCTAAATTAATTTGCTGTTTTCATCGAAGCGTACATACTGTATGTCACTCGTGGAGATCGTGCTGCGCACACATTCGGGAGAACAGAAACTTGTTAGCAACGATCCCCCGTGTCATTTAGTAATAAAAAACTTTGCTACTGAATTGCTACATTATATATTTTTATTAGCAACGAAGGGGTTACACTGCTATTTTGAAGTAATTAAACTCACAGCTATGTTAATATGAGAGAGAGATGCTGGCTGAACAGACACAGGAATGCATTTATCATCTCTCTCTCTCTCTCTCTCTCTCTCTCTTTCTCGATAACTAATTCTTAAAGCTAGATCTAACAAGCTGTAACTGATGAAAATAACCATAAATTTTAACCTTCCGGTCAAATATTGCGCTGCAGCTTTATATTGTAAATGCTGGCAAATTACCATGGTATAAGTGGGATAATCCATGGTTAGCTGTGCATTAAACTATTTCAACCACTTCACGTCGGGCGGTTCTTTGCCTCCACATCATGCTTTAAGATCGTTTAATGCACAGCTAGCCGTGGATTATCCCTTATATCTACATTTTACTACCTATAAGTAAGTTTGCAACTACATTTCAAGTGACTCATTAATTTGCAACTACATTTCGTCTGATAATTCTCATTAGTAGACTAGAGTTTATGGTTGGTAGAATAAGTTGACATGTACTTGCAAAGTTAATTATAGTTAGTACAATGTCTAAAGTGGATTATCAAAATAGTGTTACCGCTACTTTTAACTAGTCATTTTTAGAGGATTCATGAAATCCCTTTTGTTAACATTTTCCTCAACTTCACAGAGGTACCCTAGAGGAGTAACTACATGAACTATGAATATGTTCCACTAAGTTTGATGACCACAAATGTCTCGTTTCCACCGAGCGGTACGGTTCAGAACAGTTCAATATGGTCCTCAATTTTTGCCATTTTTGAAGTTGTGAATGGTACCCTAATTCCGAACCGTGCTGTACCCCTGTTTTTTGGCTCCCTTCCATTGGGGTACCTAGCACAGTAGTCTGGTACTAAAGGGTGGAGCTAGACTCACTACAGAACGTTGATATGTTGACAGAGAATATGCTTTTCCGGCTGTGATGCCTTGGCTGAAACAAACCATAAGTGTCCAAATACTTTTTAGGCCTATTATCTTTTATTTGGTGCATTAGTTAAGCCTTCTATTGAAGCCAGGTTTAATTGTGTATTTTTGAAACAGAGACTTGCTGAAGTTTGTACTGCATGTGGGTTGCTAACTTGGATTGTCAATGAGTACACAGGACATTTAGACACTACGTTGTCCTACAGGTCTCATTATCTGTGGCTAGCTAGAGTTATTGGTTCACATTTTTCTCAACACACACACACACACACACACACACACACACACACACACACACACACACACACACACACACACACACACACACACACACACACACACACACACACACACACACAAACAGACACTGGTGTGCCAACTAGACACAAATGTATTCTAAGCAGAGGAGAGGTCTGACGCTTGCAGTGGTAGACTCCTCCGGAAGGTGAAGTCATTACTCGACTGCCTTAGGGCCACATTGGCCCTATTCTTGTATTCCTAACTTGACTGAAAAAAATGGAAATAAATAAATAATAGCCAGCAAAATAAAAGAGTAATTTTCTCTCATCATCCGCACCATTACCGGTCCATGCTGTGATGGAGGAAGGGAGGTACCGGTAGGGGTGTGTGCATGTTGTGTATGTTTATGGAAATAGCTTAAGGTTCTACTCAGCCATGCATTATCAGGCTCATTTAGAAAATGACAGACTTTCAATTTACCAAGCAGACCTAATAACAGACCTTAGTGCATTGCCATGACAACATATCCGGAATCAATGAGCCTGACCTTGTTGGATGGAAATGTGTTGAAGGAATACGTTGTGCTTGTGAAATAACGATAAGGAGTGAGCGAGGTGCACGACTTCAAGTTCTGCCGCACAAGCTCTTAAAGTTCTACATCTAGCTGATTAGGTCAATAAAAACATCTTTCTGTCTGTAGCCTTGAGAAAGCTCACTTCTCTTAAAAAAACGACTTGGATTGACTTGACGTAAAAAAGGTCTTAAGGATAATTTACCCAAAAAATTAAAATTCTGTCATCATTTACTCACCCTCAAGTTATTCCAAACCTGTATGAATTTTGTTCTTCTGCTGAACCCTAAAGTATTTTGAAGAAAATGGGTAACCAAACAGTTGATGGGCCCCATTGACGTCCATCTGGAGAACAAAAAGTGCAAATAGCAATAGATTCTATTTACTTACATAAAAATATCTATAACCAATTTTCTTAGTGATATGCTATTTACACTAAACTTTTTTTTATTAAATGGATGCTGCCTTAAAGGGACAATAAAACCCTCCCTACACCTACCCCTAATCCTAAACACTTTATTATTAAACACACTTTATTTCCACTTTTCGAATATTCCCTTCTTTTTTATTGAAAATAAATGCTTTTCCGATCTTATATGTGATGGGAAAAGGGAGTAGAGCGAGTTCGGCAAAAAGTGGATTTGAACCCGGTTTGAACTTTCTGCCATTACCCCTAAACTATTACTACTGTTGATTATTTAGCATATTCCGTAATTTTGTCTGGACGAACCAGATGTCAGTGGACAGAGTTTGTGTAACTCTGCCAACAAGGCGGGCTATTTGCAATCCTTGTAAATAGACACTCAAGAAAACACCATAGAACAACATAGTGAAAATAAAAGAAAAGAAAATACTATAGAAGTCAATGGGGTCCACCAACTGTTTGGTTACCAACATTCTTCAAAATTGCTGCGCCTTTATTAAATCCTTACAGTAGTTTTTTTACGCCAAAAGAGGGTTTGCACAAGGCCCTTTGTCACCATAGACTATAGACTGTAAACAAATATGAACGTAGTGTCCATGATGTCACCCTTAGGTTTCTGAAGAGAGTATTTGAAGCCTCAAAGTCCGCCGTTGCCATCTTGGCAGCGCGTCACCGCACGTCTCTCCCGGATAATAGAAAATGGGCAAAGAGGTGGGATGTGGCTGAAGCTGAGGTGATGTGATGACTAACAGACAGCAGACAAACAGCAATCCAACTGCCACTCAAAATAGCCACGCCCTTAATTATGCAGAAATTTAAGGCTTAATATAATGAGTGAATTATACAAAAAGGTACCCCCTCACAGTTGTCATGAAGGGCAAAATTAGCTGTATAGACCAAAACCACAATTTGTACCAGGCTTTTTTCTGCATTTTAACATGGGGCTCAATGAGATTCTGCTCCCTTTTGGGGCCTGTCTCTAGCGGTCAGTCAATGAATTGCAGTGTGAAAATGTGAAAAGTTTTTTTTATGTCAGGTTTTTTTGATGAATAAAAAGTTCAAAAGAACCATATTTATTTGAAATAGAAATCTTTAGTAATGTCTTTACTCTCACTCTTTACTCTTGATGAATGGTAGTGTAAATCAGTATAGTGGCCAAGCTGGTTAGCCTGGCTGGTTTTGCAAATTCAGTCATTTAAAAATCAGCTAAACACCAGCTTGGTCAGGCTGGAAGAAAAGCTAGGCCAACTTAATCCTGCTAAAATCTCCAAACCACCTTAGACTGGTTTAAGCAGTTTTTCAAAGTCCTGGCAGTACCAGTGGTTCAACCGAGGATTCCCATGGCCCAGATTCAACACACTAAACAACAGATGCTGTTTTGCATACATTTGCTGAAACTAAATGGCATTTTTAAATAAATGACCTGATTTAGCACTTAATCAACTTATGACAATCATTAAATGAAAGGACTGAATGATTAATGTACATAGTGTATACTAATGATACTATAGTGTGTGCTAATGGCGCGTTGGTGCATGCTAATGATGCTATAGTGTTGCTAATGATTTTTTTTTTAACTATAACCATAGTTCCCAAACATAGTTCATACAAATTATTAATGTAAAACCATACAAAATGAATACAGGATCACTTGCAAACGACACAAGTAAATATTGTAGAAATAATCAATCAAATATAAGCCACAGTTTAGCTCGCACGCACACATCCACAGGAAAGATATGATATTAATATGAAAATGTATATTTAAACAGATCAGACCTCTAAAGTAAACTGAGTACAGAGTTTGGATTGATGTAAGCAATGCCTTATAAAAGCTCATTACAGTTTCTGCCTTGAGTGCTTGAGCATGTTGTGGGTGGAACGCTAGTGGAATGAATGGAGGTTAGCGGTATCGCCTGCACTGTCAAACGTCACCGGGCTGCTCCCAACATGCATCATTGTGCCTGATATTAAGCTTGGGAATCGATGGAAATGCGTCAAATGCTGACACACACACACATTCGCCCCCACAGTCTCCCTTGAATCAACGGCCTCTGTGCCAAACAGAATCATTCAACACCAGATATTAAAATATAATCATGTCATTTGTTTGGCTTTTGAGGCAGAGCACTGGTGCATATCAAATAACGAGAGAAGCGGTTTCTGCTCATGAGACCCAGGTGTTTTATTAATTGTTAAAATGTTATGCATCCCTCCATCCAAAAACAAATCTCTGCATATGGTTTTAAGCTCTGGTTAAATATGGTCAAGTCCATTTTATTTGTGTAGTGCTTTTCTGAATTGTTTCAAAGCAGCATTATGAAAATCATGAGGTTAATGTTTATAACATCTTAATATATTCATGCCTTATAGTTACATTTAGAAGATAAGAGCTGGGTTATAATATAGTTAACATTTTACAATAATATAAACAATCAAGCAGTTGACATTTGCTATAGTGTATATATATATATATATATATATATATATATATATATATATATATATATATATATATATATATATATATATATATATATATATATATATATTGTGTGTGGTTAAAGTTGGATATACTTATATATGCAAATGTATACATAGAGTATATAGAATATAGTTCACATTTTGCAGCGATATATACAATAAAGCAGTTGAGATTTATGGGATTATTATTGTGGCCAGCCTAAGGCACAGCTGTGCAATAATCATGCAGTCTAATCAGCATCTTGATATGCCACACCTGTGAGGTGGATGGATTATCTCGGCAAAGGAGAAGTGCTCACTAACACAAATTTAGACAGATTTGTGAACAATATTTGAGAGAAATAGGCCTTTTATGTACATAGAAAAAGTTCAGCTCATGAAAAATGGGGCAAAAACAAAAGTGTTGCGTTTATAATTTTGTTCAGTGCATATATCTGAATTTATATATGGGTCAATGACGTGGCGTGTCAATTCTGGTGCCCAAAGCTGTCAGGATAGAAAACTCAGGATTCAAATGCAAGTACCAATCCTTTATTTAAAGGAATAACTCGGAACGTTCAACAGTGAAAATAGCAGAAGATGCCGTGGTGCAGCTAGTCCTTGACAGCAAGGAATAACTCAGAGCGTTCAACAATGAAAGTAACATTAGAGGTCGTGGTGCAGCTGGTCCTTGGCAGCACAGGGACTACAATGGGCCGATCTCCAGACAGCAGTCCAAACGAGATATCCACGGTGCATTAATCCTCCGGATCCAGACAGAAACCCGGAAATCCACAACAGGCAAACTCCAGTCCAGGAACTCAGGAGGGCAGAAACTGCAATGGACAGAGCGTGAGCACCACACAGAACGATCAGACAATGAACGAACCAACACAGAGACCATATATACACACACGCTGATGAGTCGCAGCTGCATTCCATCACTGATTAGTGATCGTTAGTTGCCCAGCAACACACGTGACTGCACCGACACCACACACACACACACACAACACATCAGAACAGAAATTCCACAGACCTGCAAACGTGACAAAAGCATATTCATCATATAAAAATTAGGGGTGATTCCTAATATAGTCGAATAGTCGAAGATTCGATGCATCGATATGCGGAGCCTGATTCGACCACCGATCTCACAGTCGAATCTTCGCGGGTGTTATGAAACGAGGAAGAAAAAAAAAAGAAAAAACGTGAAAAGAAAGAAGCGTTCAATAAATATTTTTAACGTGTGTGTGAATAAATCCAACCACCCCGGTGACAGATGTAGGTTTCACTTTCCCTGATCCGTGACAGAGGCGCATCTTGGCGGCAGGGAATACTTAACAATGTCTGGAATAAGAAACTCTAAAGTGTGGATGCACTTTGAAATAGTAAAAGATGATCCAAAAAAATTAAAATGCAAGTTGTACCAACAGCTCATGTCCTACCACTCATCAACAACAAACATGGCTTTCCACTTAAAACAGTTTAAGAGCGCACTGCAGCCGGCCAACGTTAACAAGTTGGTTTTCCCCGCACACAATTCGAAAAGACTCAAACGCACACAAGCATAGTGAAAGACTGGATTTTTTTTCGATCGGGTAGGGTACAAGTGTTTTCAAACATTTCAGCCGTTTCTAATTTCAATTTTCTGTGAACATGTTTAGCTAAAAAACTGCCAGTTTAGCGTTTATTGTTGTTTCGGCCGTTAAAAAGAGACATTTCACAATTCTGGCTAAATATTCGTTGTTTTAATAATTTATTTATTGATCACTCAGGGTTACTTAATTTAACTGTGGCTTGTGTTTATATATATAGGCTATGAAGAGTTCAGATGCAAAAAACCTCTAAAAGCCACTTCGGTCAAAAATGAGATGACGATACTGAGTGAATGCTCTCCGCATAAAATACTCATAAAATACTTTCACTTCAAACCCACTAAATCCCAGCCTCAGCCCATTCAGAAGTACCGGTACTTGGGTAGAAACCTATATAGAAGCCTGTCAAAAATGCTTATTTTAAAGAAAGATGTCAGACGGACTTAGAGACTTTATCATCTGAAGTCTTCATATGTTCCCCTGCACTTGGGCATTTTGCACACATTTATGCTCCCTGTGACTTGATTCTGACTTTATATTGTTTTTATTTATTTTTTATTATTAGAAATGTATATTCTGTTCTAATTTAATTCTGTAAATTAATGCTTTTTATTGTTTTTCGTTTTCGTTTTTCCCCTTTAATTTAAAGGGTTAGTTCACCCAAAAATGAAAATTCTGTCATTAATTACTCACCCTTATGTCGTTCGACACCCGTAAGACCTCCGTTCATATTCGGAACTCAAATTAAGATATTTTTGTTGAAAGCTGATGGCTGAGAAAGGCTTCAGATAGGCCTCCATTGGCATTCAGTACATTTTCACTCCCAAGACCGATAAAAGGCACTTAAAACGTCGTTACAAAGTCCATCTCACCACAGTGACTATACATTAATCTTACGATGCGACGACAATAGTTTTTGTGCGCAAAAAAAATCAAAATAACACCTTTATCCAGCTTGTTATTGCCTTCCACATGTGCCTCCACGACGCATGCGCGAAAATATGACGTAGCGCCGGGGTTCGGGAATCCATGAAATGCGCACTTTAGTCCCATTTTGAGAACTACGCCAAGACCTAAAGCACGATCAATGTAGAATCCAACAGCTTAGATACGCGCGTCTTCCTCTGATTGTAAACAAATCACTTCTGGGTCATCTGTCCGAACGCCGGATCTGCGTCATATTCTCGCGCATGCGTCGTGGAGGCACACACGGAAGGCAATAACAAGTTGGATAAAGGTGTTATTTTGATTTTTTTTTGCGCACAAAAACTATTGTCGTCGCATCGTAAGATTATTGTAGAGTCACTGTGGTGAGATGGACTTTGTGACGACGTTTTAAGTGCCTTTTATCGGTCTTGGGAGAATAAGTGTACTGAATGCCAATGGAGGCCTATCTGAAGCCTTTCTCAGCCATCAGCTTTCAACTAAAAAATCTTCATTTGTGTTCCGAATATGAACGGAGGTCTTACGGGTGTTGAACGACATAAGGGTGAGTAATTAATGACAGAATTTTCATTTTTGGGTGAACTAACCCTTTAATTTCGCAAAATGTGAAATGCAAATCCTGTCGGCAGTCAGTGTGTTCTTTTCCTCTCTAGGCAGGTATTTTTTTAGGTTTATTTATCAAAATGTTCTTTTATATATTTGTGTGATGTTCTCAATCGCGGCTTTAAAATGTTATGAGAAAACGTTTTACGAATGTTTATCCACAGTGCCGCCGCTCCCATTACGCGCATCACGCGCTGCGCGTAGGGCACCAAGTGTCAGCACCAAGTGGTGGACTGTTTATCCACCACATTACCTTTTATTTAAACCTAAATAAGAAGTCAGTTGGCAGGTAGTTTTGGTAATTTTATTAAAAGTTGTTGCTGTGTGGAGTGTGTAAAATATAATAAAAATAGTTTTACCCTCCTGCTGACTGTCATGCCCCTCCCAACCCGTTCACACACTATCGCACACTATATGATTCGACTATCGGTCGACTATAGAAAGATTCGACAATTCTGATTCGAATGTGTAAATCATTAGTCGGGGACACCCCTAATAAAAATATATATACATTTTTAAATACACTACATTAAATGACTCAACTTTCCCCTCTTAATTACTCAAGTGAGTATTTATTATAAATAATAAATATTTAAGGAACTTTTGAGCTTAAAAGTCCCAAAATGTCTAACAGTATGTTATAATGGCACAGTAAATTAATGTAACGCATATCTGTGTGTTAGATTACACAATAAAACCATTTTAAAACATTTTCCTTTCATTGAATTTTGAGTTATCATCAGCAAGAAATGAGCCCATGTCGATATAAAATCCCAAATTGATTATTGATTGTGATTAGTTGTCTGAGCACTAATTGTTTGTTGAGCTCCAATTATGGATATCAGTACATTTGTATATGCCAACAATGGTAGAAATTCATCACGTTCATTCACGTTACCCAGGAATTACTTTTTCATGGAGAATTTCTGATTCACAAAAAATGGTTAATTACATTCTTAAAATGAGTACATGTCATTGGATTACATTCACACCAATCTAATAAGTATAGAAAGTCCTTAAATTTTAATTCTTTGCCAGTTTTTTTTTCTTCACATTTTAAATTCTTATCCGTCATTTACCCATATAGAGCTATGCTATGTTTTTTTGCGACATTATAAACAATCACAGTGACAAGATTTGCTATTTATTATATATATATCTTTACATGAGTGTATTGTATGTATGTGGGTAGAGTATATATCCAATTTACAATATATTGCCTTGGAATTTGAATTGCAAACAGCTTTCTAATGAATATATGCATTCAATCATTTTTTTTTTAATCAGGCTTTTAGTGCACCTAAAATATTTATTTCCCCACCTGTTGATCACACAGATTAAAAAGGTCATCCTTTTTTGTGTTCTGCAGCAAAAATAGTCATATCATTCACAGTATTGAATGAGACAGATAAGCAGTTATTTGTGAATCGATGCCCTTATATCAGCACAATATAACAGATTTAGCCGTTCTCAAGGGTGTAGTGAGAATCGCCTAACCCATCTCCCTCTCAGCACACAGGTAAACATTATTATAGGCATGACCTCATGACCCCAATCTCCCTCACACACATACGGTTTAAAGAGGTGTGCATGGGATTTCTGGCAGGGACAATTGTAAATACTGCATGAATGCAACAGAACAGAAAAGGCCATTCTCTTGTGGCTTCCACAGCAACTGCTGCCTAGAGAAACCAAAGACCATCTGAAATAATGCTGTCATGAGGCCTCTGCCAGTGCAAATTCAGTTTTTGCATGAATCTAACTGAATTATTCTGTCTGGGAATAATTGAAGCTAGATAAATGATTTCTGCATTTAACACATACAGTCTGACAGATTTTCTCAGCGTGAGGCAGCTGCTGCTGCTGATATTGTTCATGGAAATGCACAATCATTGAGAAATATGCACGCTGTTACTTTCCAACAAACACTGATTTATTCATCATATTTCATTTATTTTCTTGGCAGATACTTTGAGGGACAAGCTGCTTAGAAGTGCCTGTATCTTGTTATGGCTTTCCGTTTGTATTTATGTTACAGGAAGTGTGTGTTAGCCTACCTATTAGTGCTGCCCCCTAATGTTAGTCAACCTACATTTTATTAGTCTATTTGCAGAAAAAAGAAATCTGTGAGGGACAGATCGTTAACGCCGGGTCCTTGTGATAAATACAGCATGACGGGCAGCAAATTCAAATATGACTTATCATTTGAAACATGTAAGTAGCTGCAGCTTTACGGCAGCTTTTTACAGCAACTCTAACGTTAACCTTGATAAATGTGCGCTATTGTTAGGCGCATAAGTGTTTGTGCGGAGTGTGGAAGCTTAAGTATAGCGCATTTACTGACATGGAGGTGCCAGTGCAATCACTTTATTTTTTTTCCTGATAACGGGAAATAACTAGTTTTTGGTAGGGATGCTCCGATCATGATTATTGCAGACGATACCGAGTACCGATTTCTTGTCACGGTGATCAGCCGATACCGATCCCGATTCCAATGCTTCACTGATTTGTAAGCTCTCTGATCACCGTTAACCTTTTTTCAGATAAAAAAAAAAATACTATAGATGTTGCCTTTTATACTTTTGTTAAATTTCTATGGTAATTATGTAATGTAATGTAACTATTATTTTAACAGGGTAATATTACCTCACCTCAACATTCATAAGATAACAAATCACCATTAGAGTTGAATATATCGGCAACAAAAATTGTTTTTATTAAACAAATTATCAAAAAAGATTGATCTATTTCTAATTTCTAATTTATGAAGGTTCTTTCTACCGCACAAATCGAGAACAAACGAATGATGCCAGTTTTGGAGCAATTTAGATGACATGGGGTGGAGATTGTTTTTTTTCATAATTTTTTTCACTTACAGGGAATTCTTTCATTCTTTTAACGGCACAAATCGAGCACAAACTAACAATGCCAGTTTGGAGCAATTTGAATGGCATGGGGTGGAGAGTCACGGAACAATTTGTACCAGGAATTTTTTTGACAGGAACATTTTTTCCCCCCAGACCTGCTACTCTCTACGTTTTCACTGCGGTCTAAAGTACCGTGAAGATTAGGCAAATTAGTCCGGAGACGTGGGACTGCGCGTGACTGTTCCTCCCAGTTAGCGATGGACAGTAATCATTTTTGTGGGACACTGTCTGCAACAATAACAAGTATGGAGGAGATGCATACTTTTGCTAGTTATGTATTGTTTACTAAAGATGTAATTAACAAAACGGCGGAAAAGAGACAATCACTGATACTAAAGTGTATTCTGAAAGCTAGATTTAAAATAAGACTAGATTTATAATCAGCTATTACGGACATTGACCGTGCGATTGCTGAGACAACGTCCACCATCGGACAGAAAGAGCAAGACTGATATTTACTGAACGCAGAACGAACCTCGCAAGACTTTTAAAAATGCCGGTTGAAATAAAATGCTGCTTGAGCTCAACCAATCAGCATGTTCAGCGCCCAAGTCCCCCCGCAATTTAGATTTAGACCCTGGTTCCTGCGGTCGAAACACACCGAGTACCACCCCAAAGTTCCTAGTTCCTGGGGAAAGTTCCTGCGGTCGAAACGTGACTTTTGTTATTTCTAAGGAAGGCGAATAAACAGTATGTTAATTTTAACGGCACAAACCGGCACAAATCGAGGACAAACGAACGACACCGGTCTGGCACGATTTGAATGACATGGGGTGGAGAGTTGCATAACTGTTCATACAATTTTTTTTTTTCATTATTTTTAAGAAGAGGTCTTAGTTACAATGTTTGTTTTAACGGCACAAATCGAACAAATCGGCACCGGTTTGTCGCAATTTGCACTGCCTGGGGGGGAGAGTGACGTCACAGCTCCCGAATTATATTTGTTATTACTAAAGAGGTGAAATAGATAGGCTACAGTGTTCATTTTAACGGCACAAAGGGGGAAACGAACTCTAGTACGATTCAACCGAACTAAATGAGGCAATTGTGAAAGCACCCTAAGAAAGAAAAAAAATGGAGCAGTCTGAAGCAGCTCACAAGGTTGGCTGTCAAACTTAGCATGGACATAGTGGATACGCTAGAGCTCCAAATGTCAGTTTTTAAACTCACCGTGGTCACATTTTCGTGAAGTAGACTGTTTCTGTGGCTGTAGACCATGGAAGAGCTACATCGGTGAAATATTTGCAACGTGGCAGTTGATATCGGGGTTCAAGATGTGCCAGAAGGCGTTTAAATCCAATGTCTTCTGCAACTGACAGTGGCTGGTTGTCAGTGCATACAAATTCCATCATCTTCTTGTTCATAGCCTTAGCTTTCTTGCTGTCTGGTGTGTAAAGTTCGTGTTTTTTAAGAATGTCTGTAATGGATGGCTGAGTGAGAGTTGTATTACTAGTTACCATTGCCTTTTTTGCAGTTGCCAGTCTTTCATATTCGCCATACGTCTCGCGGTGGCTCGTTCTTAAGTGCCGAATCAGGTTCTTCGCATTAAATATTTTGAACAATGCTCCTCCACGCAAGATTTCTTTGAAACATACACGGCAAATAGCGAATTGTTCATTGTTTCTCGAAACGTCATAGTAATTCTATATCAATGACATAGAATTAATTTAAGTCCCCATGCGTCATGTACGTCCTCACGCGCTGATGTCATCAAATTGCGATCGGTTCGTGAGATCGGCCAAGTTTAGTGCGTAACGATCGAGTCATAAAATATGGTTATCGGCCAATACCGATCTCCAGCCAATCGATCGGAGCATCCATAGTTTTTGGTCATAAGTCAGATAAGTGTAATACCTCATTCAAAACTGTAAAGGGTCTACTTATATTTTTGTGAACTCACAATAATACGGTGGTCGAGAGCTCAACGCTTTAACTGAAGAAAACCCATGCTAATAGAAAAAAGAAAACATCTTCATTAGTTTTACAACACATTTGCTGCAAAGGTTCAAAACATAACCAAATACAGAAACGCGCTGCAAATGTTCACAACACAACCAAATACAAAAACGCACTGCAAAAGTTCATAACACAACCAAATACAGAAACGTGTTGCAAATACAACACAACCAAAGTTCACAACACAATCAAATACAGAAGCGCCCTGCAAATGTTCACAACGCAACCAAATACAAAAATGCCCTGGAAATACTCACAATTTCTCTCTAAAACCACTACACTGCTGAGGTGGCAAGTCAGCATCGTCAATGTCATCTTTGCAGCCAACATCACTGACAGAAAACAATTTTTCTGACACGTTCATAATTATTAGCTACATTTACCAGTGCTTTGCGGCAAACCTTATACGTGTGCTTGAGTGCGGAATAGGCCATATTCCACCACTCAGTATATATTTAAGCAATTAAATTAATATAAACGTGTGTGTGATGTATGTTCGTGTGGGGAGAAGGAAGAAGGCGGGGTCGGCGTGACTGGGACTCGCGTTTCTTTATTACTCAGAACTTTATATGTAAACAGAACAATCGCTCTGGGGCGCATAAACAGCAACAACACTCAAAACTTGCTTCAGCTTAACCACTCGGCTTTCAGAAACACTCTCATGTACACAGACGCACGCGATGTCCCAGTCCAAGCTCTCTCTCTCCTCTCTCTCCAGACAGCGGCTTTTATGGTCTCTCCACGGCAATCACTGGAACGAGACACAGGTGTTAATGATCTGCACTTGACCTACTTACTCACCGCTCGTCTCCGCAGTTCCTCGCTCCCGCTACAGACTTCGCAGAACCACGCCCCCTCCGCCACATACCCCCACCGCCCGCACCAGGCCGGGGAGCCATCCCCGAATTCCCCAAATTCTCCATTGATAGCCGCCCCAAAGTGTGGAGTTTTGTTCTCAGGTCCAGGACATACTGAATTTCATTCTTACTCGCGGAAGGTCCGTCCTCCCAAGCCTCCTTAAGGACATCCAGCACCCCCCGAGGCTGGCGCCCATAAAGAAGCTCGAAGGGGGAAAACCCTGTGGAGGCTTGCGGGACCTCGCGAACAGCAAACAACAGAGGTTCTAGCCACCTATCCCAATTTTTGGCGTCCTCGTGAACGATCTTACGAATCATGGATTTCAACGTGTGATTAAATCGTTCCACAAAACCATCTGTTTGTGGGTGATAGACGCTGGTGCGAATCGATTTAATGCCCAACAACTCGTAAAGTTCGCGAATCGTTCGTGACATGAACGCCGTGCCTTGATCGGTGAGAATCTCTTTCGGAATTCCCACCCGGGAGATTAAGGAAAACCGAGCGCTCGCAACACTCTAGCCGAAATTGTGCGGAGCGGGACTGCTTCCGGGTATCGCGTTGCATAGTCTACCAAGACCAATGCAAAGCGATGCCCGCGTGCTGACCGTTCTAATGGCCCGATGAGGTCCATACCAATTCTCTCGAAGGGGACCTGCACTAGCGGGAGTGGGCACAATGGTGCTTTTGGGGTGGCCGGTGGGTTCACCAACTGACATTCACGACAAGACGCACACCACCTGCGTACATTCTTGTGAATGCCTGGCCAGAAGAAGCGGGCCATTAGACGGTTAAGTGTGGCCGTTTGTCCTAAATGCCCGGCCATCGGATTAGAATGAGCCGCCTGGAAAAGCATTTCCCGGTGGCTTCTAGGTACTAACAACTGGGTTGTATTCTGTTTTGTCTGGACGTCTTGGGTCACCCGATACAACCTATCTTTTAAAATACAAAAATACGGATAAGAGAGCGGCTGGTCAGGGTGGAGGAGGTGGCCGTCGATGGAACGGACCTGCGTGAACACATTTTTAAGTGACTCATCCTGGGATTGTTCCAGGGGAAAGTCATCACGGTCTGAGAGAACGGGCATCTCACGAGCGCTCTGTTCGCCCGGAACAGCTCCCAGAGGTCCCGAATCCACCTCTCCCACCTGAGCAACCGACTCTTTCCGGTTTACCTGTTTATCCCAAGAAGCACCCGCACACAAATATCCCAACAATTCATTAAAGGCTGTCCAATTGGTCCCCAAAATTAGCGGATGCCGGAGGTGCGGATTAACTGCCACCTCCACACTATGCTTTTGACCCCTAAATAGAATATCCATGGCCAGCAACGGATATTTCACCACCTCCCCATGCACACACCTCACCGTAACCGTGCGGCCGGTACCCAATGCCTCAGGGCGAATCAGGCTTTGGTGGATAGAGGTCTGGTTACAACCCGAATCGACCAAGGCCTGATACGTACCCCTTTTGATACTCACAGGAATTAGGTACAGCCCAGCTTGATCGGGGGCGGCTTGTGGAGCGTCGGGGACCCGGACCAGTGTCCCGATCTCCATAACGGGACAGCGGTCAATGAAATGCCCCGGATCCCCGCAGCGCCAGCAAGCCGGCCCAGACTTCCCCGCCGCCCTAGTGGCTGGAAGTAGGTCCTGTGATTGACGTGGAAAGAACGCTGCGGCAGATGGGGAGGCGTAGGGTTCCGCGACGGTCGCCCCTCCCCTCTGGAGCGGGCGGGGTGATGCTGGCGGATCGATGGGGCCGCCCATCCTCCACCGTGGGGCTGGTCTGGGCGGCAACAGCCCACGCGACCTGGGAAGGGGAACAGGCTTGGGGAGAGAAGGGGAAGAAACAGAGGGAGAGAGAGAGAGAGAGAGGCGGATGGTAAGGGCTCGCCGACCCCGTGGCACGCCACCATGTGGTCCTCTGCCAACTGGATGGCCTGGGTTAGCGACGTCGGGCGGTGGCACTGGACCCACTGCGCGGTCTTCTGGGGAAGCCGCGCGATGAACTGCTCCAGTACCACACGGTCGATGATTCCCTCGACGTCGCCTCCGCCGGCCATCAGCCACTTGCGGCACAAGTCCCTGAGCTGGTGCGCGAAGGTGAAGGGTCGGCCGGATTCGCCGAGGGTCAGGCTCCAGAAGCGCTGCCGCTGTTGCTCTGGGCTCCGGCCGACCCGCTGCAGGATGGCGCGCTTCAGGTCTTCATAGTCCAGGAGATTCTGGACTGGCAGTTGGTGTGCGGCTACCTGCGCTTCTCCTGACAACAGCGGCAGAAGCCGCATTGGCCAGTCCGACCGGGGCCACCCCCGGGACTCGGCGGACCTCTCAAAGAGGTCGATGAATGCCTCCGGATCATCCTCGGAGCCCATCTTCGAGAGGTGGATGGTGGCGGCCGAGTCGGTTGTAGACGGGGGGGTGGCCGTAATCTCCCGGGCCATCCAGCTCCGGAACAGCTCGCGGTCTTCATGCTGGGCGCGAATGAGGGCCTCAAAACGCTTGTCCTGTTCGGCCCTCACGGCCAGCAGATCGTCATGGGTCTGTTGGTGAAGACCGGCGAGCGATGAAACCAAGTCCACAAGCGGCGTCTTTGGCGGGGTTTGCATGGCGGCGGCTCTCTTCTTCCTTCCCGGGTTTCGGCACCAGTGTGATGTATGTTCGTGTGGGGAGAAGGAAGAAGGCGGGGTCGGCGTGACTGGGACTCGCGTTTCTTTATTACTCAGAACTTTATATGTAAACAGAACAATCGCTCTGGGGCGCATAAACAGCAACAACCCTCAAAACTTGCTTCAGCTTAACCACTCGGCTTTCAGAAACACTCTCATGTACACAGACGCACGCGATGTCCCAGTCCAAGCTCTCTCTCTCCTCTCTCTCCAGACAGCGGCTTTTATGGTCTCTCCACGCCAATCACTGGAACGAGACACAGGTGTTAATGATCTGCACTTGACCTACTTACTCACCGCTCGTCTCCGCAGTTCCTCACTCCCGCTACAGACTTCGCAGAACCACGCCCCCTCCGCTACAGTGTGATTAGTCGACTAATGGCTTAAATGTACGACTGTTATTCGACTAGAAAAATCTTTAGTTGGGGGCAGCCCTAGTTACTAAGACATAAGCAGGTTGCTAACAAGGCTAAAGCATAATCTAATGAGAAATTCTAATGAGATTAGAATCTTTGTAGTCCCTAGAGTTACTCCACACAGTACATACAAATGGTGCAAAACCAGTGTAATTGCAATAATTTGTGGGATAACACAAGATACTGTAAGTACAGTATATTATTACTATTATTTTATCTGGCTATCACCAGACCAAGCTCAATTTAAGATTGAACATTGGTCTGGGGAGTCTGCTCTGTATTTTCTACTGCATACGCGAGCATAAACGCGCATAAATTAAATGACTCTGTACGTAATTGGATAGTCCTTCAACCAATCAGACCACAAGAGGCGTGATCAACAGGCAACGACCCATCAATTCTCTATCCGTCATCGTGATGATCCCTCCAATAGCGGGCCAGGTGGATAAGCCAGTCTGTGATTGGTTCCCGCAAAAGTGTAACAGAAGCAGAAGAAATGAATGCATGCATTTCCAGACTGAGTTGCCGGGCGAAATCAGATCGCCAGCAGATCAGGTTGGGTTTACCCAGTCTAACTATTATTATTAGTAATAGTAGTACTACATTTACATTTAGTCATTTAGCAGACGCTTGAGGGCAATAGAAGGGCAATGAGGGCAATAGAAGCAGCTAGAGCAGTCGAAGGGCAACAATATCAGCAATATGCAAGTGCTGTAACAAGTCTCAGTTAGTCTAGCACAGAATTTTTTTTTTTTTTTTTTTTTATAAATTAGACAGACAGACAATGAATAGAATGATAAGTGCTATTCTCGATCGGTCAGATGTTGCTAGAAAAGATGTGTCTTTAGACGTTTTTTGAAAATGGCTACAGACTCGGCCACACGAATTGAGATAGGCAGGTCATTCCACCAGGTGGGAACGGTCCAGGAAAAGGTCAGAGACAGCGATTTCATGCCTCTCTGGTATGGCACCACAAGGCGTCGTTCACTGGCAGAACGCAAGTTCCTGGAGGGTGTGTAAGTCTGAACGAGCGAGTTTAGGTATATTGGTGCAGAGCCAGTGGATGTTTTGAAGACGAGCACCTTGGCACCTACTAATCGAGCACCTACTAATAGTAGTAGACTATTTCAGTGACTGTTCCAGCAGATTGCATTGTTGTGTCAGTAGGTGATAATGACAACTGTCTTTATGAGTCATTCAACCGATTCGTTCAAAAACACTGATTCAAGTAAAACATTATGATTTAGTTGTGAAACATGTTTCCCGAACACTTAACACATACACACACACACACACATAAAAATGACACACTCCACCTTTAAACGTTTAAAGTGTTATTGGCACATTTTCATTGACAGGAATAGAGAAAAATAATGCTGGTTTATACTGCACATTATCGGCAATTCAGCCACACGACAATCATATATCCATTACAGCCCCATCAAGAGTGAGACCAATGTATTTTCTCAGATTACCCTGCAACCTTCAGTCCATGCTATTTCCACTAGATTAGTTTGCTGTCCTCAAGCACTCAATCGCCATGGGAACTGCATATGAGGTCGCCCATGGTGGACTTACCCAGTCTGATGTAGACATGAGCTTTGTATGGACCGAGATTTACCATTGTATACTACGTAGTAGGGGTGTAACGGTACACAAAACGGATGGTTCGGTACGTACTTCTGTTTTGAAGTGACGGTTCGGTATGGGTTTGGTACAGCAGAGGAGAGAAAACTAAATATAAAATTTATTTTTTATTATTAAACAATGGTTTACTGAAAAAATTGTGTCTGTCCTTAAATGAATTCAGTTATAACTAAAAGTTTCTTAAAGATAAAAAAAAATATCTCTAATGATGCAAAGTGTAAAATATATAGGGAGCCCTTACTTGCACATTAGCTATAACAACAGAGCCCAAATTAGCCTAAATTCAGTATTTTTTAGCATCCAAAACCTTTCCATTCCACAAAATATTCTTTATTGTGAAAAAAAAAAAAAGATCTTTAGATTTTTAAAATGTTCTTCAAACGGAAAAAAAGGTTCTCTAGGGAAACACAAATTGTTCTTCTATGGCATCGCTACAAAAACTTTAGAACCTTTATTTTAAAAAGTGTATCCATAAAATGCACTACTATACTTTATTCCATACTATTACATTATACTTTATTTAAGAGCATTACCTGTAAGAACATAAACAAATAAATAAAATGAAATATGTGTGGTTCTATTTTGAAAAAAATGAAAAGAATAATAGAGTCCAGACATACAAATAGTTTCCGTCACTGGAGAAACATGCTTTTTGTTCCCGAAATGATGTAGATGAAAGCATCCACCATCTGGGCTTACTGGATTTGGATGACCATTCTGACCTTGACCTCTTGGATTGTAGCATAACAAAAGTTTAACTGTAAACTATCATATACTAATCAGTTCTCTTTTATGAAATTAGATAGATATATATAGATATATATATAGGCCTAATTATTAATGTTTTCCACTCTACAAAACAGATGGTCTTTGCTTTGACTCAAACATTATAATTAACTTTATATGGCCCTGCAAAGGGTTAGCATGTGTTTCCCAAACAGCAGTTAATGAGTGTACTGTGTTTGCTGTGAGTTAGATTATGGAGTGTGTTGGGGGGCGTTCTGTAGCTAACTGAGGCATGATGGTCAGTTTAATCACTCAGTTCAGCATTGTAGTAGATTTCTGAAGGACATAACAGAAAGGCATGCTATGCATTTTTAAAAGACCTGGTTGAGTTTCGTTAGTATAATGTTTTGTCACCAAGTCCAAATGTTAGTGTTTACACCTGAGAAACTGGCAGTTAGGCCGTGTTGATCAACGCGTTTTTTCACGCGGCTGGCGTATTTTCCCAATTGTTTTCAATGGCAGCGCCGCATTTTTAAAACGGCATGAGCTGGCGAGGCGCTGAACGTCTATTTCATGATTTTGATGTTTTTCACTGGTTGCAGAGAGTTGAAGAACTTTGAGAGAAACACAACTCTCTTCACTGTCACTTTTCACTCAGCCGTCCAATCACAGTGGAGGAGGGGCGGGACAAATACAACACTGACCAACCGCCACATTCTGCTTGTACAACGTAAACAGATGACAACAAGAAGCATAATGATTGAAGAGCCCAAATACTTTACATTGTATCAACATTTTTATTTAGAAAAAATACCGAAACAAACTATCTGTGAAATGAGATACTAGTAACTTTTCCGCGTATATTCCGTAACATAGCAAGCAAAGTGCCTCAAAGTGACTGAAAAAAACGCTGCTCTGCCAAACGCTCACAGCTAGGCGTTTTCAGTAGAGTGCCTAGCGTTTTCATCTGCTAAAAATGCTTTTGTGGACACCCGGCCTTATGGTAAGGGCCGTGACATTTCTGAAACACACTCAAAGCATTTGACGAATCACAACACACTGGTCCAGCTGACTAATCAGAGCTTAAAGCGGTTCTTCGACAGAGAGGCTTCAGAGAAACGGGAGCTTTTCCCAAAAGAAAATATGGTTGCAAATTAAACAGATTCTGTAGTTGGCTAATGATGCTGTTGGGACACGCACCCCAGAGCGTTACTGACAGACTGGGAAGAGAGGTGCAGCAACAATGTAAAATATGTAAAAAAATATATATATTTTTACATTCAAGTATGAAAACCTATTCTAGTAGACCCCATAAACAAAATCAAGACATTATAAAAGGGTATAATATGGCCTCTTTAAGTCATGCGATAGCTTTGTGTGACATTTTCAATTTATTAAAGGTCCCATGGAATGGATTTTTTATTTTATTTTATAATGTTTCCTGAGGTGTACTTATATTGTTACTATGATTGTTACATCATAAAATGTCATAATTTCGAAATAAAAGGCATTTTTTCTATACTGATGTTTGCCCTCTGGCTGAATGCCCTGTTTCAAGGGGTGTGTCTGCTGTGAGACATCAGTAAAAACGCCCACTTTGTGATTCACTGACATCTTTACGTTTGAAATGATTAGATCTTGTAGCGGAGGGGGTGTGGTTTAACAAGGTCTACGAGGAACAAGCCTGCCAGAGAGATGGATGGACCTGAGTTCAATTCTCATCAGTTCTCTCAGAACGTCTCAGTTCGGTGAACTGTTGTAGTTACTAGCATATACTTCAGGTTATTAGTTTATTTATTGTCGGAGAGACTGTCACTCATGTCAGAAAGTTAGTAACTTTAGTAAATGATGGATCAGTGCTGACTCGAGACGCGAACCGTTTAGAACGATTCAGTCCGATTTGGTGAAGAGGTTCGACCGGTTCACTAAAAAGAACCGGTTCAAAAGAACGATTCGTTCGCGAACCGGACAACACTAGTGGACCAGAGACGGAGCGATTGCTAACAAAGTAATATTGTAACTACTGAGTTGTGAGAGCGCTGTCAGCGCAAGTTTATTTAGTTTGTATCTGAGAGTTCTGAATAAACAGGAGTCCCAGTCACACTGAGCCATCTTCCTCCTTATTCTACCAACTTTGTAACACATGTAATGTACCATTACAGCTGTCGAGATGAACGAGTTACGAGTAAGTGTTGATTATAGCATTATTTTTTAGATATTTTCCTATCATATGAAAAGCGTCAGTGACGCGCTTGCATTGAGTACACAGCGCAAACAAAGACACAACAGCGCAGTAATCGAATGTAATACAGTTTATTGTGGGGATAGCTGGCTAGCCTAGCCCAGATACCCTTATGATTACCCCCCTTCTGCTTAATCTCGCACCGCGTATGGCGCTTCCGATGTGGGCGAGATGCTGTACTGGGGGTCGGTGATGTTGAAGGCCGACCGGTCGGTGCAGCCTGAGCTTTGGCGTGCGTGAGGTTTTATCTATAAAAATGTGGCTCTGCCAATGTTGAGCAGAAACTCATGACTGTATGCACATTTTAGAACAGTTAGACGCGACGAGGACATACAAAAACACTGACTCACAAGATAGAAAACACGAAAACACCGTTCTGTGTCGGGAGAGAGAGAGAAGCCGCAGCGTGTGCACGAATAATAAAGTTCTGTGTGAACTTGAATAATTAGATACACATCAGAAATCACTGATCACAGATCAGAAGGAACTGAAAAAAGACTTCTGTTTTCATTTGTACATCCAAACACTGAGAAACTGCCAGTATTCACTCGTTCACAAGCCATGATCGCTCGAGGACAAACAAATATGGCTCTCAAACAAATATTCAGGCTAGGGGAACTCATATTAATGTTGAAAAACCTCATAAAATGAAAATTTCATGCCATGGGACCGTTAAATTTTATTAGCAGTCAACATTTTTTATTTTTTTTTATTTTTTATTTTTTAACTGCTTGCAGATGTAGTCTCAAGAATTAATAGTGTTTGGGTTCAAACCTGGTTTATTTATTTATATATTTTTTTTAATACATTTCATATCTCCAGTTCAGTGCTGCAGATTATATATGATATATTATTATTACAATAACAGCCTAAATTTTTGTTTCTCACACTTGGAATATGGCACACGAGATGAACTACTTTTATGACACTTCACTGGTACTTTCATGGCATTTTTGGAGCTTAGCAGCATAAATCACCACCCACTTTCATTGCATTTTGACTTGGACGTTGGTCCAGACATCTAATTATGTATTTCAAGGAAGGCAAAAGCCATATGGGAGTTGAAATGACATGAAGGTGAGCGAATAACGACGACACATTTTTTGGGTCAGCTATTCCTTTAAGACAGATGTGTGAAACTTTTAAGAGTTTTTGCCTTATTGATATGTACGCAATAGCAATATATTCAGCCATCTAATCTTCTGACAAACAGTAAAACGTGCTTCAATATTAGGATTGCTCATGAGATTGAAACAGTGCTACAGCAGACCTTGTAAAAGCATAGATTTGGTCCAATCCTTGGGGCAAGACTGAAACAAACAAAATGATTATGCTCTGATGGGTGTCTTAAAAGGGCACTGCTGAGGAAATTAGGACGCAAGGAAGAAAATAAGAATGAGGTGATTATAAAAGTCTTTTATACACAGAATATTAGTCTTTTTTTTTTTTTTTACTTTTCATCAGTGGTTTTATAAGAAGTCATTACTTCCCTGATTAGATGGACTGATTACTATACTTTCCTCAGGTTCGAGTATTTTTTAAGGCTGGGTTTTTGCAGTTCAAAAGTTCTTTCAGAATGTTTTTTATTTTTATTTTTCTTGTTGCTAATGGCACTGTGCATTGTTTTATGCTGAAAAGCACCTTTTATTTTGGAGGAGCTTTTACCCCCCCCACACACCAGTATCACTGCAGTGCAGGTGCAGCTGTCCTGAAAGGTACATCTAATGGACGATAGCATGATAGCACATTAGTTACAAGATCCTGGCATTTATTTACACGTGCCTCATGTGTCGTTCATTACACGCCTCTCCGACCAGAAGGCAAGACATGCACGGCCAATCAGCCATGGGCAAGCCCAAGGACATTTTCATTTCGCTTTCTATGAAGCGGAAGTGCCACTGCATGGAATATACCAAACAAACCTTCCATTTAGATTGAAACGACATTAACACAGCTATAATTGCAGTGCTAGAAGCGAAATAATCTCATTTGCAGGATTTTGTATTCACAGTTTTGGAGTTTTGTGTATTTGCATATCTGTGAGCATCCCCTTGACAAATGAGGTTATCTTTGCATCTGATGTGATATTTGATGTCTGAAAGGTGTAATTTCTACATGCAAATCTGATCTAATACAACATTTTTTGAAGTAAAAATTGGGGACACGCTTTTAGGACAAAGCTGTTTTACTTACGTAATGGAGAGTTCAGTATGTCATTAAAGGGAATATTACATCAAAAGTTGTAAATTAGTTTTTTAGCAGTTTCATCTCACTGTACCGCATGGCTAAAATAACAGTGGCTTTTTTAACACTGCATGCCAGCTCATTTTAGCTTAAATCATGCGTGCAATGAATCTAAGGAAAAGTGTGACAATTGCCAAGATGAATTCCCACTGAACTTGAACTGAGTTTTAAAGGTTCTTTGTGCTTTTTGTGCATGCATTAAGTCGACATGAAACCTTGTGACATTTTTAAAGGTCCCACGGCATGGGATTTTTCTATTATTTTATAATGTGTCCTGAGGTGTACTTATATTGTTAGTATGATTTTTACATCAAAAAATGTCATAATTTCGAAATAAAAGGCATTTTTTCTATACTGATGTTTGCCCTGTGGCTGAATGCCCTGTTTCAAGGGGCGTGTCTGCTGTGAGACTTCAGTGAAAACGCCCACTGTTGTGATTGGCTGACATCTTTGCATTTTGAAATGAGTGTTAGATTATGTCCCGGAGAGGGTGTGGTTTAGCGAGGCACTGCACGCATGCACTGCATGCATGAGAGAGAGAGAGACTGACTGGGCACTCGTGAACCATGGAGAGCTGGAGGAAGTTTTATTGTACTGAGTTGTTGAGAGCGCTGTGCTGTTAGCGCAAGCTTATTTGTATCTGAGAGTTCTGAATAAACAGTCCCAGTCGACTCTGTCTTCTTCCACCTTATTCTACGAACTTTGTAACACATGTAATGTACCATAACAGCCGTCGAGATGAACTAATCGTCAAAGTGTGGATTATAGCATTATTTTATGATCTATTCCTATCACATGAAAAGCTGCAGTGATCTTGTCATTGCAACACGTTTTCTCTCACAAAATGCTTTCACCACAACTAACAGCAAACGGGATGTCGATATGAATACAGTAAGAGCTTCACTGTGCTGCATAACAGCGTCATTCATTATAACGGCAGTTTGGGCAAGTGTGCAGATACACTCGCGATGTGTGATTGACAGCTCCGGACATTATAAAGAGTGTTCTCTGATCGCTCTCTGTAGTTTAATCATTTAAAAACGGATTTGTTTCATGCTACTAACAGAAACGATCGATCGTTTTAGTCACTGGCTTGATTCACTGATGCATTATACTTAGGGCATCAAGACAGTCATCATTAAACGATCTAGAAAGAAAGTCTGAGTGAACTTGAATGATTAGCTACACATCAGAAATCACTGATCACAGATCAGGCATTAATGAACACTGTTACTCACTGTTTGTCGCGGTGCTGTCAAATCCATATTGTAAAGTCTGTCTGTAAAGCCTGTGCTGACACTAACTGAATCCATGTTCTCCGAATGCTCTGGGCGGGCAAAGCAGAGGAAGGGGGATGTAACCTTTCCTGGTATGATGTCATAAAAGGAAAATTCAAGATCAGCTCGTCTGAGCTGTCATTTTCTCAAAGGCAGAGAAAGACAGCATAACTGTTTACACCCATCAAAATTTCTAGCCACTTGGGGATCATATACAGGCTAGGGGAACTCATATTAATGTTAAAAACCAAATAAAAGACATTTTCATGTCATGGGACCTTTAAGTAAAACATACTCAAAAAGAAAAAAAAAATTAGGGGAGAATGGGGTAAGATGAGCTGTTTTTACTTGGTCTTCAGTATTAATTAGGCAGAAATACAATGAAAGTATCACTTCAGGATGTTTCATATCATTTTAAATGATCCGAATATATGACAAAGGGTTCTAAAAATATGGCTTATAATAAAAAAAAAGTGTTCATGTGGCTCAATTTACCCCAGGTTACGGGTAAATTGTTTTGAATCAGTGGGTAAGTTATACCTTCTGGGTGTAAACTGACCATCTAACTGAATCTCAATCAAGCCCATTTTAAATTTTAAAGATAATTTACCACTTTTTACCTTCCGTGTTCTACTTACGGAAAAAGCGTAACTGGTGCGCCGATGACGCCGGACGGCGGTCCTTCCGAAGCTAGATATTTTACTTTATAACGTGTTAAATATGGCTATTTTCTTACACAAACTGATTCGCTTCAGAAGGCCTTTATTAACCCCCAGAGCCCTGTGGATTACTTTTATAATGGATGGATGCACTTTTTTGGGCTTTTTTGGGCTCATTCACTGCCATTATAAACCTTGGAAAAGCCTGGACATTTTTTAATACAACTCTGATTTTATGTCATACACACCTAAGATGGCTTGAGGGTGAATAAATGATGGGATAATTTTATTTTTTGGGTGAAAAAAAAGTATTTTTTGAAATTTCAATATCTTGCATTTCTGAAACAATATGTTGAAAACCAAAGTTTTCACCTTCCCAAAAACAGACTAAACAGAGATTGTTGAGTACAATTAAATAAAAACTAAATTAGAACTAATGAATGAAGTCACTGAAACTAATAAACATTTTAGTCAAAGTGTTCTTGGTATGGTAGTTGTTCTGCAATGTTGAACATGTTAGGCCATTAGAGACCACAGGTGGAAAGGTATATATGATTAAATATCTTCTGGTTCTTATCAGAGAATGATTTGGTGTACTTGTACATTGTTCCTATATCAAATAAACTCAAACTCAATATATATATATATGATAAACTAAACCAGGTGTTTAATATTACATTGAAAGTATACCAGTACAGATTTAACATAACTACAGTGACTGTAGACTGTATGGTGGGGTAAGTTAAAATGCTGGCTCAGTTTATCCCACATCATTTGGCTCACTTTGCCCCATAGTGGCCATTTTGGATAAAACTAGCAAGCTTAATTCGGGCTAATATTTAGCTAAAAACAATTTGCATGGTTTTATACATTGCTACATCCCCAATATGGATCATAAATATTTTTAGACCTGGAAAATTTGCTTTGATGTAACAGCCATTACATCTGTCATGATAATATTTTACTTTGACAAGCCAAAAACTGTTTTTAGAGTAAATGGGTGTCTTCCAATCCTCCTATGTGTTTCTCCTTTTCACAGTCTGGCAGAAATGCTGGGTGGTTCCAAAATATATGGTCACATGACAATAAAAGTGTATCGTGACCAAGATAAAGGGAATGGGTCAACTTACCCACTGGCTCATCTTACCCCAATCTCCCCTATAGCATGGGACTAGATTTTTACTTATTTTTGTATCAAGATTTGGTTCGATTTGTGAAAAATAAGAGAACAAAAATAAGAGAGCCTGATGATGTCGTCTGAAAATAAATGGGTTCATTGAAGATTTCAATTATCTTTAAACTTAAATTCTTAAAACATATTTTATATGGCTGTAGGCTTGACTTATATAAAACATGCCGCTTCTTTTTTTTAAATATTCAAAATGTAGGCAACATCCCCTAGATGCAAAATTGAACTGATCCTGAGATTTTGACAAACTGCACTGCAACACACAAGTACTTAGGGTGAATACCAATTGATATGTTATAATTCAGTTTAATAAAAACAGAATTGATATGCTATGATATGTATTCCTCTTAAGATTTGTCTAATTGCCTATGAAATGAGTACAGCTTAATTGTGTTAAGTGGCAGTGCATGGTCACAGGATTGGGTTGTAAATTGGGTTGTATCTAAAGTGAATTTTCAATATGTACTAGGTCAATTTTTTTAATTAATACCTTAATTCCAAAATTGATAATGTTTCTTGAGCAGCAAATTAGCATATTCAAATGATTTTTGAAGGGTCATGTGATGTGACACTGAAGACTGGAGTAATGATGCTGAAAATTCAGCGTTGCATCACAGGAATAAATTATATTTTAAAGTAGGCTGTTTTAAAGCAGAACACAGTTATTTAAAATTGCAATACTATTTCACAATATGAATCATTTTAATGTAGTTTTCATCAAATAACTGCAGCCTTAATGATCATAAGAGACTTATTTAAAAAAAAAAAAAAATTCCAATCACAAACTTTTGATTGGTACATTTTATCTGTAGGTGTGTTCCTTTGGGAACTAAACTCATGATCCTGGAATTGCTACCGGCGTGCTTTATCAGTTGAGCTACAGGAACTCCATCACAAGATGTTTCCTTCTGAACTTGTTCTTTCTAAGGTCTGCCATTTTCCTTTCTTTTCCTTCACGCTGACCTTGCCTCACCACCATGATTTCCCATCACTCTATGGGCCAGATGCAGCCTGCTTTTCCATCCTCCCTGGAGAGGCAGCGTGACTCCTTTACTTCCATTTTTGTCTGCACTCAAGGGCAGGAAACATACACACTTTGAAGAATCTGCCATGTCATTCCATCTCAGAGTCTGTCCCAGTGCGCGCCATGATCTCATTGGACGCCTAGAGCGAAAGTGCGGCCACATCAGCTGAAGTCTTTAAAGACCTCATGCAGTGCCGTCATGGGCAGTTTTCTTTCCTGTACTGACATATTTCCTATTTCTATTTCCCACATTTCAGTTCTGATGCCGTGAGGTCTTAAGAACAGAACACTTTAAGGTCTCATTATGAAGTTTGAAAATTTGAGAAGTTTACATTTCCACCCAGATTGAAACTTTTTTTAGATGTTTTTTCCGCATTTGTATTGCAGCTACACATAAAGGATTTGTTTAGTGAAATGCTAATGATTGTTTTCAGGTGTGCTGAAAGGTGGCCTGTAAGGACAATAGTTGTGGAGGTCAGAACGGACAGGAAGCGGCTGTTTGCTTGTCTGGACACTTGTTTGTGAGTCTGGCCATTATCCTCCTCATTAATTCTGATGGTAAATAGCCTGGCTCAAGATTGGGAAGGTTATACCGACCTCACACTCCTCCATAACTCTATGTGTGAATTATTTTAGCCCTCACAGTGGCTGGTTTTGTCCCTTTGTTAGGGCAGCTATTGTGTCTACGGCCTGCACTGTTAAAAATTTGTGATTCCACGAAGAACCCTTAACATTCATAGAACATTTCCATTCCACACAAGGTTCTTTGTAGTTGAAAAAAAGGTTCTATACTCTCTAAAAAAAAATTTGCTATATGGCACTAAAAGTGGTTCTTGCTCGTAATCAGAGGGGAACCACTTTTGGTGCCATATAGCATCATATCTTAACATGTTCTGTATATGGCAGCGGTGCTATATAGCTCCTCAGCCAAAGAACCGCTGAAGAACCACTAAAGTACCAAGATTGGTGCTATACAGCACTTAAACAGCACTTAACGTCTGAGACGTTAAACCGAGGTCCTGACTCTCTGTGGTCATTAAAAATCCCAGGATGTCCTTCGATAAAGAGTAGGGGTGTAACCCTGGCATCCTGGCCAAATTTGCCCATTGGCCCCTCTCCATCATGGCCTCCTAATCATCCCCATATACAGATTGGCTTCATCACTCGGTCTCCTCTCCACCAATCAGATGGTGTGTGGTGGGCGTTCTGGCGCAATATGGCTGCCGTCGCATCATCCAGGTGGATGCTGCACATTGGTGGTGGTTGAGGAGATTCCCCCTTCTATATGTAAAGCGCTTTGAGTGCCTAGAAAAGCGCTATATAAATGTAACAAATTAAAAATTAAAGAGGTTCCCCTATGATTAAATGCCAAGAACAACTTTTAGTGCCATAAAGCACCATTTTTTTTTATAGAGTTTTTAAATATTCTTCACACTAAGAATAAAATATTATTTTAAGACCTGTTCTTCTCCACAGAACGGTTTTATCCATCAAAATGTCACTGTGGTGCGATTTTCAGCTCATTTTGAATTGATTCTTTTAGACAAGACTTTTGGGGTAAAAATAATAATGTCATTATTTACTCACCTTCATGTTGTTTGAACGCGGTATGATTTTTTTGTCATTAGTTGAACATAATGCTGAGTCTTTAACAGCGCTGAGGATCTAGTATGTCTGTGTGGGATGTGTTCCATCTCTGAACTGTTAAATAATGAAAGCTCAAGTCATATCATTATTTGTTGTGTCCCCTAGGTGAACCTTCTCTACACACTTCCTCAAGTCATTAGATATTATACTTTGAACTAGTTTTTATTTGATTTTCTTTTTTTTATCTGATTATTTTGGAAGCTCGTTTCCGCCACTGAATGAAAAATAAAAAAGGTAATTGCAAGTTTTTATCTCACAATTCTGAGAAAAAAGTCATCTCGTAATTCTGACTTTATAACACGCAATTGACAATTTTGAGATACACTGTAAAAAATAAATCTTTACAATGCAATGAAGTGCAAAATTTTAAATTGTGGTAAAACGGAAAATTCCAGTAAATTATTACATTGTGCCCTATGTTTACTGATTCAATTCAATTCAATTCAATTCAATTCAATTCAATTCAATTCAATTCAATTCAAATTTATTTGTATAGCGCTTTTCATAATACACATTGTTTCAAAGCAGCTTTACAGAAAGTGCATTTCATAAATGTACACTGAAAAATGTTAGAAAGAGAATGTTAAAGAAAAATGTTAGAATAAATTAATCAATCATGTATTAATTTAGGCCATAACAACGCTGGCGTTGAGTCGTCTCTTCACAGGCATCGAGTCGTCTCTTCACAGTGTTGGGGTATCTGAAGTCTCCATGAGAGGCTGGATACAAACTGGAGCTGACGAACTAGTTACCTCGGGACTAGTGTCCCGAGATAACAACAGAAAAGCAGATGGAAAATAATTAGCATAGCCGCTGTTCAGAATATTAATGCTTTTGATCCGATTTAACTGTAGTATAAAACGTATTTATAATGTGAATGCTTGGCTAAAGAGATGCGTCTTTAATCTAGTTTTAAACTGGGACAGCAAGTCTGAACCTCGAACAATATCAGGAAGACTATTCCAGAGTTTAGGAGCTAAATGTGAAAATGCCCTCCCTCCTTTAGTGGATTTAGATATCCTAGGAATGACCAGAAGCCTCGAGTTTAGTGATCTTAAAGAGCGCGATGGATTGTAGGGCGATAGAAGATCCGTTAAATACACTGGAGCTAAACCATTTAGGGCTTTATAGGTCAGTAGCAATAGTTTGTAATTGATACGGAACTTAATAGGTAACCAGTGTAGAGATGATAAAATTGGTGTTATATGATCATATTTTCTTGACCTAGTAAGAACTCTAGCAGCTGCGTTTTGGACTAACTGTAGCTTGTTTATTGATGATGCAGGACAACCAGCTAATAAAGCATTACAGTAATCTAGTCTCGAAGTCATGAATGCATGAACTAACTTTTCTCCATCAGAAATAGCATGTTACGTAGCTTAGCAATGTTTCTAAGGTGGAAAAATGCCGTTCTTGTAACATATGAAATATGATTTTCGAAAGACAAGTTGCGGTCTAAAATAACACCCAGGTCTTTTACTGTAGTGGATAAAGTGACAGGACATCCTTCCAAGTTAAAGTTGTATTGTGAGAGGTTTTGTGGGCAGTTTTTTGGACCAATAAGTAATACCTCTTAAATGAATTTAATAGCAGAAAATTACACATCATCCAGTATTTAATATCATCAACACACGCTGTCAGTTTAGATAATTTAGCGTTTTCATCTGGTCGTGATGAAATGTATAATTGAGTGTCATCAGCATAACAGTGGAAATTAATTCCATGTTTTCTTATAATATTACCAAGTGGCAGCATATATATTGAGAATAGCAGAGGGCCTAGCACGGATCCTTGCGGCACCCCATAGTCTACTGACGTTATCTTTGATTTTTCCCCATTTAGACAGACAAAATGGTAGCGGTCTGATAAATACGATCTAAACCAGTTTAATGCCTGTCCCTGAACACCAGTATAATTTTGAAGTCTATCTAATAGTATTTTATGATATATAGTATCGAACGCAGCACTAAGATCGAGTAGAACTAGTATTGAGATACATCCTTGGTCAGAAGCTAGAAGTAAATCATTTGTGATTTTAACGAGTGCGGTTTATGTGCTGTGATGCGGCCTGAATCCTGATTGAAATTTTTCATAGATATAATTTTCTTGCAAGAAAGAGCACATTTGAGCGGACACAACTTTTCTAGTATTTTAGACATGAATGGAAGATTTGAAATGGGTCTGTAATTTGCTAGGTTATTATGATCTAATTGTGGCTTCTTAATGAGAGGTTTTATGACGGCCAACTTGAATATTCTTGGAACATGACCTAAAGATAAAGACGAGTTAATAATATTGAGAAGATGCTCTTCCACTACAGGTAACAACTCTTTCAGTAGTTTAGTGGGTATTGGATCTTGGATGTTGTTGGTTTAGATGCAATGATAAGTTTATTTAGCTCTTCCTGTCCTATAGTTGTAAAGCGGTGTAGTAGTTCTTGAGGGGCGATAATTGCGGTTGAATCATAAGACATCATTAAAGATTGTACATTTACAATTTTGTTTCTGATGCTTTCTATTTTCTCGGTGAATAAATTCATAAAATCATTACTACTAAACTGTAACGGAATATTTTGTTCAGGCGATGCTTGTTTATTTGTTAGTCTAGCCACAGTGTTAAATAAAAACCTTGGATTATTTTGGTTATTTTCTATTAGTTTGCAGAGATGCTCAGTCCTGGCTGCTTTTAGGGCCTTTTTATAACGTGACATACTATCTTTCCACGCAATTCTAAAGACCTCTAAATTAGTTTGTTTCCATTTACGCTCTAAGTTACGTGTTTCTCTCTTGATAACATGTGTAGCACTGTTGTACCATGGTGCTTTAGTTTTCTCTCTAACCTTTTTTAATCTAATTGGTGCAACAATTTCTAATGTACTAGAGAAAATGGTGCTCATACTATTAGTCATTTCCTCTGTTTGTTTGTTTTGTAATCAGAGAAACCAGACATCCATTGTAACAAATTAAATTGTGACATACACTACGATTCAAAAGTTTAGGGACAGTATTGTTTTTTTTTTTTTTTTTTTTTTTTTTTTAAGAAATTATATTCAGCAAGTGCATTAAATTGATTAAAGGTGACAGTAAAGTCAGTTATAATGTTACAAAATATTTCAATTTCTAATTAATGCTGTTCTTTTGAAGTAGCACAACTGTTTTCAACATTGACAATAAGAAATGAAGAGCTCTTTTCCAAAACGTGATAAACGCCATTAAAAAAAAAAAAGAGTTTATCATGTCATTTTGCTGTGTACTGAACCTATTCACTGCTCCATCAACATTTCATGCCAAATCGCTATATTTCCTTGTTTAAAATTTACTTCAAGATGCAGTTTCTTTCCAAAGTGCGATAAACGCCGAACCTATTTTTAGCCAAAACACGATATATCCTCTCGACGAATCAGAATTCGATGAGCATACTACGTAATCCAACAGGGCGGCACTCTGAACAGCTGTTTGTTTACGTTCATTCATTCATAAAAATTAGTGCTTTAAACTCTGATAACACTTTTGATGGCCTTGATGAGCAAGTGAGACCTACACCCGGGGGTAGAAAACGCCGACTGGACAAAGAAAATCACAAAAAACAACAAAAAAAGAAGTTTCGTCACTCAGGTAGCGCGTTGATAACAACAGTGGGATATCAACACAAAGCTGCTGCCAAAGGTTTCTGTCAGGCCGAGAGGCTGTCGCCGGACGATCTGAGGATAAATTTAAATTCTTTTTATGAAAAACCAAACAAGGTTGACCAGGATCACGCCATACTTCATCTCATGGACATCACGCAAGTGACAAGGAAGCGTCCGAAAGTCCAGGACCATAAGCACGCAAAAAAAAACTATTTTCCTGAAAACTATTGAAATGGATTTATAGCGTTTTGGAAAAGAGCTCCTCAAATGTTTCTTCATCACCAAATCATCATTGGAATGATTTCTGAAGGATCATGTGACACTGAAGACTCGAGTTATAATGCTGAAAATTCAGCTTTGCCATGATAGGAATAAATTACATTTTAAAATATGTTAAAACAGTTATTTTAGATTTTAATAATATTTCACAATATTACTATTTTTACTGCATTTTTGATCAAATAAATGCAGCCTTGGTGAAAAGTCGTACCGACTCCTGGTGAAAAGTCGTACCGACTCCAAACTTTTCAGCGTATATATATTATATTGAAACATATTTTCGTTTATGTGCATTGCTTGTGATGTTCCTCATATGTAAGTCACTTTGGATAAATCTTTCACATATATGAACATCTATTTATACGTCATATGTCTTTATACTGTTTTAAAGTGCTGCAATTCTTCATTATTCTCAAACTCCAACGAATTAACAAACATGTTTACATAATACATTTAATTCATGCAAATTACATACATTTTTTGAGCTGCCGGGATTGCAATTGTATTGTTCTTCAATATAGATGCAATGAGATATTCTGTAATGTCAGATTAGTGTGGAGATAATAACCCGTGACAATAGCTTCACAAAGACAACAGCTCTAATGCACATTGACTCCTGATAATGAAAGATGGCCAAATGCTGTGCCAGTGTTTTTTTTTTCTTTTTCCCACTGTTCTTCTTTTGCTCTGAGGCCATTTCTCTTTAGAGAGACAGAAGACTTCTGATGTAACTGAAAGGGTCTGTGAACCAAAGATCTTTTAAAATGAGACGCGTTTGTCCTCGGCTCAATCCCAGGAACTTGGTGAACTTGTTAAGAGAGGCAGATGGGCATTGGTCTGGCTGTCTGTGATATGCCAGACTTTTAGTGCTGGAATTGTTTCACGATTGAGCATGTAGAAGGTATCCTCATTCTTGTATGTTAAAGAATGGACTATTTTTTAATTTTATTGAATTACCTTTTTAATAGTATTATTTGTTGCTAAAATATTTTTCTTTTCTTTTTCACAGAGGGTTAAAAATGCTTTTTAGAACTACAAACATTCTCTCTAGGGATATATTTTGAATGAAATTGAACAACAACAACCCTTAGCAGTGACCTAGTTTATTTTCTCATTGTACTTTCCTTATGGCCAGGAATTTCACTTTCAGCCAAACAAATTTTGACATGCTCAAAAAAAACAAAAAAAACAAATCTAATTCTAATTCCTTATCCTTATGGCTCAGCACATTAGCTTGGTCTGTTACTGTAAGCGGGGCAGAATTTCTCGTCACCTTCACAGCTGGAGTTGCCTATGTAAATAAAAATGAAAGAAAAATATGACTTTTAAGGGGAAGCCCTGGTGTGAGAGAACTTTTTTCAAAAGAACTTTATTGCCTATTGGTAAAATAATTACAGTCCAACAAACTGAATACTGATTCTTTCTGCATTCCTCTTTGAATGTGTCTGCACTCAGGTTATATCCATGTGAGTAATTTGCTGAAACACCTTACTGGAAAAATGTTGGGTGGAATTGGTATTACAAACATGACATAAGCCAGTGCTGGCATGGTTGTCTGACTCAACTAAGAATATGCAGTCGACGACGACGACGATTCAAATAAATTACAGTTTATTTCTCATTTGGCTTCCAAAGGTTTCATTAACTAAATTCATAGTGGTTTATGTATATTTGAATCTGCTCCAGAATTTGTAATGGATTCATAGAGGAAAGCTTGAGCCTAAATTGAATTCTAAAGTGCTGGAATGATTTTTTTTCCCCAGTATCATTTGCATATTTAAAGGAATAGTTCAACCAAATATGAAAGTTTTATCAGCATTTACTCACTCTTACACCATTCTAACCCTGTGTTTTTTTTTTCTTCCTGTAGCACAAATCGAGATGTTAGGGTCAAAGCTGTTCTTCCATACACTGAAAGCGGATGTGATGTATGTCAGGCTTGGGCATATACCATTCAAAAATTTGGTCTCAGTAATATATACACTATATTGCCAAACGTTTTGGGACGCCTGCCTTTACATGCACATGAACTTTGATGACATCCCATTCTTAATCGGTAGGGTTGAATATGGAGTTGGCCCACCCTTTGCAACTATAACAGCTTCAACTCTTCTGGGAATGCTTTCCACTAGGTTTAGGAGTGTGTTTATGGGAATTTCGGACCATTCTTCTAGAAGCGCATTTGTGAGGTCAGGCACTGATGTTGCACTGAATGCCTGGCTCGCAGTCTCCACTCTAATTCTCTAATACTTCAGGTCAGGACTCTCTTGCAGGCCAGTCAAGTTCCTCCGCACCAAACTCGCTCATCCATATCTTTATGGACCTTGCTTTGTGCACTGGTCATGTCATGTTGAAACAGGATGGGGCCATCCCCAAACTGTTCCCACAAAGGTGGGAGCATGAAATTGTACAAAATATCTTGGTATGCTGAAGCATTAAGAGTTCCTTTCACTGGATCTAAGGGGCCAAGCCAGACTCATGAAAAACAACCCCACACCATAACCCTCCCTCCACCAAACTTTACAAAATGCAGTCAGGCAAGTACCGTTCTCCAGGGAGCCGCCAAACCAAGACTCGTCCATCGGATTGCCAGACAGAGAAGCTTTCCAAGAAAACACGCCTCCACTTCGTGGCTGAGTTGCTGTTGTTCCCAATTGCTTCCACTTTATGATACCACTAACAGTTGACCATTGAACAGGGGTCTCAAACTTGAGACCAAACTTTGATGACTGCTTGGCATCAAAGTTTAGAGTTTGTGCGGCCTGCACGTTGTTCTGAAAAGCACCTTTTTGCTGAGTCGTTGCGTGTGCAGCGCTTGCCACGCTTGCTGCCTCCTTTGTGTGTGTGAAGCTGATCAGACAGTAGAAATGAATGTGGTCTAACAGCGCTCATCAATGTCAAAATGATTGAGATGGCCAATCAAATCAAAGTAGGCGGGGTTTACATTCTCTTTTGGCTCATGCACATTGCACTGCACAGTCTTCACACACAGACGAGCGCGTCAACCTATCGCTTAATGCCGTTGCTGAGAAAGACTCTATTCTTTCCGGTGAAATCACAAAACAAAATGCACACAAATGTGTCCATGCTCTTAATATACAGTCATTGACGAACATCTTTGATCTATGTATTTATTCACTCATGCAGAGAATCTCGGGACTAATAATATATTTAACACAAATGAATGCAAATATTGTTTTCAAATAGTCCCAAAAAGATTATTTCCCAACTAGAATTAGACCTAGAATCTCGTTCTCTGTTCTGTTTGACCTGGTTACGGCCTTGCTTTGAATTAGTCTATTATTTAAAATAAAATTAAAATCATTCATTATTTAATTTTACATAATTGAAGTTCTATAGGCTATATTTGAAAAAAAAAAAAAAAGTAGGGTAGAACCGTTCATGTTCAGAAAGAAAGTTCAAATTCAGAGGAACAGTTCATGTTCAGAAGAAACATTCATCTTGAAGAACTGTTAATAATAAAGATTGAGAAGATTGAATCAGTAGGGCTACTTGTTTTTTGGAATACTTGAAACACTTTTTATGTGAAACACTTGATGCGGCCCAGCCTGACCCAGAGTCTACCTCCAGCGGCCCCCAGGTAAAATGAGTTTGAGACCCCTGCCATAGAATAAGCTTGAATTCACTGAGCTCTTGAGAGCGACCCATTCTTTCACAAATGTTTGTAGAAGCGTCTGCATGCCTAGGTGCTTGATTTTATACACCTTTGGCCATGGAAGTGATTGGAACACCTGAATTCAATGATTGGGAGGGGTGTCCTAATACGTTTGGCAAAATAGTATATATTATATATATATGTGTGTGTGTGTGTGTGTGTGTGTGTGTGTGTGTGTGTGTGTGTGTGTGTGTGTGTGTGTGTGTGTGTGTGTGTGTGTGTGTGTGTGTGTGTGTGTGTGTGTGTGTGTGTTAATGTTTCTATTTAAAATAATTACTGTCCTTTTGAACTTTCTGATCATCAAAGCACCATTAAGAACAAAATGTTCCTACAAAAATATTAAGCAGAATACGTTTCTGCTCAAATAAATGCATTCTTGGTAAGAATAAGAGACTTATTTCAAAAACATTAAAGGGGTCATGACATGTTTTTTTTTTTTTATTGCGTTCCTTCAGGTTCACTTATAATGTTAATACATTTTTTTGCACAAAAAAAAACAAGTGTGTGTGTGTGTGTGTGTGTGTGTGTGTGTGCGTGCGTGCGTGTAAAACAATATTTTCAACCCACATTCTGAGTTAAGGCGCGGCTCCTTTAAGGCTTGTCAGTAAACGCCCACTGTTATGATTGGCTAACGCCGCTGTATAGGAAACAGTATAATGCCCACTCGCTATTGCACATGAGTAAGTGTTTTGAAAACATTATCCATATAAAACCATAATTTTCAGACAAGGCATTATGCAATAATTTACTTACGGTTTATGATGTAGCTGCTGTCAGATTCATTACAGTTGGCTGCTCCTGCAGTCAAACAGTCAAATTCTCCAAACAAACATATAATCCTCTGACACAATCCATTACGCCATTAAAAATAAACCATCCAAATAAATTCCTGATGCTGGTATCCTTCTGAAATCTCTACTAAAATAAGCAAATGAGCTGTTTAAACTAGTCAATTTGAACGTCCCTTTACTTTTCCGTTTACTCTTCCATTTGTCCTGTTGTCGACAGACACAAATGCGTGTAGTATGTCACAAACTGAACACGCATCTGTATACTTTATCCAGTGTAGACAGTGTCAGTGTTTATATTAATGGGTTCTAATTGCATTTTTTATGCGGCGGTCACACCCATTGTCAGCCGTTAAACTACTGAACGCTAGTGGGCGTGACCTATGGTGCGATGATGTCAGACATCCCAACCTGAAAAAAGTCATTTCAGGGAGGTAAAATATGCACATGAAATAAATCTTGTTTAACTCAACCATAACGTGTCAGTAACAAACTGTACAGCGTGCAAGATTGTAATTATGTTTAAACTTTATACTTTCGTTTTTTGGGGCACTCTCCCTCTGCCATGGTGCTCGAGTTTCTAGATACACTGAACTCAACTGATTAATTCGGTTCGGGAGAAGAGATAAAAGCCCGCCCACACTGACAATTGATTGGTTGACTTACCGTAACAAGCCAATCAGGACGCTCTCCGTCTTACATGCGCTTCATTAGATGCACACCAGCACACACACGCAAGGTCTCTCGCTCTCTCTCCATCTCTGCCTTGCGCGTGCGCACAGTCTGTGTCTCGCATGCGCGCTCTTGCTCGCTCGCTCTAGATTGCGGGAGAATTTAACTAATTTGCGGTCATCAGGGAGCTGCTATAAATATGCGGGAGACTCCCGGAACTTCCGGGAGACTTGGGATGTCTGTGATGTATAACTATTCGTCGAAGTCTGCAAATACATTTCCATATAATGCAAATACATTTCCATATGACATCACAAATCCCATAATATCCAAGCAAGCTGTTTTTGGAGCTTAAATAAATAAACGCTTTTTTCATAACGAGGAGAACGTTTTATGCTATGAAACTTGCAGGATGTTTTAATTGTACAAAGACCTCTTATATGTAAAAAGTTAAATGCAAATTTAATTTCTCATATCGTGACCCCTTTAAAAATTGTTACTGACCCCATATTTTAGCTATCATCCATAAATAAGGATACTCACACTAAAACGTGTTAGAATTGAGTCCAACAGTCCCAGTGACTCAATGTATTGCGAATGTAATATAGAAAAACTTTTTTTTCATTGATGGAAACTGAAGTAGTTCTCCACGGCAACCATTGGTTGCATTTACCTCAGGTAGATGTGCAGTATTATAGTAAAATATTCAATCAATAGCCAGAACAGAACATGGTCCATTCAAATCAGGAGAAACAATACGGACTCCTGCCTGTATGAAGAAACGCATAGTTAGTTCACAGGAAAAATGTCAGGTTGCCAGGGGGCTTGTGAAATGATGCTTTTAGTCAGAACCCCTATGAAGTATACATGTGAGAAGGTGTATTCAACTGGGATGTGTAAAATAGGCTTGCATGGACACTCAAATGATTGTTTTATATTACTAACTCTAAAGGTGTCAGAAGGACTTTTGTGTCCGTGAACTGCTGCAGACTCATTAGTGCTCTGAAAACTGCCCTTTTCCTCAGTCGGTGGGTTGAACCTGAAACATTTCAAACCAATATTGTTTGCTTTTTAAATGGCGAGCTGCCCGTTATGCAAATATTTGCACTTTCTTTTCCACAGTGGACTTCTTTCCTCCTCACTTTATCAGGGGTCTTGTCCTGATGAGTAAAATTTGCATTTGTTACTGCTGATTGACTACCAACTCTGTTATGAACTACATAAACCTTAGTCGAAGCCTCAGACGTTACGCCTACAGACCGTCAGATGATATGCATAAGGCACATAAAATTGGAAACACTTCTGTCGAAATCTGGTTACTTTCAGGTTTTCCAGGAGACGTGCGTGTCATGTTCTTTAATGGTCCACATGGAAACAAAGCTGTTTTGACGCCAAACCCCGCAAGGAAGAAGAAAACCGTCATGTTTATAACTGTGAAAATTAGTGTTTATCATGATCAAATAAACGCAGGGTTTTCAAAAGTATGTGAAGTAGAGCTGCACGATTGTGGATAAATTGAGAATCACAATTTTTGCCCACAATTCTGCACGAACAACTAAACAAAATAACATGTAATTAACTAGAGGTTCTGACAAAATGTTAATTGCTGCAGTCAATTAAAAAATATATATTTTAATTGATTTGAAAGAACTTTCTTTTCTTTTTTTCGGTTTTAATGAATGATTCAATGACTCATTAAGACTTCACTTGTTTCATGACTGGTTGAATCAGCATTTTTAAACGAATCTCTTGAATTAATGATTAAATTACAAACACATTTTAACAGTCTCTTGTCGCCACCTACTGGTGTAACGATGTAATCGATAATCTTTATTTAAAGGGTAACTAAACCCTAAACCAACTTTTTTTAGTTAATGATCTGCAATACTGGGGCTTTATTAATGCTGTTCATTGATTCGAGTAAATGTTTTGACATTTGAGTATAAAGTGTTTTAATTCTATAAAATATGGTGTAAAACCACCAAAGTGCTGCCCTCTTAAGGTTGAACGGTGACTACTGTAGTTGAATTTTCCAATATTATTGCTGCCCATCATGTGTACTGATAATTTTAATACATGAGACGCACTTTCAAACCCTGACACGCAAGTGATTGCCGCGGACGCGGTAACGAACAACAATACCGTAACCTGCTGGCGTATATAGTCTAACTTATTTGAGGAAATCTGTTTATAATAGGCTTTTAGGTCTGAACTTATTGGTCCTGCGCTGCTTATTGATTCAGTTAATCTGGATGAAAATCGTATGTATATCAGATATCTGATCTATTTTTAGTGGCATTCAGTGTAAGGATTTGACTGTTCATAGATTAGGTCAGTTCTCTTGCGCTACTGCTTCACTAACATCGTCGGCATCGGGAGTTAACGCAGTTTGAGCCAGCGGCTCACACTGATAAGGCTCTGGGTCTGTGTCTACAGACAATTCACCCTCCACTTCAGGTGAAGGTAGGAGAATGACCGCTCTGTTGCAAAGCTGGCGTCACTCCAGTCATTCTTCATCTTTGCGACTCGCGAGTCAGACAGCTGTCAATCAATCCGTCACTGCGGGTCTCAGGTGCACGCCCTCCGCTCAGCTCCACCCTCGGTTCGTGCCTCTTTATAAGACGTCCGTGAGTTTTTATGCCTGTTATTGTAGGGACATCGATTTTACATTTTCATGCCTCGCACTCAACATGCTGAGAACAAACTGTGATCGGGTTGCTTTACATGTCAGATAGACCTTAGTTTCGCATAGCCAGACCTTCAGACTTGACGGCAGAAGGTCTGGACTTTTTTGCAGCTTTCATTGGTCAAGGACTGCCCAAGAGGATGTTAGACTGACATGTAACGCAACCAATCAGTTATTTTTTTCTGTGTCATGTTTAGGGGTGTGAAAAATGTAAAGTAGATGTCCCTGCAATAACAGACCAGCGTGCATCTATAAATTATTCATTCAAAAACGATGGAGCCATGAACTTCACATACTTTATAAAATTCAGCGTTTAGTTGAGACTGGTAATTGCTCACGAACGAGGGAGTTTAGTGTCACAGTGTTTGTTTCCAAGTGGACCGTTAAAGAATGCCACACACAACTTTTTTTAGTTAATGATCTGCAATACTGTGGCTTTATTAATGCTGTTCATTGATTCGAGTAAATGTTTTGACATTTGAGTATAAAGTGTTTTAATTCTATAAAATATGGTGTAAAACCGCCAAAGTGTTGCCCTCTTAAGGTTGAACGGTGGCTACTGCAGTTGAATTTTCCTATTGGACGTTGTGGTACATCCAGTGCTTTAAGTGGGCTGGTACGCGCCGGTACTCAGTACCGCCACTTCCAAATATAGCTCTTGAGCGTACCGCCACCTTTCCGTGCGCCCAGAACGTGCTTTTAGCATACCGGTACACTCATTTACGAGCAGAGACTACATTACCCATACACCCTTGAGTTTTATAAGTGAAAAGCGCATGCGTCGCTTTTGCCGCTGTCAGTAGGCTTGTTTGAGATGCGCCTCGCCTGAAATTCAGCCGAGACTAGGCGGCTGCAGTGAGGAGAGGAGTGAAAAAAGTGCAGGCAAGACGGACAGTTCTTTCTTCTCGTAGTGGATCAGACACCTGCGAGATCAAAGGCGGATATCGCGGGATTCACACTCGTGTGCTTTGTTGCTGATGAACTGGATGTAATTTAAGTTATTTTGCTTTTATATGAAAATAAATATGATGAACAAGACACCCAAAGTTTTTGTTATTTATTTCCATTCGAAAGACGTGTTTATCAATCATTTTTACTTTAATTACATACTAGTTTTTAATAAAAACTTAATAAAAATTGTTGTCATAAAAAAGTATATAAAAACGTTTTATATACTTTTTTATATATGACAACAATCACATAACCCACAGAGAGATTGCACTGTCTGAGAGTTTGGGAATATTCAAACATAAAAACATGATATATCAGAGTTTTAAAATCAAACATTTTAAAAAAGAACCATTCATCACGGTTGTTTAAACCAATAAGCATTAAGCTGTGTCGTCAGCAAGTTGTTTCCCATCATGCTTTTGCTCAGCGCAGTCGGTGGAGAGCAACTGCGCTCGACTGCAGAATCTGACACATCCGCCTTTCGCTTGCGAGAGTTTTTTGACATAGGTCAGCATGACATCAGAGCAAGGCGGACCGCCCTCAGACACATTTCTAACCGGCATGCATCTTGCGCTGATCACCGGTGATCAGTTCTGCACAGATTTTGCTCATCTCAAACAAGCCTAGTGTCAACAACTCAATGTGGTCCTGAGAGGGTGTGTGAAACACGCAACCATAGCTGCTCGGTTAAAAAACAAAGCACTTGTGTCGCGGTCACAAGTGGAGACGAGGACGAGGACGAGAGTGACACTACTTCTATCGATGACAATAGCCGCATGTTGTAGCTATAGTTTCTAACTGTGTTGCTATTTGATTAGAAAAAAGAAAGAAAAAAGTGAACATTGGCCTGCATGGTAGGCCTAAAGAGGTGCCGTCAATGGTCTTGCTTTGTAAATAAACCTTTATTGTAACAAATGATATAGTTAAACAATTACAAGAACTATATGTTAGTTCTAAGGCTGAAAACAAGTTAGAAAGAGCTTTAAAACACGGGCCTTCTTGAATTATTGACTAAACAATCCCCCCATAACCACGCCCCCAATAAAGCCCCGCCCCCTCTGGTGAGTACCGGCACTTTATTTTTTCCACTTCAAGCACTGGTTACATCGTGATGTAGGATGGTACTTCCAACGGCTCACTATCCGCGCCCCTGGCACGAGCTCACCACGCCCTCAGAAATGTTTCCCCCAATCACATGATGAGAACGGCTTCACTCCAGTATGAACTGTCACATGAAGTAGAAACATTATGAATGAAACTGACTTGACACTTGCTTTAACATTGTATTGAAGAAAATACGGTTAAATAATGCAGTTGTCAGTACACGTCAGGCTTTTCTTGCGATATTATTGCCGCCCGTCATGTGTACAGATAATTGTCATACATGAGACGCGCTTTCAAACCCTGACACACAAGTGGTTGCCGCGGACGCGGTAACGAATAACAATACTGTAACGTGCTGGCGTATATAGTCTAACTTATTTGAGGAAATCTGTTTATAATAGGCTTTTAGGTCTGAACTTATTGGTCCTGCGCTGCTGCGCTGAGTCAGTGAATTTGAATGAAAATACATCGTATGTATATCAGATATCTGGTCTATTTTTAGTGGCATTCCGTGTAAGGATTTGACTGTTCATAGATTAGGTCAGTTCTCTTGCACTACTGCTTCACTAACATCGTCGGCATCGGGAGTTAACGCAGTTTGAGCCAGCGGCTCTCATTGATAAGGCTCCGGGTTTGTGTCTACAGACAATCCACCCTCCTCCACTTCAGGTGAAGGTAGGAGAAATTACCGCTCTGTTGCAAAGCTGGCGTCACTCCAGTCATTCTCCATCTTTGCGACTCGCGAGTCAGACAGCTGTCAATCAATCCGTCACTGCGGGTCTCAGGTGCACGCCCTCTGCTCAGCCCCACCCTCGGTTTGTCCCCTCTGTCTCCGCTCCACTTTTCCAGCATTTTTCAAAATTTGCCAGTGGGTGGAGTTAAGCTCTGAGCTGGGGTTTAGTTACCCCCTAAACCTCACACAGACCACACCAAAACAATTTGATAACAGTGAATATTTTTTGGAGGGCACTTAAAAATGTAAAAATTGTCTGCTGCGTTTTAAGTCAGCTTTTTATGTGGTTCTGTCAGGTCCACTAAAGTCAAAAAACACAATAGACAAACATTTAGTAAAATTTTTTAATTGCATATTTTGTAAAGATTTAGATTTGGCGGTATGGCTCTGTTCTAAATTCCCCATCCTTTCATGAGCTCCATGAAAAGCCAAGACAGGGAACAGCAGCAGATTCTGGGGACGACCTCCCATTTAACTGGGAGGGCAGAGCAAATCCCCCATTTAGAACAGAGCATGCATCAATGACAACAGAATGACATGATTAAGTTAGCAATTTAAGGAGGAGCTGGGGAGGAGGTGGGTTGCAAAGCAGCGTGCAGCAGAAGCGTCCAAGCAGGCAGATTGAAGTGAAGCTATGCTTAAGTAAGCCGCCCTGTTTGAGAGAAGCCAATTGAGAGCATAAGATCAGCTGAAACAGATCAGCTGAAAGAGGGGCGGAGTTAGAATTTCCCAATCAGCTGATAGCGGAGCTTGACTACGTGGCCTGCCAGAACTAACGCTGGCGCTTGATTACTGTGTCATATCCATCATGTGTTATCCTGTTGATCATGTTGAGCAGCTTTCAGATGAACAGTAATGGTAATGAATAGCTTTCTCCAGGTATTATAGACCACCTTGGATAACATCAAAAACTTGTTTTTGCTGTAGGGTATTTAATACATTAAATTAGCTGATCCTTTCTATGGTGATGTGAAAGGGTGGCCCAGTTCACAGCATCGATCAGCAGGATTTCCTTATTGATCAAAGATCAGAGTGAACAGACAGAGGATACAGGTTCTGCTTGATCTCGTTCTGGACGATTAATCCCAACACTTAAACTGCCATTAGAAGGTCATTTTTTTGATGGATTGTCTTTGTGTTTAGTGACATGTTTCCCCAGCTGTGATTGAACGGCTTGCTCAGAGGCACAGTGATGTTGACACACTTTAAAAAGTGAAAGTGTGCACCTGATCTGACCTTTGTTTGTTGTTTAACCTAATGTTTTAAGATTGTGTGACTCATATATTTTTTCCTTTGCCTCAGATGATGTGGTTTGGAGGACTATTTTTGTGGTCTTCAAAAGTTTGAGTGCACTATAGGCTCAAAAGTAGACTTCATCGCACATGCTTTTTAGGCAATGATTGGCAGGAATAAACCTATTGCAAATGGGAAATGAGTCTCCCCGTATTGTAATTTTTAATGGCATATGTGAAAACTATTGCACTGTGAAGCCCTGGTTTTAATGCTTCTAGAGAGCAGAACTTGGTGAAAATGCACCATAATTTAAAAATTAGCCTAATTCACTTATAATTATCTCCTTCCCTCCCCACTGTGCTATATCATCGCAAATGTGCTGCCTGCTTAGCCAAATTAATCTACTCCTGTTTGATTAATGTTTCATTTATTTTATATACTTTCTGGAATACTGTGCAATGGTTCACATGCCAGATTGACTAACAATGTTCAACTCTGTTTGGACAGAGTTTAAATAATATTGAAATGTTATATATTAATTATTAAAGTGATTATGTTTATCAAATACACAATGCATTCATTATGAGCATCCATCCATACATACATACATACTGTACATACTTACAGTTCATACATACTAGGGGTGTAACGGTATTCTGAATACAATCTTTTTAAACAGATAACAGTCGGCTTGTATTAAGTGTGGAACACACTTAATTCCGAGTTCCCACACGTAAAACTAAGTATTCTGTCCATTTTATCACGAAATTCAAACGATAAATGCCATTTTGACGCTCTTTAATCTGAAGTAACTGATCACTCTAGGCGCGTCAGGTCAAGCGGCGGCGTGGCTCGCGAGTGAACGCGATCATCTCTTTCTAAAGAATAAACATGAATTAATATCTGATGGTATGTTGAGGATACATTACAAATTACTGAAACGTATCTTATGTTGTGTAATCGCTCAATCAGTGTTTCAACGGCGGAAAGACGTCAATAAAACAGCTTGTAAGCGTAGCATCACATTTACCTCAGAAATCATTCAGTGTCCACAGCTGGTTAGGTCACTAGAGAAATCAACTCTTTCACTAAATATATGCACTATATTAGCCTATATATTCATTATATTCTACTTAACCTGTTACTGATGTCTGGATTATTAATGTGTGTTTGAATAAACCTGTCATGAAAATGACAGCCACTGTGTATAAATGATTATATTTCAACAAACAAAAAAAAACGATTTTATAATTTGATATAGAAGTTAATGCAAAAACTGCCTTATGTGAAGTTTACACACTGCAAAAGAATGCTTTTCGTACTTTGTATTTTTGTCTTGTTTTCAGTCCAAATATCTAAAAAATCTTACATTAAGAAGCATTTACTAGACAAGCAAAAAATGTTGTCTTGTTTTGGGGGAAAATAACTCAAAATTAAGGGAGTTTTTGCTTAAAATAAGCAAAATAATCTGCCAATGGGGTAAGCAAAATAATCTTGTTTTCTGTTTGAATTAAGATTATTTTGCTTACCCCATTGGCAGATTATTTTGCTTATTTTAAGCAAAAAATTCCTTAATTTTGAGTTATTTTCCCCCAAAATAAGACAAAATGTTTTGCTTGTCTAGTAAATGCTTCTTAATGTAAGATTTTATTAGATATTTGGACTGAAAACAAGACAAAAATACTAAGTAAGAAAAGCATTTTTTGCACTGTTTAATAAAAATAAATAAAAAGCAACTTTGTAAAACTGCTGTACCGAACCGTGACTTCGAAACTGAGGTACGTACCGAACCGTCCGCTTTGTGTACCATTACACCCCTAATACATACATATCCATACACGTGGGTGTTGTGGGTAGTTGCCAGTGTGTTGCTACTGTATGTAGTTTGTAAGATCTTTTTTTAGTGGTTGCTACTAGGTGTTCACGGTGGTTAAACAGAACAACTCGCTGAAAACTGGAATCACAAAGGAGTCACATGATCCTCCCTGCGGGACACCGGTCTGTAACCCCTCAGGTTAGTCCATTATTGATGTTTGTCTTACCATCTGCACAGATTACATGGACGGAGTGCACTGGAAGAGTAAAAGGTTTTTGCGGGTGCGTGAGCATGAATTAGATCTCATTTGCCTCATTAGTTCTCCTGCATCTTCTCCACGCTTGCATTTATTTGGGGACGACAGTACCACGAACACTTGACCAGGTATTCTAGCCTAAGGAGCTTCTGCATCTTGAGAGCGACCATTTTTGCTTTTAAGCTCATTTATCTGAGATTGCAGGCAGTCAATAACTTTTTTGAATTTGATTACTCATAAAATTGATTACCCCCCCACCACCAAAGCCTCAGTTCTCTGTATACCGAGACTGCTGTGGCCTTGCCTCTGTCACACGCTTACTTGCTCTCTATTCGGCTGGTACTGCGGGGGCTGAACTGCTTCTAATGCATGCTTCTTATGTGTCAGGAAAGCTTGCATTTGGCACAAACCCCTGGAGAAATAATTACAGACCAGAGCGTGAGGACTTTTTAATTTCGCCTCACTGTGTGGAGCAGCATGGGGCAGATTTACACAATCAGTTTGAATTTTTACTGTGAGAAAAACTGTTGCGAGCACAACTTATGGCATTTCATGAAGGAGATTTCAGTGCATGCAAAAGAATAGTGTTTTACGTTTGTTTCAGGCTTTAGCTCTACATTCTCATTGCAACTGTATGGTCACTTATTGGTCAACATAATTATGGGATAATTATTGAATATGGACTAACCCAGCAATTGGGTTGTTTTGACCCAGCGGTTGGGTTAAATGTTTGCTTAAAACAACCCAATTACTGGGTTAAAACAACCCAATTGATGGGTTAGTCCATTTTCAATCCATTTATACTGAAATTTTTAGAGTGTAGGTGCAATTAACTTAATCTCTTGTAGAGCAACACCAGCGGTAATTCAGGAAAAAATCTCCCAATGCTCCACGTGAAACTTCAGTCTCTCGACCTTTTACCATCGTGTCAATTCTCAATTGATTTTGATTAATATGCGCGAGGGAGGGAGAGCAAGACAGTTTGAAGATGGTGAGAGCTGCCTGTGGACGCCTGTCTGTAAATAATGCAGGAAAAAAAATAGCGGCGAACGCAGCAGCCTTGTATCTGCCGATACACGTAAAAATCGCAAATATTGGCCGGCCAATATATCGGTCTAACACTAATCGGAATGATTTCTGAAAGACTGCTTGAAACTAAAAACTGCAAATATTACAGTTACCTCATCATTGCTGGTTAGATTTTGAACGCTGAACATTCTATCATTGCAAGTTAATGGGGCATTTTCAGTTTTAAGTATTGAGTCTACAAAACCTGTAATAGATGTATAAAACCTGGATTCATTGCAGAAGTATAATAGCTGGACTGAGCATCTAAAGCCTGAGCCCTCTGTAGACAGAGAAGATACTATACAGCGAGTGCAAAAACTGACCCATGTAAATATGCTGAGATCAACGGGTATTATATGTCACAAGTCTGATCTTTGCAGAGGCGCTCCAGACTCCTTGACAGAAGATGGTACACATGTAATCCTACTAAAAGTAGTGACAGGAATAGCTAAAAATTGCACAAAATACAATCTCAAAGTGCCAATCAAAACGATGACCAGCAAAGATTCTCAGCAGTGGCTCCACTGCAGCTTCCGCTTTAACAATCTGTGCTTCCATCTCAAAGATTTTCCAGGCTTTGTGAGGGGTTTCTGGCGATATAACTGTGTGCAATCAAGAGGTCGAGGTTTTGCCCAGTAACATGGTCCCATTATCCCTTTTTGGTCAATGCTGACCATAAAAAGATATTTCATTATATTACAGTGAACATTTAACCAGTGCCCGATTCTCAAAATTATGAAAGCTTGTTTCCGCTATGGAATAAAACATTTTAAAAGATAATTGCAGCTTTTTATCTAACAATTGTGAGTTTACGTCTCGCAATTCTGAATTCTTTTCTCAGAATTGCAAGATATAAATGCGCAATTTCGAGTTATAAAGTCAGAATTGCGAGTTATAAAATCAGAATTGCGAGATAAATTTTTTCTCGCAATTGCGAGTTTATATCTCACAATTCTGACTTTATATCATGCAATTCTGACTTTATATCTAGCAATTGCTAGCCTGGATGCCAGCCGAACTTAGCCCCGCCTACAACAAAAGAGGTCAGGAAGTTCGGTCTGGACTTGATCCGTTGTGGAGCAACTATGCTCGAACCAGAGCTGTTTGGACCAATCAAATTGTCAGGACGGGCTTTATACGATGATGGACAGATGATCAACAGTAACGTAATCATCCACGTCACCAAGAGCGCTTGGGTTGAATTCGTTCTAATCCTAAACGGAGAACTTGTTCGTATATGCATTCACCTTTAATATTTCTCTCAAAAATTATGATTGTGTTGGTAAGTACTCAGTGTATCCTTAAATTCTTTTTACAACACCTGCAAATATTGTTTGCACTCATCTTCTTCTTCTACTTCTTCCATTGAGCGTGCAGTTGAGTTCTGTTGACAACTATGCGTCGCTCAACATATGTCACTTACTCCATTGCTCTGATTGGTTGTAGGTCTATCCAATTGAGTGCAGAGGCATTGTCTTTCCTGGTTCGGTTGAAACGCCCCATAATCACAGCCCAAAGGAGCAGTATCAGACTCATATTCTGACTAGAATCTGAGTATGACGACGTGCATGTCTTTCTTTCTCACTTATATGAAATGCATTGTGCACAATTAGATCTGAAACAGGTATTAAGACAGTAAATAAGGTTAATAGTCATTTCAGGTTGACTTTAGCGTTAAATCAAGACTTAGCCAATTGACAAGAGCAATAAGTTCAATATATTGTTGGATGTTGTTTTGAAGACATTAAACTAGCAATGTCATACTCCTACAGATATCTGTAAGTGAAACATGCACAAAAAAAATATTCAGCAAAAATCAATTCAATATGCACTCCATTGTACTTAGCTGCCAATCCTTGCAAAGCAACATTAACTTGAGATACATTACAGTTAAGTGAAGCATAGCAGTTTTACTTAACAGCATCTTCTGCGTAAGAGAAAATAGCTCATTTCCAATTCTTGATTTGGAGAGAATCATAATTCATCTCTTCTTTTTCATTACAGTATGTAAAAAAGAAAGCAATTTAACTGTCAGCTGAAAAAATAAATGCATAATCAACACTGCAGTAAACCTGAAAACAAAAATGAATTAAGGGCTGAAAAAATAAGGTACAAATATTGTGTTAAAAAAAAGACAAACGTAACACATGGGGAATAGTGGTGGATGAATGAAAAGACTAGACTATTCTTCACCATCAGAAGTGTACTTTAAAACACTGGAAGTAAAGGAATGCATCTGATGCAAGCCCTTCATATGCAGTACTCAAACAAAACTGATTGTTTTTGTTGCTTTTATTATGCTTGTGCTACATATTACATGCAAGATCAGTCGAACAATAATTATTAAATCAGGAGCTAGTGTTGTAAAACTCGAGATTGGTCTTGTGGCTATTTTTTGAAGGTCTTGATCTTGTCTCAGTCTCGACAGCATTTGTATTCGGTCTTGTCTTGGTCTCAGACTAAAAGGACTCTGGATTTTCTATATTCAATTTTTTATTTTTAAAACATTAATCTAAAAAAAACATAAATTTCTGTATGAATATTTCATATTCATAATTTTATTCAATTATTGTAATTGTACCAATTCAGATGCAACTTTTGTGCCACCTCTGAAGTTCAAAGATGCATTTTGTTGTTAGTGATTTCATTTGATTGGTAAAAGCTCTATATCAGTGGTTCTCAAAGTGTGGTACACGTACCACTAGGGGAGGAATCACCAAATTAAAGTCGCTGTAAAGGCGATTCTAAAATTTGTTTCTATTCTAAACACATTATAAATGTAAGAAATGCATTGCTGAAACACGTTACAAAGACTGAACTGTGTTGTACTAAAGCGGTGGCTCGATGACGCACTGGAGCCACTGAGCCTGGCCCCTCCCCTAACACTATAACAACTAACGTTATAGTGCATTTAACTACTGTTAGTTACTACAGCCAGGCGCGGATTAACGCACAGGCTCGCGTAGGCTGCAGTCTAGGGGCCCCACGTGTGCAGGGGCCCCGGATTGGCCGGACTATTTTTTTTATTATTTAAAATTGACTTCAGCACGAACAAAAAAAGACCCTCATTGGCCCATAAGAAACAATAAGCAGGTGATTGGATAGATCTGTCCAATCAGCTGCTGTTCAAATCATGTCAATCATTTTCATTTACGTCACTGCTATTGCTAGACGGGCAAGACGGCATAGCTGCAAAATGTCTGAAAGAAAGCACGATAGTGGAGCACAAAAACAGAAAATACAAAGGTAAAAAGAACAACATAACCAAGATATACCGAAAAAAATCCCTAAATTGACCGGATACTTAAAGGCTGCTGAATCATCCTCCAGTCAAAGACAAGATCCACAGCAGGATGACTGTGTTATGGAGGGCGATCAGATATTTCTTTTAATTTTATTATTAATCTGTATTTACGTTGCTCGTATAGCGCGCTTACCCAGCAACAGAGAAAGTGGTAGCCAGGCAACAGACAAGTGACACATTTGTGGTGACGTCACTACACGCATTTTAGCTAGCCGTGCTGAGAATTCCAGGCAGAGAACGGTTTGTAATCGTGCCATGCCGTACCAGGCTCAAGTGGAAAGACAACTGGAACCGTTCCTTACAATTATAAAAACGTTCGGCCCGGCGGTGAAAAAGCGGCTATTATTCACCTGCTCGTGGGCACCCGCGCCCTCAGCAGTGATGGAGGGAATCCCAGTTTTTATTATGGCTTTGTTTTATACACAGTTTAGTGTATTGCACAGTTGTTTGTGTCTCAGTAATGATGTTGTGATTTTGCCTCAGTAAAACATGGTGTTCTGCACTGATGCTGTAGTCTACCTGTTGGTTTATAAAGCGAAACCAGCTTGCAGTTGAACTGTGAATGTAGGGAATTCTGTTGCTTCGCTGTTTATAGTTACATATTTCTGTGGCAGAGGGTAATATCTTTCCACCATCTCTGTTAATTAAAAGGCTGCTTCTAAGCACTGGGCCGTGTGTGTGTGTTTGTATTTGTGTTTTGTTTGTAATGTTTAATTTCTCATTTTACCTATATGGTATGGTGGTCATTTTCGTACAGTGGTGGTCCACCACTTGAAGGAATGTAGAGGAAACACTGTAGTATTGGTTGTCTCAATGTGTGTGTGTATATGCCGGATCACCATATTTGCGTGTGGACCATGTATGGCACTAAATACATTTTTCCAGTAAAGCATAATGATTAAGGGGGGCCTTACTCAAAGAGCAGCCTAGGGGCCCCTGACCACCTTAATCCGCCTCTGACTACAGCCTACAGTTAGCTAAAAAGTTATGTCTTCATCACATAAATGCATATTACCTAATTGTAAAACGTATAAAAAGCTTATAAAACAAAATCGCTGATATCAAGAAGAGGTGGATTAATTTTGTGAACAGCTACCTTGAACACCACCAACACCTGCCTCTGCAGTGATCCTTTTACACCGGATAGTTTTACAAACGTTCATCGGAGACAACTGGAATTCACTGACAATCCACTGCCGGACCGACACGGGACTTCATCCGCCCGTCCCACCAACATCTGCTGCCATCGTTGCAGTACGTGCCACTGCCCAGTTGTCTTGTGTGCTTACTGCTGCTTTCCCGCTAGTGGGCGTGGCTTCGGCGCAGACAGTGTTTGAGAGCAGAGAATGCTGCTGATTTTTTCAAGATTTTGCTTGGCTTTAAAAAAAAAAAAAATAATAATAATAATATATATATATATATATATATATATATATATATATATATATATATATATATATATATAAAATTTAAATTTGGCACACATTTAATAACACATTTTTCTGTGGTGTGACAAACTCAGAACACATTTAATTTTGACTTTAAATATAAATTAATGTTAAAACAATACATTTTAATTTCATCTTTGAGTAAAGTTTTGTTTTACACTTAAGTACATTAAATTTTTAATTAAATTGATAAATACAACACATTTTAATTTAATCATTATTTAATTATTTTATTAATTGTATTAATTCATTATTAGTGCAGTGTTAATGTACAAACTGTGTATTTACAATGTTAAAGTGGCTGCCAATAATAAATATTTATTTTAGGAATAAACTGCCTTGTTTTTGAACTGTGCAGAGCTGTAGCTGAATAGTTAGGCCTATTATGCTACTGTATTTTAATGTTGGTCATTATGGTGGTACTTGGAGAGCCAAATATTTTCTTAGGTGGTACTTGGTATAAAAAGTTTGAGAACCACTGCTCTATATGGTATTGTATTTATTGATTAAATATAAGACTCAATCAGTATATGTGATTTTTCAGATTAATTTGAGGTGTGCTGGTCTGGACGTGGTCTTGGTTTCGCAATGCCTTGGTCTTGGTCTCAACCCCTTAAAGTCTTGGTCTCGTCTTGGTTTTGGCTTAGGTGGCCCTGACTACAACACTATCAGTAGCAATATTAGTACTTTATCAATACGTAGAACAATATCAATAAGTAGAATAAAGCCAGATTTTTATATTTTCTGGAGGAAATGTGTGGTGTGTGTCCATGCAAAATGTGATGCCATGATGATGGTTGTCAGGGTGTTGCTATGCAGTTGCTAAGGTGTTTTGTGTGGTTGGGCAATCTGATTTGGGTCCATCCTGGAAATCTTTTTTTTTTTTTCGCATTAATGTTCCTTTGGCAATCACTGATGCTTGATGTGAAGAGATGGCTTTCGACATTCCTGTTTTCTACATGAGGAGGCCTGCATTAATCATTACTTCTGATTTTACCCAGATTGATTGGGGGCAGGATTGTGCACAGATGAGTGTTTTGTATTAACGGGCCTTCACTCTTCAACACAAAGCCCAGCCCAAGTCATCAGCACTTAGCTGTCATAATTAACCAGGCTGATTGTGGTTCTTCATGAGATCCAAGGCTTATTTGAAGACTAGCTTGCAAAATCCATGATAGGTAGAGAAACTGGGGTCAACAGAGCATAACAGTAGGGTTCCAGAAGAAAATATCCCAATCTTTATTGAGAATATGAATTTTAATGAGATAAGTCATTTTAATGTTCCAAATTATTATGCAAGTGGTATATCAGCAGGATTTCAGTACAATAAACATTCAGATTTTAGTTTTTAGTTTTTTTTTTTTAAGTGTTTGTTTGTTTGTTTTGTTTCCCTATATCATTTTAGATAACTGGTATCAATCCCAGACCGGTTTGTTAAATAGTTTGCCAGGTCTGCTTAGGTAAATGGAAACCCTACTTGAAGAGTTTGTTCCACATTATTAAGCAAGTCACAGTTCTCATGCAATATGGGGAGGAAGAAAGATATTTCAGAAGATGAAAAGCATGACATGGTGCTATGTTATGCAAAAAGCTGAATGGATATTATCAAACTATTATACGATCTGCGCGTAATTTCCAGCGCATGAGAACTTGGTCAAGGCTTATTAAGGAAAGTTTCTGTCAAATAAAAATGTATTTTATTAAAAGGACAGCTATAAAAAAGTCAGTATTTGAAGCTGCTGGTGTCTCTGGAGTCTCAAAACCCTCTCCATTCAGCCTGGCAGTTGTGCGTGAAGTTACATTTCAGCCACCTTTAACCAAAGCTCACAAAGAGAAACGTCTATAGTGGGTTTAGGAATACATTTTCAAACAGTTTTATTGCAGTGGTGTTTTTTGCAGGATGGGATAGTGCATTGTCCTGAATGAAAATCCTTTTATTTCGGAAAGCACTATCGTTCTTTTTCATACCATAGCAGAAAATGGTCAGTTATAAACTCCACATGACTTTTGCAGAAGTCATTTTGACACCCTCAGAGAGAGACCCTAAAGGGACCTTCCATCTCACTTCCCAATATTCCAGCCCAAATCATCACCCGCCAGCTCCTCTCTGACTTCACTGTCTTGTTGGAACGTGGTGGCCACTCACCAACCATCCAGAAATCCATCCATCTAGACCAGGGGTCTCCAAACTCAGTCTAGAGGGCCACTGTCCTGCAGAGTTTAGCTCCAAGCCCAAATAAACACACCTGAACCAGCTAATCGGTGTCTTACTAGGACCAAGTAAGACACTGATTAGCTGATTCAGGTGTGTTTAATTGGGGTTGGAACTAAACTCCCTCCAGGAATGAGTTTGGAGACCCCTGATTTAGACCATCCAATGTAGTACACCATTTGTCGGTGATAAAGTTAAAACGACCCCTAAACGTCCATGAAAACAGAACATAAACGTGATAGCACAGTTGCTCTCTATTATAGCAAACTAAGAGCCAGATTTACTAAACAAGGCTAATTAGCATGAGAGTGTTATTCCAAAAAAGCGCAGATGGGAGTGGAAAGTTCTGCGTGTGGTCTACTGACGACGCACAAATTAAAAAAACAGACTCAGCCGGATCATTTCCATAATGACCAACACAATCTACCAAGAGCAGGGCCGCATGTACACTGCAGGTCTTGATGCACAATTACGATTTGGTGACTATATCTGACCCACGACCAACTTACATCATCTTTTAAAAGAGAGCCGTATCCGATATTTGCATTTGCACTATACACTGGCGAAGCAGCCCAAGACGTTCTGACCCGGAAAAGGAAGTAAAATGGCACGATGCAATGGACACAATGGATGCAGATGAAATGATTATTCAATGTTCTGCTTTCTGTACTATCTTTAAAGGTCAGCAAAACATTGCTCTCGTAAGGCGGAGAGCCATTAGTGTCATCTGATCGCAGTTCGTGTCCACCTGAGTTGACGTCATTCACCTCTGTCCCTTTTTCAATGACGTACGTGTCACGGTGTGACTTTTACTGGGGCGGAACCATAGTGGCAGAGATTTGTTCCGCCCGGATCAAACACCACTACTTCCGGGTTCCCGTCCCTGCGCCAAAAATCATAGAGAATCGGCGGCAGGTGCTCCAATAAACAGCGCGATCTCCGGATTGGGTGAAGGGGAGGTAAGAGGAGTACAAAGAGGGCCTCCAGAAGTCAGTCGGGGTCAGTCGTTGCAGCGGTCACACACAGCCGCAGCTGTTAGTTCCGGGTCGGGCTCAAGCTGAGCGTGGTGGTAGCCGCTTCCAGCCGTTGCGGCGAGAGGATCTGGGCATCTGGGCAAACAAAGGATAACACAAGGTGGATATTGTGGACTGAGCGATCAAAGATCCGGAGAGCTATAAAGAGAAGAAAAGAGACGAGGCTGAGTATAATACAGACCGAGTTTTGCATTGTGATTCAAGTGTCAAGTGTGTGTCCGATTCTGAGAAGTTACATGCAGGACAGTTGCCGGAAGTGCTAATGAGCAAATCCCTTCGGGAGAGTGAGCACAGCGATCAGGACGCGAGCCAGACACTGAAAGAGAGAACAAGATGAGCACACGGGTTGATCAATGTGTGAGTACCCTGAGAAACGTATACAGTAACAACTTCATCGGAAGTTTATCATCTGTGAGCCTTGTGACGTTGAAACTAGGAAAACGAGTGGCCCCACCGCGGAGAGTGAGCGTGGGAGAGCCAGAGACGGCGGACAGTGAAAGCCGCCGGGGTGGTGTAGCAGCAACGTCCTTTTCGTTGGTTCTTCGCTATACCAGCGCTTCAGCGACCAACCCCCCGAGATAAACGACGCGGGAAAAGTGGTCTCTGGACCTTAAGTACACCTGGTTAGTGTGTAGAGTGCCGTGGGTGAGTCAGCATCTTGACTTTGAGAGTGTACACTTGGAATCTGCTGTGTTGTGCTGTGTGTGTGCGTGTCGTCCCAGAGACCATTATCCAGGCTGACCCACTCTCTGGGGAAGGTACGATCCCGAAGCTGGCGGAGTAACTAGCCCTAACCATTCACGCTGTGAACCTCACCCTACTCTCTGTCTCTACGGGGGTAGCACGACCGGAGCCAAATAAGCACTCTCTTGAATAGCCATTGATACGTGCTTGTGTCGGAGGAAATTGTGTGTGCGTGTGCAGGGCCCAAGGAGAGGAGAGGGGAACGCTACATACTCCTGGAGCAAAGTCATACTTACCTGCACTTACCTATGTGAAACCACCTGGAGAAGCGTCCGATCCAGCACCACCGTCGTGGTCAAGCCCCCTTGAGCCACCGCTATCACGGAGCCTGGAGCAAGGAGAGAGAAACGGATGAATCGTGTCTACGGAGTCTGTGAGTGATATCCATTGAGCAAAGTCATACTTACCTGCACTTACCTGTGTGAAGCCATCTAGAGAAGCGCCCGATCCAGCACCACCGCCGTGGTCAAGCCCCCTGAGCCACCGCTATCACAGAGCCTGGAACAAGGAGAGAGAAACTGATGAACCGTGTCTACAGAGTCTGTGAGTGATATCCTTTGAGCGAAGTTATACTTACCTGTATGCCAAACAAAAGTCCCAGTATTGACCCAGATCCAGCGGATGCCCCGGAGGTTCTGACTTCTATGACACCGGCCCCTTGATCCATTCTGAAAGGAAGCCGTCGGAGCACGCCCGAGAGAGAGAGGTACCCCTGTCGCCCCGTTCCCCTGTACTTACCCGTTCTACCCCTGTGTTCAGGAGAAGGAGCAAGCCGTGGCGTAAATCCCCCGAAAGGTCCGCCCTGGGAAAAAGAAAGAAAGAGACAAGTGAGCACATAGCAGGACATGGAAGCCAAACATTGAGAAAAAGGACGAAACGACTTATCTGAGGTTCTCCTGCGGAGAGAGCCGGCGAGCTCTGAGGCGGTGTCCTCACTCTCCAGTCCTCTTGGATTTTAGCCCCCTCACTTCCCCTTCCCCCCAATTTTAAGTAAATTAATAAAGACTTGTAATTTTAAACTTTACTCCAGTGTCCTCGTGTGTCTGGTCGTCTGGGGTATCACTGGGAACCTCCCCGAGGTGAAAAATAAGGGAGGAGCGGGACTCACGCGGTCCGCTCCGACCTGTGACATACGCCTCACATTTACTGGGGAATATCCGTTTGACCGCTTACATGGCAGACGCAAATGCATGTATCCGAATCATATCGGATTTATTACCACATATGAGTAAGGCCTGAATCCGATCTGAGGATATCGGAATTCATGCGTTTTTTGTTCATGCTTACATGTTCACGTGTCATATCTGATCTGTGCCACATGAGAGGGAAACATCAGAATTGGGTCACTTGAACAGTGTAAATGGGGCCTTCGCGTCTGGTTTAAGACGTGCTTTTTTTGGCCGTTAAATAATGCCACAAATACCAGTAAATTGACGAGCGCGAACCTTTGTAAATCACCTTGCATGGTTCATTTAAAGGGGTGATGAATTGAGAAATCAACTTTCCCTTGAGGCTTTGATATATAAAAGTTAATCGTAATATAAGAATATCCTGTAAGTTTCAGAGCTGAAAACTTCCTTGTTAGTCAAAGAAATGCTTTTATTGACACCAGGCCCAGAAAACGCTGCAGAATGCAGACGCAGAAGCACCGACTTGTGGAGCTAAATGGGTCGCGTTACCGAGCAATAAACATGACGGTTCCAGCCCACGTGCGTAAGACATTGCACCTTTGTTAGCCTCATTTCACAGCAGAATCAATTGTAAACAAGATACATGTCGAGACTGGATTTGCAGACAAAAAACACAATTAAAACACAATGCTGTGCCTTCTATATTGGATCCAACAGGAACGATGCAACACACACTTGTGAGTAAAACATGTTTTTTATATGTGTTAGTATTGCATTGTTACAGATCGTTTGAAATCTATTGATTACACACCTTAGCACGTGGTCACAGGCTGGAGAATCCTCTATTTGAAGTGTTATTGCTTCATTCGTGATCATACTCAGACTTGTAACGTTATGGGCCAGGGCCAGGGCTCGGATTTGACTTTTTTAAAAGCCCAACGTCCCTGGGGCTATGTGTTTTTCAGCCTGCCGACAGGCCATCTTAAATAGTGAAATAACATTCCTTTCTTGCGCGCAGGCACGTGTGTGTGTGTGTACGGTTCGCGGTTATATTCACTGATCGGGCGACAACATTCCAATCAATCGCGGGTGGAAGAGAGATTAATCTTTGTGTTTGTTTGATAAAGATATTTTGCGAGTCCTGTGAGCGATTCCCCAGACGCTTTCAAAACAATCCCCACATGTACTGAGAGGAGCTAAAGCTCATTAAATATGCAAATCTTATCCAATCCTAGCCGTGGGCGTTTACTTCCAAGTCTTCAGTGCGGCACGCCCATCAAAACCGACCGTTTCTTCAGAGAGCCTTAAAACCAAGGCAGAAAATAGTCTATTACTTATTCATTATGATGTTTCTGAATGTAAAAACCACGCAACGTCATAAGTTGACCTCACACAACAGTATACAAAAATAAAAAAAGCCAGTTCATGACACCTTTAAACACTCTCCTCCCATACATTTTGCATCTGAAAGGGAAAATCCAACAAATGCATATGCAATAAGGTCAGCCACAAAAATAACCCGGAAGTTCAATGGCTTTTCGGCACAAATCTTTCACTGCGTGTCTTTAGTAAATCCTGACAGTAGTTTTTTTTTATGTCAAAAGAGGGTTTGAGCTGGCGCAAGCTGTTAGGAAATCTGGCCATAAATTAATTTGATCACAGATGAGCTAGAGCGACATGTTCTCTCTGTCGCTGAAAACAAAAACAAAAATTTAGATTTTGTATAAAAGTGATTTTTATACCATTTAAAGTTGTGATGCCTTCAAATCAGCAACCCAAAGATAAAATAGATATATGAGATGCAAACATTGTCTCTGGCAGCTACTATAATCATGGCTATGGTTTCAGTTTAGCTGACTGAAATTGTAATAATAGTTATTAAATAAAATGATTTCCAAGACTAATTCAAAGGCTTGAATCTTTAAAAAATATGTCATGGACATGATCTCATTACAGTATTTGAAGGCTGTTCTTTACTTATCAGTGGTTCAAAAGAATTTAATTTATTTAAAATCATTGCTTGAATAATAACTGCTTAAAACACATATCATTCCTGTCAAGACAATAATTCAATAATTAATACCATAGTAAAGGTGAGATCTATTCAGTATTACTCATAAGTATTAAAGAAAATGAATTATTAGTTCCATGCACGCTCTTATTTGAGACACAGTGTGTAGGGTGACCATATTTTGATTACCGAAAACCAGGACACTCGGCCCGGCAATGAGATACTCAAATGATACTCGAAGTTTACTCAAAGATTTCTTATTAATTTCAATACATTTAAAGTATACCCCCTCTGTATGGATAGAAAATTGTTATATTAGGGCCAGGACAGGACTTGAAAACAGGACATGTCTTGGGAAAACAGGACGTTTGGTCACCCTAACAGTGTGTAAATATCACGTTTGCTTCCGACCACTATTAAAATGCAGTTTTTTTAATTTAAGTTTTCTCAATGTAAAACTTTTCATGCAATTACTGTTAGTACATAAGGTGCATATGTTTCTTATTCAGGCAGGGAGAGATCCTTAAACATGGATGTATCATTTTGTTTATTTTGGTGATTATAAATTGTATCGCTTTTATAAGGAAACAGTCTTTACTCAAAAGCAATCACGAAACAGTTTCCTGTTGTAATAAAAATACTGAAGACCTTGTCTGTGGATCCACAGGAAATAGAGTTTTTACCTCAGAAACAATGCTTTTCAGAAAAACAGCATGCAGCGATTTGGCTGTTCAAAGTAAATCTGCCCCTATGGACTCTTTGTTTGTTCCTCTAACAACTATTGCACGCTGATAAATACACATATGCTCGGAAAGGAGGTGGCTTTTAGAACCGAACAAATTGTAGACTGTTGTTTGTGGTTATGTGACTTTGTCCTCTGAAATAGTAACGCTGCAAATTCATGCTTTACTTTTGTGATCTACTGGATTGTACCTGCTGGGAGAATAGTTTTCCCTGATTGCCTACGCTTTATTTTCGATTTCAATCCAACTTTTGTGATGTTTAAGAAAATACATGTCTGTATTTTGTCTGTACATCATGCACCATTCGCTCTTTTCTATAGAGTATTATAGTCCAAGAATGAGAAACGAATGCCGGTATACAGCTCTGGAAAAAATTAAGAGACCACTTAACATTGATTTCTTATGTTAAGTGGTCTCTTATTTTTTTCCAAAGATGTATATATATGAGCACTTACTCCACACCCACCTTTGACTGAAAAGTGTTTTGGCATTATGAAGCTATCCGATCAAACGGACTGAATTATCCAACTGAAACCCATGACAGTGCACTCAGTATCTCATGTTGTTAATAGCTTCTGGGAGCTATGGCTTGTGGATACCAGGATATTTAAATACGCCCAAGGGCTTCAACTGTAACGTGCATGTATCATTAGTTGAATGTGCGAATACCCAGGGACAGATGCGCAGGAGATCTGAGTTAACCCTTGTTTAAATCCCTAAGGGGCGGCAGGAACCTTGTCGTTAATTCACCTGCTCTTGACGGAAACTTATAGTGTGCCACTGTTTGCTTGGCGCGCTCACAAGAAAGGCAGCCGCTCACTTCACTGAGCCATTTCTCTCTGGGAAATAAGGCTTATTATTGTAAACAGTGAATAATTAAAATCATATTCCAGGAGCCAAAATCTTTTTATTGTGTTGCTAACATGCCTCAGTGTAGCTAATGAGATTTTGGTAATGGGCCGTGCTATCCCACAGGTATTGTAATGGATGCTCGTATGGACACACTGAGCACAGGCTGGAAATTGCCTATCCTTGGGCCTCTCGTCCTTAATGAGCTTTGATTTCTTCAAAGAAAAGCCTACAAAGACTTTTAGAACCTTGTTCTTTTTCTTGTGCTCGTTTTTCTTCTTAAGACAGTCAGCGGTGTGGGTCCATGAGCCGTTGGAAAACTGAACTGTGAAACTGTTAAGATGAAGGAGCTATTGTAAAATGATAATGGTGATGATGATAAATATAAATGATTGTGCTGAAATGAGTTTGTTGTAATGCTGTCAATGTCTGTATTAACTGAATATTTTCAATAACTTGATAAATATTGTATGTGTGTGTGTGTGTGGTCCTGGTAAACCCTACACGAAAAAATCCTTATCCTTGTGGGGAAATTTTTTGGTCCCCATGAGGAAAACAGCTTATAAATCATACTAAGTTATGTTTTGAAAATGTAAAAATGCAGAACGTTTTCAGTGATGGGTATGTTTAGGGGTAGGGTTAGTGTAAGCAGATATAATTTATACAGTATAAAAAAATCATTATGTGTATGGAAAGTCCCCAGAAAATATGAAAACCCTGGTAAACCCAACGGTATCTCACAACGCTGCTACTTTGTATGATTTCGTATGACCTCACTCGTATGAATTCATACGATTTCTCTAAAATGCAGTAACGGGTAGGTTTAGGGGCAGGATTCGAGGTTAGGTTATTTGTACAAAATCATACGAAATGGGCAACTCGACAAATACGTACAATTTAGCAAAAAACTGTAAAATTTGTACCTCGTAAAATACCTCTGAATTGCTGTGAGATCGAGTTGGTAAACCCTACACTATGGGGACATTATTTGCCCACAAAGATGGCAATATATGAAATCCTTTTCCTAGTGGGGACATTTTTTGTCCCATGAGGAAAACAGCTTATAAATCATACTAAAGTTATGTTTTTTGAAAATGTTCAAATGCAAAACGTTTTCTGTGATGGGTAGTTAGAGGTAGGGTTAGTATAACACTGTGTCCTAACTACACGCGATGCCTCGACACACGATAAAAGGTATCTTTTCCATGTTAATTACAGTTTTTGTCCTAACCAGCCGCGACTGCGACACGCAATTAATCTATTTTCTAGTTTCTATTTCTGCGACGTCACGGCTGGAACAACAACACCAAACACGGTAATGATAATATCAGGTAATGTTTATGTGCTTTATTTAATGTTAAAAAAGTGTAATGTGACTTTGAATATCATTCAGTGCTCCCAGCTGTGTAACTTAGTCGTACTAAAAGCAACAATGGATAAATCACCTCAGATCTTGAAATTAAACAAATGAAAACAAGAATGTTCAAACTGTGAACAAATATATGCTATGACAAATATTGTTTTAGTAACTCAGTATGTATTTTTAGTAATGTTTAAATAATGTAATATTTGTGAATTTGATTATGTACTTATCCATTTCCTTGCGATTGCAGTCATTATTAATCTCTGGTGCCATGCACTTGCCGTGAGAGCCCGCCCACACGCTGTTTTGATTGGCTGTGGTTTTTGATTGATTTTGACACATCTCGTAGTCACGTTGTGTCTGGTGTGAACAGACAAATTGCTTGATGCTGTAATCTTATCGCATCGCGTCTAGTTAGGACATGGCGTAAGGGGATAGAATATACAGTTTGTATAGTATACAAATCATTATGTCTATGGAAAGTCCCCATAAAACATGAAAACCCAACGTTTGTGTGTGTCCACAGAATGTCCCCACCAGTCATTTCTGACCCTTTGGGGACATTTGTTTGGTCCTTATGAGGAAATCAGCTTATAAATCATACTAAGTGATGTTTTTTGAAAAATAAAAAAATAAGTTTTCTGTGTTTAGGGGTATAGGGTTAGGGGATAGCATATACAGTTTGTACAAACTAAAAAAGCAATGGGCCTCATTCATGAAACTTTCGTAAATATATGAGCAAATTCTGAATAATTGGCGTGTAAAATGGACCTTTACGAAAACTCTCTTCCATATTCACAAACGCTTCGTATACCACGGATTCGGTAGTTAAACGTGTGTATATTAATGAATTCCAAACATTCGTAAATAGGACGCGCGTGCACGCTCATTCATAATTAGCATAATCCCCGCCCATGAGTTACAACTGCAAATGACGTGGCCAGGAACGCTGTGGAATCTTCTGGACTTCTTTCTCAGGTTTGACTCCAGTGTTTTGCATAAATGCTAAAGAGACTAATTGGCCATATGCCTAGCAATAAGTATTCATTTATCGTCTGTCCATCAAAGCATTTTTAGCCAGCTAAAAAACGCCTGGTGCTCTTCTGAAAAGGGCCAGCTGGTGGCGCTTAAAAGTGCTTTGCAAGGGCAGCGTTTTTCCTGCTGAGATACTTTGGTTGCTATGATACAGAATATCCATTGCAGTAATGTGTTACTAGTATCTCATTTTGAAGAATATTACTGAATATAAAAAAAATCAGTAAAAAGCAGTATTAACTTCTCCATTATTGTTGTTCAGTCGGTGTACAAGTGGGATGATTGGTCGGTGTAGTTTTTGTCCCGCCCCTCCTCCACTGTGATTGGACGGCCTGGTAAAAAGTGACAGTGATGAGCGCTGCCTATTACCCAACGTTGAACAGTAAAAAAAAACAGGGTAAATCAACTCTTGAAATATTATTATGGTACATAGTGCATCAAAATACAATGTCATCAGTTTGCCTAAATTAGAACATAGAACATTCAAATGTTTACGCACCATTTACACGTGGTAGGGAGAAGGTGTAAATTTCTTTCATACCAACTAACATTTTGAAAATACGAACACTTACGTGAATCCGGAAAAAAATGCACGTCAGAGCGGCCTTACGAACGATTTACACACAAATTCGTTCTGCTCGTGTTTTGTGAATGAGGCCCATTATGTCTATGTAAAAGTCGGAAGTCCCCATAAAACATGAAAACCCAACGTGTGTGTGTGTGTGTCAATTTCTAGGAAGTGTCTTCTCTTAGTCTCAGAGATAGTCAAAAATTCCCCTGAGTTGCTTTAAACATTTTGACACTGTTGTATGAAGGTTCTGGTGGGATCACAAATAAAACATCTAAAATCTCAAAGGATCCGAACATGACTTTTGTTTAAAGAACATTCTCATTGAGCTGCATAAAGCTATTTTCAGCACAGCAGCTGTAAACCAGCAGTGGTGGAGCGGCAGTGTTTTCAAGCGTTGATATCCCCTGGTGTTAGATATTGTAATAGTTAGACATCTACAGTATAGGTGACATATTTGAACAATGAGCCTAAGTGAAGCACAATGTGCTGTCAGTCGGTCATTAACGAGAAATTTTCCCTGACAGAGTTATTTTATTATGTTAGAGGAATGTTTGACTGCAAAATTGACACAAATTTAATCGGTGTAATAAAATGTGCTGTAAGTTTCAAGTGTTACAGGGAAAACATGCCAGTTAGTCACTTGGAAAATCTAAAATCTTAAAAAGTCCGGGAACTTTCTATTGTCAACATCCATCTTATTTTTCACGTAAGAGAGGTCGCAGCTATTGTAAGTTGATTGTGCCGAGGTTTCCGGTCTCATCTGCTTCCAGTTATTTTAGCTGTCCACTATGCTGCTTGCAACAACGCTCAGTGCTAAAATATTGTATAGGCTATTTTTATACTTGATTTTCTAAATTGGAAAAAGAGGGCAGACTCACTGGGCAAATTGGTATATCTTTAAAACCATTCAAGATATGACTTTTACTATAGGATAACATTGTAAAGCTTACGCAATCCTCTTTGGAGGATTTTTCTGAAGAACATTGGTCAGTTTAACTGCTCAGGACAAACGGACTCAAGAACAACCATCACAAAACAACAACAAAAACATCCGTGGATCATCCAGGTAACGATACACAGTATTAAGAATCAAGGGCGCATACTGTATATTGCATATTGTAAAAATGGACCTGAATTATTTAATATACTTACAGCCTTAATGTCTGTTAAAAACACTTCCCACAAAGAAGTTGTGTTGGGTAAATTTAGCATTGCCCCCAAATAGCTGCTTTTCCAGAATAAGCCCAATTGAGGCCTAAAATGTGTAATATCCTCATGGTTGATCATTTTAATGGCCTGTTTTTGCCTAGGGCTGTCAAATCACTCAATCTGCCCCTGGGTCTAACCTTTACCGTCACCAACAAAACATCAGAGAAACATCTTCTTTTAATCGGTTAGCTTATTTGTTAACCTAATTATGCACTATTATATGGTTAGTTGCATTTGATTATTTGCATTTAGCATTGATTTTCCCTGACTGTTTTTTAGTTCCAGGTTCCTTCACTAACATTGAATGTGGAAGCCTCTATATTTCCTGAAGGAAAACAAACAAAAACCAAGAGGAAAAAAAAGACTTTCTGAAGCCTTTTCAAAGCATCATGACCAGACAAGCGTGAAGTCCCAGCGTCAGACAACAGAGCACAAAGCAGGTAAAGAGGTGGGATGTCTTTCAGCACCTACTCAATGAGGAACAGATGCTGACCTTTATCCAAGAGTCACTGTGGGGAACAGACGCAGAAACGAAGCCAAAAATGGCCTACCGTCATTTTGCTAATGAGACTTGCCAACACTCGGCACAATCAGGGCGATTCATTAAGCAAAGCCTCTTTACAAAGCAGTACAGAAGACAAGCCAGTCATCTCAACAGGTACACTGATGAGACTAAATACCAGCTTGCTAGTAATGGAGATGTGAAGAAAAAAAATCGGATGTGAGGTGTTCATCATGTTTAATCCTCAGTCGATCTTTAAGCCTATATTCTTAGCAATGCTGTTCTAACTCTAACCCATTGTAGCTTTTTAAGTAGAAGATGGATATTTTTGTTTTAATTAGAAGGGCAGTATGACAAATGCTTCAGTGTGTTTTTACAGTCACATTTGTTGTGCACAAACATGCTCTTCTGTAATGTCTTTCTCGAGCAGCATTCTGAAGAGATTCATTTCAGTGAACCGGTTGGTTTGGAAAGTGATTTCAATTAACCAATTACTGTTATGTTTGATAATTTACACTGTTAGACATTTATAAGAGATTTTACAGTAACTTACTGGCAACACTGTTGCCAGTAAGTTACTGTATTTGAGATTTACAGTACAAGAACCGCATTTCAGTTTACAGTAACTACATGTTACTGTAATTTTGTAATACAGTACCGTTACTGTAAACCTTGGTTAACAGTGCATTAATCCTAATCCTATTCAATCATTAATACTTACTGAATTACATTAATTCTTACATTAATCTATCCTACAGAAGTAATCCAAACAGACAATTATTATGAAATATAAAATTCTTTATTTAAAACATTTTAAGTGCTTTAACTTAAACATTTAAATGTGTGGAAAAAGTTCACTTTAAAACATCCTCGAATCAAATCTTATTTTCAGAAAATCATGTATAAAAGTAATCAGATTGCATTCAATATCACTTATTATTTAAATTTACATTTATGCATTTGGCAGACAACTTGCATTGCATTCAAGATACACATTTTACATTTTGTCAGTTCTTGCTTTCCCTGGGAATTGAACCCATGACCTTGCTAGCACCACACACTATTGTTTGAGCTACAATTTTAAAAACTCTGCAGAAAATAGTTGGTAGAATACTGTAAATAGTTGGTTGAAGAATACTGTAACTTTGGTGCAAAATACACATATACATGAATAAAATATAAACAAAGAGCAAATTAATTCTGAAACAAGTTATCACAACACAACACAAACACAAGTTTCATATCTGTACCGATCTGTGCCATCTTCCACATTGGATGATTTCAAACAGGAACCAGGATTCTGCTCCATTATGGCAAGAAGTCCCTCTAGATAAGAATGATATGAAGTTAGTCATACAATTTGAGTATACACAAACTTTTTACACTGTTGGAATTTAATAAAAAATAATAATCCCATTACAATTCATCATAATGGTAAAATACTATTTTATAGACAGTTAACACTTTGAGGTGCACCTAGCTCAACGTATGCTGTCTAGTCTAATCCAGTCCTGCAATGCCTTCATGAAGATGTGAAATGAAATGTTCAGTTTTTGTTTTAGCTGGTGATTCAATGTAATGAATATTTTGAAGAATGTACTTTGTAGTGATGCTGAACCTGATTGCATATTAGAGAGGTGTCTGTTATTTAGCTTAACAAAATTGATATTGAGTAAAAAACTAAAGAAAACTGTTAGTACATAATAGTAGCAGCAGCACAAACTATATGCTCCAAAAAAGTAATATTACTGAATCACCTCAACGTGATTTCACAAACTATTTAATCAAAAACAACAATGTAACCTTTTATTGCAGGATGGATTACATGTATACTGCATTAGCTTTAGTAAGGTATCCTCAAACTTAATGCTACATTCACACGGGGCGCCGGCGTTAACGCTTCTCATTTACTTTGAATGGGTGACGTCATGCGTTGCTGAACTGAATTGTGGGTTCCGTCGCGTCGCTTCACTCACGTTGCAAGCGGCAGAAGTTGAAAGGTGTGTTGGACATCAGCTGCGGCCGGATGCAACCAATCGGCGAGAGTAGCTGCGTTCAGGCAGGGAGGAGCTGCAAACACAGACGTGAAGTCGGACACTTTCTGCTTCCCGCAGTGACGCTCTCGCTGTGTTTGCACACTTTATCAGCTGAAGTGAAATAAATGCAATATTTGTCAATACACAGATGTTTCAGAGACATTTTTTGTCATGTAATACTTTATGCACTGATTAATACAGCGTGTGTTTGTACAAGAATAAAGTTAACATACAAGCCTAAACTATCAATGAAGTGGGGGTCTACATTTTTCATCTGTTTTATTTTGATAAACATGACAATATAACATCGCAACTACATGAAAAGAGGTTTAACTGTTATAAAAAAGAGATTTGTGCACATTAGAGGAACTGAAGGTTTTAGAATAAACACGAAACACATGTGATCGCTGTCATGCGGAGAATCTGGCCAATCGTGGAACAGCTGTGTCGTCATCAAAGTCTGTGCAGTCGCTCTAGAGAAACTGTACCGGCTGTATTAGCCGACTGCTCTCGAATCGCTCTCGCGGTACTTTGATGCCATACGTCACTGTCACGTGGCGTCGGCGCTGTGTCAGGTCAGACAAAATTTCTAACCGGCATGACGCCCTGTGTGAATGCAGCGTAAGTGTCTGTGTACATTACATATCCTATTAAAAAAGTGTCTCACCTAGTCCAAGTTTTTCCATTCAAACTCCATTAGGTGGCGAAGGAAGGATGACACTCTGTTGTTGATTACAGTTGTCTTCCTGTTCACAACTTCCCCGGTCTTCCGACTCACTCCGGTTTTGGTGGTGCATCTTGTTCCCACCTCTGGGTTTTTCCTCACGAAAAAAACTTAAAGCAAGAGAAAATTAAGAGAATAAAGATATTTTAAATTTCATCACCCTTAGTGCCTTTGCTTTAAATGTTTTTGGTAACACTTTAGAATAATGGTCTGTCATTAAACGGATAGTTCACAAAAAAAAAAAAAAAGTAAATTCTGTCATTTACTCGCCCTGTAGTTCTAAACCTTTTAAAGAATGTTTGTAACCAGACAATTTTGAGGCACCATTCACTTCCATAGTAGGAAAAAATTACTATAGAAGTGAATGGTGCCTCAATCTGTTAGGTTACAAACATTCTTCATCTTCTTTTGTGTTCAGAAATGTATTCAGGTTTGCACTTGAGCAACATTATTCTAAAGTTTTGCCATGTTTTTTTCATAAATTATATTTCATCTGCCAAAATCATCCAAAAATTGTCCAGGACTGCTTAAATTCCAGAAAATAAAATTATAATCTGTCAATCCTGGACAAACACAGTTTTGGATTATTTTAGTATAATATAATTTATGAAAAAAAACATGGTACATGGCTAGTTACAGCTAAAAAGAGGTGGAAAAACTAAATAATTTTGTGATTCAGTTAAACAGACCCGACTAAAACATACAAGAAAAACTTACGTTAAGGAGTAATGTAACGTTACTTACCGTTGTATGAGTTCCAGTGTCGCACAGCACAGGCAGGCTCCTGGTATTCTTATCTAAAGTGTAAAATAAATAATGTCAATCCAAATGTAAACTTTGCTTGTTAATGACATTATTTTTTGCAACTAGTGGCCAACGTTAATTTACTAACTAACGTCGTCCTAATGTACGCAAAATCTTCATTGTATTGGTAAAGTTAATTCAATAAACTCACTAACGTTAAGTCTTTTTAAAAATAAAACGTTAGGTTTATGTTACCTCAGTTTTAGTACCAAAGCTGAAGCAAATGATAACCTAACGTTATGTAAAGTATGTTGTCCGGGCCGTGAGCTCTCTCCTCGGGCAGTAACGTTACACACGACGCTGGCTGCACTGGTTCTTAATCTAATTCAATAAACTCATTTTTTTTTAATAAAACGTTAGGTTTACCTCAGTTTTTAGCAGCAAAGTTTAAGCAAATGATAACCTAACGTTATAAAGTATGTTGTCCGGGCCGTGAGCTCTCTCCTCGGGCAGTAACGTTACACACGACGCTGGCTGCACTGGTTCCTAATCTAATTCAATATACTCATATTTTTAAAATAAAACGTTAGGTTTACCTCAGTTTTAGCAGCAAAGTTTAAGCAAATGATAACCTAACGTTATGTAAAGTATGTTGTCCGGACTGTGAGCTCTCTCCTCGGGCAAAACTTACAACGCTGCACCGGTTCCTAATCTAATTCAATAAATTCATAAAACGTTAGGTTTACCTCAGTTTTTAGCACCAATGCTGACAAGCTAAAATTGGGGTGCAGACAACCGCGGATAGTACAAATCCCACTTGCTTGTTTGCCGTTCTCACGGGGGAGGAAAAAATCTTCGCAGGGTGTCCGGACACAGCTCATGTTCTCTGGAACCGTGAGCTCTCTCCTCGGGTGAAACTTTCAACGCTGCACTGATGGTTCCTAATATAAATCTCAAGCAAATCCTGTCGATCCCAATTGTGCCAAATAGGCCGTTGTGGTAAATACAGTATTATACTTTATTTTTTAAAAATACAGGAAATCACTGTATTTGGTGTTTGACGTCATAGAAAATACCCATGATGCAACGGGAATTACAGTTATTTACTGTAAAGAGAATTTACAGTATTATACTGGGTGATATATAGTAATTAACTGTACAAATTACAGAAATGTCTAACAGTGTACTGTTCCCTTTCTTATTTTGTAGATATCAGGACAATATCAGGATATTGTATGTCAGTGCGAAATTCCCTTGCAATAAAACCAGAATCAATATTGGTTTTGCTTCTTGGAGATGACGAGAACAGAGGGATTTGAAATGTTGTAAACTAATGAGCGGAGATGGTGTTTTTATCACTTAACAGGTGAGTAAGGGATTTTATTGAACAGATAAACTGCCATATGTAGCTCTCTAACAGAGTTGATTGTAAAGTATTATCTATTGTGAAGGGTCATTACATTATGGTTGTTGTAGCTCTGTGCTGGAATTTATTTTTAAGGTAGCTAATACTGTGTCTATTAATGGGTATTGATACAGTAATGTCTTCAGCTAGTTAGCTTGAGATCCAATTTGCCCATTTAAACTGGTTAAATCTCTTAAGCCTAGTAGTGAATGTTTTATGAGCAGTAGGATAATCTTTATTTTAGCTATAAGAACCATATTCATCTGCAGTGTCATGCAGAGCCGAAGCACAACCAAAACAATGTTCTTCAGCAAAATGCATGCCGTTTTGTTTTTTAGACGTAAGAAGGCCAAAAGTTACATAATTTACCTTTAATACAGTATTATTATATGACTGGTTATGTCGGTCTGTAATGTTTTTGTTTTTAAGTGCAAGCCTTAATAATAATAATAATAATAAAAAAAAAATATATATATATATATATATATATATATATATTTCAATAAACAAAAATTGTAGCTATTTGTCAGTGGATGTACACTACCTTTCAAAGGTTTGAGATTGGTGAGATTTATTAATGTTTTTGACAAAGTCTTAACCCTCTGGTGCTCTTCAGTCACTTTTGACTGAGTTATAAAAAAAAAAAAGTGTTTTGTTTTTATAGAATTCATTTTACTTCTTTGGAATGGTACGAAACTTGGTAAAGGTTTTGGCACTTGCTGTGTGAACACACACACACACACACACACACACACACACGTACTCCTCCACTTGTACTCCTCGCGGTCAAAAATGACCACATTGGAAATTAATGGGAGACAAATTTTATCTAGTGGAATCGTTTGGTACTGCGCCCAAACAAAATCTTACTGAAAGCTAATTTTTTAGCTATCAAGATATCAAGCTCAAATTTGGAACACAACTTGTTTAGATTTATTTGTTTTTTTGCAGTTTTAAAAAAAAAATCATATAAAAATTTTAAATAGTATTTTTCTGAATTTTTCATAAAATTCTGTTTACGAAACTTAAAGTAAAACATAAAAATAACTTTTTTTAAGAACTTTTTTTCACTTCAGCAATAATCTGCCAAGTGTCTTCTTTGAAAAGAGATCAAACTTAAGTTGTGCTGTAAAGCATTTAAGATTTACCACAGTTAAAGTTGGAAATTTCATTTTCAAGTAAATGCTCAAAAAGTGAATATATGGATTATAACTACAGCATAAATACAATTTAGTATAATGAAATATTATTAAATAAAAACATTATAACAAAAATACATTTATTTCATTTCAATTTTTTTTTTTGGACCGCCACGCAAAAAACACCACCAATGCTGCATGTAATTGATCAAAAATACAGTAAAAACACTAATAGTGTGAAATTTGTTTACAGATTCATCATTACTCCAGTCTTCAGTGTCACATGATCCTCCAGAAAACAATCTAATATGAGGATTTGCTGCAAGAAATATGTCTTATTATCATCAATGTCTAAAAAACGGTTGTGCTGCTTAATATTTTTGTGGAAACTGAAACATTTCAGGATTCTTCAAAAGAACAGCATGTATTTGAAATTGAAACGTTCATACATTATAAATGTCTTTTAAACTCAGTATAATTCGTGTTATAGTATAAAACATGTTTGTTCGCATTTTGATTTGTGATTTAAGAACAGCTGTGAATATGTGATAGATAGAGAACATATTGCGCTGTCGCTTTCTGCGACTGATAGCGGCCACAATAAGCAATCAGCATTAAAAATAACAAATTCCAGCACCGTATCGCCAATCATTAAAATACACACTAACAAAATGCGGAATCATTTGAGATGCTTCCTCTATAGATACAGCCCTCCTGCAAGCTTTCAAAAAAAGTGGCGGGGACCAAATCGGCCATAGAGAAAAAGAAAAAAGCGGGGATGAAAGAGTTTTGACATTACAAGTGCAATTTTAACAGCAGGTTTCTGTTGCACCACTGCATGGACATAAAATGTCAGCTGCCTTTTAATAAATGAAAGGGGACCTATCATGGGAAAACAGAATTTTCTGTTCTCGTTTGAAATGAAAGATTTTGATCTACCATGTAGACACACGCTAATACAACACAAAGCTCCCTCCCAAGTTCACCTTTTTTGCTAGACTTGATCTAAAGTGTGTGAGCAGCTCAATTATTACAGGTTTTAATAAGGAAACCTTGGGGATTTATCACAATTTGCACCTGTGCTTTTGTTGAAAGTATGTTTGTGGGGATGTGCATTGGCGGCTTGTGCTTGGTGGTATACAATCAAAACCCAAGGCCTGTAATCTCAGAGAACAGACAGTCTTTGATTTTGATGGCTTCAAAGAATCTCTCTCTACATAAAGAGGCTTCTGATGGTGGTCTGGTCTCATCATATGCGACCTGATGATCAGCCATACTTAATGTCTACTGTGTTCCTCTTCATGTAATGTCATCATGTGGTACAGAAATGAGTCCAATGGCAATATGTTTGTTCCTTGAGTAGCAGTGGATCAAAACGCAGTGATCCTCAACTGGTTTTGATTCATTTCATTGGACACTGCACTACCAAAACTATGTATCACAGGGGTCTTCAAAAAGAAAAAGAAAATGTTTGTTGTATATATAAAAAATAAAAAACTGTATACTTTAACCAAAGTTCATAAAATGGGTCTTTGTAAAATATGTTCATTATGTGGAAAAATAAATATATAAAATACAAAAAATATATAAATTAAAATATAAGTATAAATAATTCGTTTTTATGTAAACATCGAAGTATGTAAAAAATATTAATATTTAATATATGCATGTGGTTGGGTCAGATTTAAAATGGGTCCCTGATATATTCTATCTACTAAGGGGTCCTTGGCCTGTTTATTATATACAAATGAGCAAGGCTTGTTTGTTGTTGTTGTTGTTGTGGATTTATTGTGTACTGTATTCAGATGCCATTGCATTCTTTTGAAAAACCCAACAGGCTCGTCTTTATGGTTTGAGTGTTTGGTTTCCAAGTGTTTGGTTTCTTTTGAAATCCAATGGTTTAATTTTGTCATTAGCCAACAATTCACATTAGACACATAACCAGTTTATCTTTTGTTTGTAAGTGAACTTGTATTCATTGTAGTCTGTGGCATATTTTCTTTCACTTTGTAATGTTTTGTTCATTTTTTTTTTCTATTTGAACACGTATCTGCGTGTTATGCAACATGGCCTTATTAGTAATTTCTGGCATTTGAAATCAACAACAAAAAATGTAAAAAAGTATTTATTTCATAATTTGATATATTTTGCTGATTGCACATTTAATTGAGTAGAACTTGAATCTGTTTTTTGTTTTTTTTTCTCCCCAATATGTTGGTTGTAAATACCGAACGATGCTTTGGTACAATTAATGGGTATCTTGAAGACATTCAACTGAAGTATGAATGTTGAGCAGTTGGTCAGTATCAATTGTACTACTTTATAAAAAGATCAAAAGATACGTGGATTCTAGGACAGTCAAAGAGAGAGAGAGAAAATGAAAAAAAGATTTAAATAAACGTCCATTGTTCTTGGCAATTCTGAATTGGAAACTTAATTTAATCTGTGAGAGAGAAAACTGATCAGAATGTTTTGTTCTTTGACATACTTGAACATTCGCTTTTCTCACTTGCACAAAAGAGTGAGAGAGAGAGAGGGAGACGGATTAAACTAGGCAGAACCGAAACAGGCGTAGAGAGCTTAATAAGTAGCCCTTGAGCTCAGAGGAAGGAAGACAAACATTTCCCTCACCAACACACCTGTCAGTTTGACGACAGCAGGCTATTTGAGTGTGCAGCTCTGTACTCTTATGTGTTCAGGTATATATAGTGTACAATTACTGAATCTATCTATCTATCTATCTATCTATCTATCTATCTATCTATCTATCTATCTATCTATCTATCTATCTATCTATCTATCTATCTATCTATCTATCTATCTATCTATCTATCTATCTATCTATCCATCCATCCGTCCGTCCGTCCGTCCGTCCGTCCGTGTAAGATGATGTAAAGGGCTAGATAAACAAATAATCAACCACATCCCAAATACTTTCAATGAATTTAATGTCTGGACTCAGAGGTGTCAATTAATGTGTGAAAATGATTCTTCATGCTCCCTCCCAACCATTTGAGCCTGATGAATGTCATCCTGGAATATGGTCATGATGTGTCTTCCTACATGGTTGTTTAAGAAATGAAAAGCTACACACTCCATCAATGAGGGTTAAAATAACTTTTGCCAAACATATAACATGCTAGATATAACAACCTCCCCTGTTTCTCTTGAAGCTCCACTTCTAGAACTGCCTCCACTGCCTGAACTACAGGCTCCAGAAGGGAGCAGAATCTCATTGAGCTCCATGTTAAAATGCCCAACTTTACTGCAGAAAAAAAAACATGTTTACAGCCTGGTACAAATTGTGGTTTTGGTCTATACGGCTAATTTTGCCCTTCACCTCAGCTCCAGCAATGTCCCGTCTCTTTACCCATTTTCAGTTATCCAGGAGTGACGCGCTGTTAAGATGGCAATGGCTGGCTTTGAGGCTTCAGAAACTCTCTTCAGAAACCTACGGGTGACATCACGGACACTGCGTCCATATTTTTTTTGCAATCTATGCTAGAAACATAATAATCGCTGCAAAAATGATCCAATTGACCTTTCGGTAAGCCCCTCCCCTTGAATGCAGATGAGCCAATGGCAGTTGAGTATCAGTTGTACAGGGACCGGAACTCGGACATCTTTAGGTTTCAGGCCCATAGAGAAACTAGGGTTGAAACAATTACCGGTTTCACGATAAACCATGATAAAATGTACTGAGGGTTAGTAATATCGCTTAAAATTTAATTATCATAAAAACCATGCGTGATTATCACGATTTTGAAAACTCGCTGTAAATCTTTTCCAGTCAGCGTCAGTCTGGTGCAGGCGCAGCGCCGCTGTTTTGTGAATGAGAAGAAATGACAGATGGCAGTGACAGCCCCGGGATTGTTCAGCCTTCTAAAAGGACCAAATCTGAGGTGTGGTCATATTTTGGCTTTTAAAAAAGTCCGGAGGGAAACTTAATCGAAGATGGTCACCCTGTCTGCAGAACATGCAAGAAGAAAGTCACTGTAATAGGGGAAACAGTTCAAATCTGCGAACGCAAGGCAAGTGGACGTTGACCTCAATTCCAAAACTACTGGGAAATAATAACGTGAAGCTTGAGCCAAAGACGAACGAACAAGTTCAGACAAGACTAGGGTGACATTTAAGGGATAATAATAATCAGGGTTTGACATTAACAACCGCCATTTGCGGGTGTATTTCGACTGTGGCGTGTTACATTAACACAGTCACTCACACTAGCTACTTTGGCGGTTTAACTTATTATAGTCTTCTCGAAAGCCATCTGTTACAATCGCGTTGCGCATTATAACCAATCGCACGTGTTTCTATTGAGTTTATGAATGCGATGTCTAATAATCAGAGGCGTTCAGATTAGCGGAATTTTGTTCAGAGCGCACACCACTCCACACTCCATCAATGAGGGTTAAAATAACTTTTGCCAAACATATAACATGCTAGAAACCAAGCGGCAACCTCCCCCTGTTTCTCTTGAAGCCAATATGGAAGTGACTTAAACTGCAATTCATCGACTGGCCACTAGAGACTCATTGAGTGTTTCTATTGAGTTTATGAATGCGATGTCTAATAATCATAGGCGTTCAAATTAGCGGAGTTTTGTTCAGAGCGTGCGCCGCTCACTCACTGAAATCTGCACTCAAAGTAGAGATGTGTGTGCGATGGACAAGATTCATTCATCATACAGTGGTTTACTGTTTTTGTTCTATTTCAGCAGCGAAATAGTTGCAAACAAACACCGCAGAACCACAGCGCATCTGATATGACTGGCATAATGTTGGCTTGAGGTTCGAGATCCGTCTCTAAAGTTACATACGTTGGTATACGTTGCTAACTTCAATAGAATTTGAAGAGAATGACTTGGTCACAAAACTGACTATAAAGTGTTCATCTAGGTGTCAGGTATGATGCACACATTTTGATATTTAATAAAATAAACTGTCAAATAATATGAAAATATGGATATGCATTATTTCACTTAGCCTACTGTTTACACAAAATATGCTAGGTTTAAATGTCATAGCTGATAGAACACTGATGAGAATATTGCTTGAGAATATATTTACAGAGATAATATTAGAGATAATATTTACACCAAATTATTATTATTTATGAGTTATGCGTTGCTATTGACGACGGCCATTATAAGGAAGGAAATCCCACGGAATATAATCTAGCTTAAAAAAGTGCATAGAGCTGCTTGATTTATTTGTTGATTTTCAAATATAAAACTTCAAATATAAAACTAAATCGGTTTCAAATGTGTGCATCTGTTCTATTTGAACACTTTCATCTCATTTGAACAAAACCGTGATAATATTGATAACCGTGATAATTTGGGTCACTATAATCGTGATGTGAAATTTCCATACCGTTTCATCCCTAAGAGAAACATTGAAAGATCCGAAGCTCTCATCGTTTTGATGGTGTTTATGCTACAAAAATGGAAAAACGATGTGCCTGGGGTACTTGTAACACTGATTCCAGGTATCCTGAGAGGATTTTCTGGCTGTCATACTCTCATTACGTTGTGTTTAAAGTTAGTGAGTCCATGCTAACGTACAAAACTAAATAGCTAACTGTTCTCACATCATGTAACGTTAACAGTTTAGGTCAAAATCACATAAACAAAAGTCTACATTTTAGTGCCTTTCCATATTAAACTGGTTAAGTGAAAAATTATTTGATCTTATCCTGCTGTACATGAACAGTGTTGATTCTGGATGTTGCCATGTGTCATCGTGATGGCCGTAACATGAGGCTACTCCCACTTGCATTGTGATCTGGAAACCCTCGCTTCCAAATTATTCTTGTTACCTACCATATTTATTTTAAAATATTGTATATATCCCTCCATGGCATATTTAAGTCCTACTTGAATGCTCCTCGTTGAGAGGTGGTTCTTCTGTGTCCAAAAACATCTTGAGACAAGGTTTTCACACTGACAGCTGTCATTGGAAGACAGTTAGCAACTCTGTTTGTTTGACCGAGTTACCAACAGTAACTAAGGGGGGGGCGGGGCTTACCGATAGGTCAATTGTAGACTCTGAAGCATTTGCCTATTTAAATTGTAGCCATAGTTTACATCTGAAAATACCGACAGGCTTTTGTAGGTGTGGTGCTGTTTGTACGAATTGTTTTGAGGAATGCACTTGCTGGTTTGCAAATCTTAAGGATGATTCAAGAAATGTACCAAAGCGACTGAGAAAACATCTAATCACGTGTGTATGAAAGTTTTGTGAAAATAGTGTCAGCAAGGAAGAATCCTTCCGTAGAAAGGAGAGAGTCATCTAAAAGAGCAGCAGACTTTCAGTCTTTCAGGCTGTCTGACCTTTCGACCAGGTGCTAATACAGTTCTCTCTCTCTAACACTCATTCCACTCCAGCGTTTGAAGTGGATGGTCTGAATCTCTCTAATTCTCTCAGATCCTCCAGCAGAGCCATATCACATCCAGCAAGGAGAAGAAAACAGAAGGAATCCTATAGAAGAAGAGTTGCAATATTACTCTGGGCTCATTTGTTTCATGGAATTAATTCATAACCATGCACCACAACGTCTGTTCATCCTTGGTCCTGAGGATTCAGACCTGACATTAAATACACAGGTTTCTTCCATATTAAGTTCATACCATGTTAATAAATAATGTCTTAACACCACAGGCCCTGTTTATCTTTACACAGGTTTTTGAATTATTTATTGATAAATAGTATTTGATGTAGCATGTACACTAAGACTATAGGCTATAGAACAACTGTTTACTTCAAGATAAATCATTTTGATCAAAGATAGTCTCTGTAATAGACCAAATCTACCATGACAACTGAAATACAAATTTATTTTGTTTCTAGTGATTGTGGAATTATTTTGAATTGAATGTTCCACCAGACTTAGCCACGCCCCTTTCGGGGAAAAAACGCCCTTCCGTTGTGAACAGAAATGGAGCAGGAGAGCAGCAGCACAGTTAGTGTTGTCAAAGTTGTCAAAAACAACACTAGCAACAACATTCTCGCAGAAAAACTAACAACTGACAGCTGAAAACGACATAAAATTTTAATAATCAGCACTTCAACTACCACACTACTAAACAAAGAATCTGATGCAAATTTTTTTTCCGTTTCATAGCTGAGGGTGGAGACAGGTGTGATATTTCAGGACACCTAATTCACTGATGTCTGTCAGGTAATAGTGGGGGTTTTTTTTCCATTTAATTGTGTAAATTGATCAAAGGAAGTAACATTTTCTGCCTATCCAGTGAAAATGGAACATGATTTCCCTCCAGTGCATCCCAGTATTATGGAAGTGATGAATACAGAATAGTGATGATGATGATGATGAGGATAATTAGGCCTATTATTGGGTTGTTATGGGAAATCAACATCCTCTACTGTGAAGTTTACATGGTAGCTATATGAGTGCATAGTTAAAGGGGACCTATTATGCAAAATTCACTTTTATAAGGTGTTTGAGCACGTGTGTGTCCACAGTGTGTGTAAAAAACCAGCCTATAATGGTAAAAATCCACCCACTCCTTTTTTTATAATCCCTATAGATCATTAACAGTCTCTCCAAACAAGCGGCCCCGCCCATAATGACGATCTGCCCTAATAGCACAGATCCAGCCCTGAGTGAGCCGCAACAGTCCGTCATTTCCGTTTCCTCACTGTAGCAGCTGGAGATGTACAATTTCTGTGCTGAAAAAAAAAAAAAAAACATTAAAAAATGTTCTGTTATTAGGTCAACGAACATAGGAGTCTGAGCCCCTGAGGACACCTGGTTGAATTTCATTTATGAAAGAAATGCGCCGGACTGCTTCACAAACGAGGGTCAGTTCAATGCTGGATTTGCACAAGAGTCGTTTCTGAAAGATTTTAGATTAGCATGATGGTACATACTAGTCGATGAGTTGAATTAAATGAATATTCTTGGGACAATAAAGCCCTCCCTAACCGTTAAACACTTTATTATTAAATACACTTTATATCCACTTTTTTATATCTGTTTTTATTGGAAATAAATGTCTTTCCCATCTATGTGATGAGAAAAGGGAGTAGAGCGAGTTCGGCAAAAGGCAGATTCGAAAACGGGTCGATTTGGGTCAAAACTTTGTGCCCAACACTAAACCCCTACACTATAACAGCTGTAAACAATCCAGTGTCTTCAGTAATTTTGTCTGACCCAACCAGACATCAGTGGGCGGAGTTGGTGCAAATAGCCTCTGCCAAAAAGGCAGGCTATTTGCACTTAGTGTGAATCGACACTCCCTAAATGGGCACCACTAACCATTCAGAAACATCCAGTTGCATTCTAAACCTTGTAACTTCATCCGGACTCTCTCCAACTCCATTAGTGTTGGACTTCAGTTTGAACATGTAAGCCTGAACACCGCTACTGACAGTTTCTGACATGTTTGCGTGACATACTGTAGTTTTGTTGTTATTGGAGCATCCTTAGCACAAGCTGTAAAGCCTCCGCCTTTCTCTTTTGGAGCAGCAGCTCATTTGCATTTAAAGAGACACACACACAAGCATGGTGTTTTTGCTCACACCCAAATTGGGGCAATTTGACAGACTATAATAAACGGTCTGTGGGGTATTTTGAACGAAACATTTCACAGACACATTTTGGGGACACCAAAGACTTGTATTACATCTTGTGATAAGGCACGCTCAAGTTCACCCTCAGGATTCTTGTGGTCTGCTCCTCACATAAAACTATCATAAGTTTTAGGAATATAGCTGAGTCATATGGACTGCCTTTATGGTGTTTTAATGGCACATGTTGGTACTTTCATTGTATGGAAAAGAGCAGAATCATTCTATCTAACATCATCCTTTGTGTTTTGCAGCAGAAGAAAGAAAGTCATATGGACTTGGAACATTATGGTGAGTAAATCAAGATTTTCATTTTGGGGGCAAACTGTTAAGAGAGTGAGCATGGCCACAATAGTAATTTATGAGAGATGCCTCATTAAAAAGTGGACTGTTTTCTTTGTAGCCATAATTAAAATAGCCTTGCTTTACAAGAGTCTCAAAAACACAAGACCACAAAAGTCATTAAATATGTTTAAATATGGATCCCTACCTAAATACTCTGCCCTAGATTCTCTGGAAACTCTTTAGTGTATAGTGTTTACTAAAAGTTGTGATGTTATCAACGCAAAGTAAAAGTTTTCCTAGTGCCACCAACGATAAGTGCAAAAATAATGACTGTTTTCAGGCATGTATCCCACCAAAAAGACAGTCCCATCTAAAACTAACAACCAATGATACAAGGAACAGTTTAGTGTTTTGATTTGTTCATGCAGAACCGATTGATAGCCTAGAAATCTAGACGCACCCTAGCGGCAGCAAATATAATTTGCAGCCAGGGCGTTTAGCAACTCTCCGTTGGTTTGCGAGCTGGAAAAAACAAACTCTAGTCAGGCCAATCACATCGTGTATAGAGTCGGTGGGCGGGCTTAACATAATAACAGCAGAGTAGTGGCCGTTCCACGTGCTACTTGTAAACAATGAAGCTGGGGAACAGCGGTCTTTCGAATCGGCTTTGGCCGCAACTCTGGAAGACCTGGAGTTAAGCTTTTCTTTGATAAAAGAACCAAGAACGGCACTGAAGTCATTCTTAAGAAAGGAAGATGTGTTCTGAGTTTTGCCGACCGGATACGGCAAAAGTTTAATCTATCAACAAGCTCCGCTTCACCTTCTTCGTTGCTCTGGTTGGTTGTAGAGCTATCCTATTGCGTGCAGAGGGAATTTGAAAGACAACCGTTTATCCTGCCCCTCGGATTGAGCCCTGCCAATGGTGAGTTCCCAGACCCAAATCTGGATGTGGGTCTGGCTTGTCAGGCTACCGGAGGCAATAATCAAAAGCACTTTCTGACCCAATGTCATCTCTCTCTCAACCTTTGGCAAGTCTGATTCATTTGTTAATATTTTTTAAAAAATATTTCAAATATATACACTTAATTAGCAAAAAAAAAAGAAAAGTAAATTGGCTTTTGCTCACGTAGATTAATTCACAGTGAGAAGTGAATGTACGCTTTGTTTGCTTACTCTCATCTACATTCATAACAAGGGATTTGGCATCCTAATATAGTCCATTGATTCACTGAATACTTCTGTTTATCACCATTTTTTCGAATGTTGATGTTTTAGTTGTGCATAGTTTGAATGAAAGTGTTCTGACGAAGATCTTTGTTTTTTTATGTGGCAGATAAATACTGCTATGATTATTAGGGATGTAACAATATTCAAACCGAACTGAACAACCGCGATACACCTCCCACGGTTCGAACCGAATGTGCCCCGTCCCCTGCTGCCCCAGCCCAGCTCTCACTTCACCTTATGCCACAAAATGTTTTTTTCTTCATTGTCATTTGATTAAATAGTAATTAGTACACTTTTAACAACTAATAAGAGCTGTATTTTTACTAAATATTATTATAATGATATTATTTGCTAAATATACACTAACTTATCTTCCAAGTGCATGTCACGTGACTTGGGTGATCGCTCAAGTTGCATGGTGGGAGGACAAAGAGAGGCAGTTTCCCCATTTAGCTAGTCATAATATCGTAATTTTCGTACCCTGTTACGAAATAAAAAATCTCTCTCACCTCAGAAAAACGCTTTCCTGTCCTGTGAGCCATTATGCTGTGCTCGTAGCATACACGCTTCAATTACACACGCAAATGCGGTGGCACATGCTGTATATCACTTCATATATAAAGCGCAAGAGAAACTATGAGCAACGTTCAGTTGTCAATTCGTAAGTCATGAAATAAAAGTAAAGTACCAATAAATCTGGTAACTGGTACGACGTGTGTTAGCTGGGAAGGCATGCTGGTGTGATGTTCATTCTGTTCATCAGGAGCAGTTCTCATGTTTCATTAGCAGTTCATGTTGGTATTGTGTATTTGCCATGGTAACCATAAACCATGGTTTCCATAACCCCAAAATGCCACTTTATTTCCACTTTGTTATTTTGATTATTTTTAAATGAGTGTGGTGAGTACTTTATTGTATTAACAAAAACTGCTATTTAATAACTTATAGGCCTATTTATTCATCAGTAGTCATATTCATACGATTTATGTGTTTGTTAAGTAGGCTAAAGTGGGACATTACTTGTGTGTGTGTGTCTGATACATTTTTATGATTTTTTTTTTCTTAAACATTATGGTAAATGGTAAAATGAGTAGAATATTTCTGACTAGTCTACAATGCAGGCATTTATTTCATTTTATTTAACTCAGGTATGCTAACTGCTCTAAAGAAAACGGGGTCAGTTATAACGGACATGCGCGTGCCCAATGTATGTCATTGCAATCGTCTTTACCTTTATTACAACAGTCATCCATCAAAACTTTTTAGCGACGCTGGTTTTCTTTATCCATCTGAAATGTGTAGTTTGCATATCCTGTGTTCATGAAGCGGTTGGGAGTTTTGAGCGGCTGTTCAGTTTGTATTTCACACAGCGCGATTAGAAACGCCTTGGGTGCTCCGAATCCAAAATAATCACAGAATACGTACGAGAGAGGTGGTTCTTTGTTGTATTTTTTTTTTTTTATAATTTATCTTTTATTACATAACGTATCAATGATTCAATTAATGAATTATATTAATATATTAAAATAAATTTTAAGTTATCTTTAAGTGATCCCCCCCAAGAGGATCACTGAGGCCCCCTAGTGGGCCGTGGCCCACAGGTTGGGAACCACTGATTTATAAACTACCAGAGAATAATATTTAATACATAATATATATTCAAAACATAAAACGTGGAGTTGGGGTGGGTCATTTAACCAGATGTGTGAGTATACAGCTAGCTATCAAAATATATACATTTTAACAAATTTACTCAGCATGCTTCTCTTGACCTGAAAGAGAAAACTGTCCATAATGTGTGCCTTGCAAATTGCCGTCTGACACATTATTTTCTTGCGTAGCTATTAGCGTCTGCATTCATGAGTATATGTTTGGTATAATGACAGTCGGACCAATCCAAACACTTTCAAACTGTCGCAGTCTATTTAATGAGGATATTTATGCAATGAATATGCCACTGATTGTCTATTCTATTGTGTTGTTTTGCTATAACCGTGCCTTTAGGAGTACTTACAGTCTCTCTCCAAAGGTAGAAGAAAGCATCTGCAATATTTGTTATTGACTGACCAGTTACCCTCCATCAAACTGATTAAACAACTGAAGATGAACAGTGAAGATGTCTGGACTGAGAGAGTGAGAGTGAGTATGCTACCTCAGACGGTGCTCTCGTCTGCCCTCTCACCATTCCTTTGCTTTTCAGTCATCTATTTATCTGCTACCCTCCCTCTCTCTACCTCTCGTTTCTCTCCTGGACTATGTTTGATTCATGCCAGAGATGATTCACACTCCACCATATCCGGCATGAGGGAACCCTCACTCTCCATCCATAATTTAGATCACTCTCTTTTTCTCTCTCTCGCTCTCTCTCTCTCTGTGTGCATCTCCATCCTCTCACACTCTGCCTGTGTCTTGTGCAGCTGTCGATGCATCGGGTAAAAGATTGCGCCGTATTGAGGAAGGGGATCTATGAAAGCACACAGGTAAGAAAGAAATCCCTTGCTTTCTCTGCAAAGTTCCCCATTTCAGAGGAAAAATTCATATTGATGGATTGGGATGCGGATTATGGATGTCTGAAGTTAGTGGAAAATACAGATAGAAAGGCATGAGAGGGAATGAGATTAGGAGTGTTGGAGTGATTGAAAGTGAAAAAGAGATTGTGTGGGTAATTTGATGGTAAGGGATGGGTGGCGCTCGATGTTGTCTCACATCTGATGCATCGTGCAATTAGAGCCGCTCTCTGGGAAAGTTATATTGCTCCTCTCTAGTTTATGTGTGGTGTGTGTTGTGTGTGTGTGTGTGTGTGTGTGTGTGTGTGTGTGTGTATGTGTGTGTGGCTGCTTGTTGCCACATGACTATTTATTCATCCTCAAATGCCAGTGAAGGCACTCATGCTATATTCATGGGCTGTTGCACCTTGTTCAGCTAAAGTGTGTGTGTGTGTGTGTGTGTGTGTGTTTGTGTGTTTGTGTGTTGATGGGAACAGCTCAATAATGCAGTTACTTGTGGATGTAACACGTTTGCTGATGGACTTTTTGAGACCAACACACAAGCATGAAATAATGCATTAGTATGGTAAATGTGTTGCTGTCATGTTAAGTTTGTGTGTGTAAGATATATCAAGTGATATACCAAGTGATGCTTTTTTAGAATGTAAATATTCAGAAAGTTTTCTGTAATGGGTGGGGTAGGGCCATAGAAGATACAGATTGTACAGTATAAAAATCATGTTGGAAAGTCTCCATAAAACATGAAAACACAACATGTGTGGTGCCTGTGCGCGAGTATGCGTGTGTTTAAAAAAACAATAGATCTGCTTGTAGAAAAAATCCCAAATGAGGTCTCTTTGAAATCTCAGATGTTCTTCTAGACAGCTACAGTATGAGATCAAATAGAAACTCCTCTGAATCTTCTGCTTTTCTGCTGAGAAAAAGACGCTAGTATCTCAAGTTTCAACTGGTGCTCAGATTTGCCAAGATACAGTACCAATCTAATGAGGTCTTTACAGGTCTATATACTTACTGTATGCCAACAGTTGTCTGATTTTGGTCTAATTTTATTTGGCTTGAGCTCTCCTGAGCGAGCAACCCCTGAGAATGTCTGAAATTAAGGATAATATTTTTTTTTCTTTGGAATGATATGCATTAATGGATTGCACACAATTAACTGTCCCGCCAGAAAAACGCGATTATGCGATCGCATGATTTAATACATAATCAGCCAAAGTCTGCATATTTATGCGGGGGCCGCATTTTTTAAAATACACCGCACTTTCGCCGCATAAATTGCCTATTTCCGCGTGCAAAATATGCGGGGCTAGCATGATTTCATAATCCCCGCATTTTCATTGCAAAAAAGTCATATATATTAGCAGAAAGTTAAAAAAGTTAAGCAAGTTGTTGTTTACTTCACACAAGAGCCGCCATTTCCCCCTATTGCCATGGGAACGTTTTAAAGTGACGTAATTACGATAATCTTGATTCGGATTAATTACGGATTAATTACGTAATCATGATTCGGATCGCGTGTCAAACCGCCAAACTGCTGAAATTTGGCGATCCAAACTGCTGATTCGACTCACTGATTCATAACGCTTTGAAGCTTCATGACGCCATGACTATTCTCGCCGATTCATAAAGTTATTGTAGAACCACTGTAATGAGATGGACTTTGTAACGACGTCTTTACACTCTAAAACCGGATAAGTTGAGTTTACTTTAAAAATTTGAGGAAAGTGGTTGCCCTAAAAAATTTAAGTAATGATTACTTGATAAACTTGAGTTAAATTTATTTAAAGATATTAGTCGTTCTAATAACTATTTTAAGTTGAATAGACTAAATACTTTAATTTTAAGTAATACCGCTGTTTAATTACTTCACTTATCTTTTTAATTGCATTAAGTTGTTCTTACTTAAACCGTTTAAGTTTTGTCAACTTAATTCTATCTGGGATCTGAGGAAGTGTACTCCCAGAGTGCATTGTTGCATGAATAAATTAATTGCTTCGTTTTACTATTTTTGCCTTTATTTTACTATTTGTCTTTTGTCAGTATAACCCCAATAATGACAGCAAGTAAAATAGTAAAGGTCGTATTAATAATAAAAAATAAATAAATAAATAAATAAAAATCCTTGTTACCATTGTTGTGTTTTGCATGCTGAATGTTGAAGTGTGTGTGTGAGACACACTCGAGCATGGTCAAATGATATTGTGACAAACATAGAGGGATTATATCAACTCAATTAAAAGGTTATTCCATAAATATTAGCAAAACAAATGTTAAAAGGTCATTATTTCATTATTTGACATGAAAAATAGTTATGTTCTATATCATTAATGGACAAATATTACATTGTATATATATATATATATATATATATATATATATATATATATATACATATACATATATACATATATATATATATACATGCATGCATGTATGTATATATATATATATATATATATATATATATATAATTACTTCACTTGTTTTGAAATCAATTTCTTGTTGCATTGCTGCATTCATAGGAAGTTAATTACTATAATATGAATGAAGTTCCAAGTGTCCAACCAAAGGGAACACTAATCACAATTATGGTGAGAAGAAGTGGAGGAAATGAGTGATAAGTCTAGAAAAAATTGCCCCGCCTCAAAAACACTTTGCCCGTCCGTCCGCCCGTCCACCCGCTTGTTTTTTTGCTTTGGCAAAATGGTACTCAAACCAGTCAAGTAATGTTTACTAAGAGTTTTCTAAGTAGCGAAGGCATAGCATGCAAATAGTTCAGATTACTTACTTGTTTTAAGTAAGGTCAACAAATTATTGGACATTAAGTAAAGTTTACTAAAAAAGTCTTAGTAAGAACAACTGTTGGATTTTACAGTGTAGTACCTTTTAAGGGTCTTGAGAGTGAACCATGTATTGTGCCAATGGAGGCCTTTCAGAGCCATCAGATTTCAACTAAAATATCTTAATTTGTGTTCCGAAGATGAACGGAGGTCTGACGGGTGTCGAACGACATGAGGGTAAGTCATTAATGACAGAATTTTCATTTTTGGGTGAACTAACCCTTTAAACATAGGACGCATGTTTCTCTTCCTTCTAAGGAAGTCTCTTCCTAGTGAGATCCTCTGTTAGTAGTATATAACAACCAAATTGAGTGTACTGCCTCAGACGGGAGATGGCAGAGACCAAGACAATGAGATAGAGGAAGAGGGACAGGGGGAGGATGGAGAAGGGAGAGGGTAGAGAAACGGAGGAATGGAGAAACATACAGCTGGCATGAGACAATAACTTTTCAATGTCTCTACTGTCTGACATATAAAAATAATAAATAAGAGATCTCTTGGCAAATGACTGGTATCCGGTCCTGTGATTCAAACATAACGGGGGCAAAGCTGAATTTTCAGATCAACACACCCACTAACAGGTGCCGTGATGAAGAGATAATCAGTGTTATTCACTTCATATATATACACACTCAGAAAAAAGGCACACAAACTGGTACCTAAAGGGTGCATATTGGTACCTAAAAGGAAAAAAAGTGTACCTTTTGAAAAGGTACCACCCAGGTGACAGCTTTTGTACCTTTTTTTTCTGAGAGTGTATATATAGTTATTAATATTTGTATTTATGATAGCATTAGGTAAAATGTAATGCTGTCACCATAATATAGTTCACTTAAATGTCTGCGATGTAGTAAGCTACATTTTGTTTTAGTAACTTTTAGTGTAGCTAATTTCTTTGTCAAAAGAGTAACTTGACTGTAGTTGACTTTAAAAAACGAGTAGCTTACCTTGGCAAGCTACAGTTTCAAAGTAGCCTATTCTTTCCCCAACACAGAGAACAACACATGAGTCAGATGGTGTGTAACATGCTGGATTCATTCCTCACTTTTCTGCTCTAATATTGAAGTCATCCGCTGCACTTTGGGAGCTGAAACGCCTTCAAAAGGAAGGGAAAAGGCTGTGGTATTGTCTGAGAGAAAAACAGAGACAGAAGCATCTGTCAAGAATGTGAGTTGTCTCGAGGAAAAGAGAAAGAGGAAGAAAAGATAGCTTTTTTTTGTCTGACTATATCTTGAGTGCTTTTCAAGAGGAAGAAACTTGCTTTTAAAACGCCTTAAGTTTAAGAGTAAACGATGCTAACGGTTAGGCCTGTAATTGTGTGTGTGTGTGTGTGTGTGTGTGTGTGACGTGCTGACCCACACTATTGTATTTGTCAGCTACAGGCTCATGAATCACTCTGTTGATTAAAATGCCTCTAGCATGCAGGCTGTGATTATGCAGCTGCTACAATTGCAACCCATGAAAACAGAAAGAGAAAACTATGCTAAATAAAGGCATTTCCTCAGACGCAAAGTTTAAAGTCATAAAACGCCATTAGCAACCCATTTTACTCCTGTAATCTGGTGCATTTCCGGGTGAAATTGGATATCCAATGAGGAAAAAATGTATGATGAGATTCCCTGACCCCCTTATCTGAGTGTCTATTTACACCAAGTGCAAATAGCGTGCCTTGTTGGCAAGTGCTTTTCACACTACCTCTGGCCAACAATGCTTGGTTGGGCCAAGTAGAGAGTCAGGTTTAAGGATTTTGGTTTTGACGTGATCCACCCGGGTTCGAATCCGCCTTTTGGCGATTGTGTGTTCCCATCACATATCACATCGGAAAGGCATTTTACTTTCAATACAAATTAAGAAAATGATTTAAAAGTGGAAATAAAGTGCCTAATGAAATTATATTTAATAATAATAAAAGCATTTATTGGGTAGGGGTAGGTGTAGGGAGGGCTTTTATTGTCCCATTAATGCAGCATTAACTTAATAATTTTAATAACTATAATAATTTACACTCTGTTATTATTGCATCCTGTTAATGTGCAACAATACTGAGGTGCAAATAGTATGTATCTGTCAAAATAAAGTTTAAATTGTATTTAATTACTATTTACACATTAGGGCTGCACGATTAATCGAAATCGAACCGCAATCGCGATTTGGCTTATGTGCAATTATGAAAGCGCAAAGACTGTGATTTTAATGAAATAAATAAATAAATAAATACCCTCTGTGATCAGGAGTAAACGCTGCTCCGTCTGAAAGACTGCGAGTTGTGGTTGCTTATTATAACGTGCGCTTGAAAAAGTGTCTAACATCTTCACAAACTAGTAATGCGAAGCATTCATAAACCTTTTGTCCAACAAAATACAACGTTTAATCTTGCTCACTTCATATCATCAGTCGAGTTGATGTGGTTTCATATCACAGAATGTCAATCAGCACTGCATACTTTTATTATTATGAAAATACCCGAGAAGGCTTGAAGAGCTCAAATACACCATATCTTGTCGCAGAAGTATTATCTTCATGTTTAATCAGTCACAGCGTTTATATCTTCCTTTTATTCAGCATACAGCATGAGCTTCACATTAGGGATTTTCCTTAAGGATTTCCTGAAAACAAACAATTACTTCTCTGACGCAAATGTGGAATTCCTGCTCGAGGGCGCCCTCTGGCTTCCAGTATGAATTAAACTTTTGGATAGAAAATAAGAAAAATAATACTTCTAAATAAATGTATATGACAATCCATATGTTTTTCTTCAATGTACAGGAGTTTTAATCCCCACAGTGGATGCTTTAGAGGCTCATATTTCATATTAAAGACATAAACTTTAAGAAATTGATATCACAGATAAAAAGCACAGATTTGTATAATAATATATATATTTTTTACAATAAATCCTTAGACCTTTCTAATGATTTTTAGTCATAGGCTGTCTGCATACTAACAGGTAACCCACATTTTTTTTGTTTTCTGTAAAATATAAATATTATTATTATTATACTGTTATATTTATTCTTAAATGCTCTATTTTAGTTCTTTTAATAATGAATGTTATTGTAATAGTAATATTTCTTCTTTTTATTTAGCAATAATAATAATCATAATAATTATTGTTAGTCATATTAATATATAAACACAAAATGTTATATACACACTTTTCATTTGTAAAAAAAATAAAATAATAATAATCACATTTTAAATCGCAATCGCAATTTTAACCAGAATAATCGCAATTAGATATTTTCCCCAAATCGTGCAGCCCTATTACACATATTGTAAAGAACTGCTACTTTTACATGGTGTAAATAGAATATATCACTATTTTTACTTAGTAAATAGCATCTATCACTATTTGGACTTATTATAAATACCAATTATCGCTAAGAAAATATGCTATTTACCCGCAAATAATTATATTGGTTGAGCTGGGAGGAAAATAAATTTCATAGACAGAGCATGATATTACAATTTGATAAAAAATTACAAAGATAAACATTTGAAATAACATACACAAATAAATTCATTAATCCGTCTGCTTGTGAATGATCAGCTCATCTGTCCATTCTGCTCATGGCTGTGCTGATATCTTGTACTGGACCATTACACAATCGCTTCACTTACTGAAGGCTAATGTTTATGAGAACTGACTCGGAACCACACCAAATAACCACATTTATAGTGCATCATCTGCAATGACTTTTTTTGCAGGGGTTGATAATGAGAGGTAAACCTTGTTCGGTTATGAATGGGCAACTTGGCTTTTATACTCACAATTGGCAAATTGTTGGTTTTCATAAGTTGTTTTATGAACATACAAACTTTTAATCAGTACTAGACTACTAAGCTGAAGTGTGCATATGATGGACACTCTACTATCCCATGAGGCCACGGGAGAGGATTTATGAGTGCCAGTGAAGCAACGTAACTGACGCTGGTAGGTCACATGATAATGAAAGGGGGCGAATGTAGTACGTCCAGATTACATTCATATAGCAGTTGTGAAGTAATTACTTGTTCAAAATGAGCAGAATTGGGAAGGTTACTTTTAAAATGTATTCCTCAAGTTTTAAAAAGTAATTTGTAACGTATTTACAGCAGTTCTGTATCTGTTGAATCTTTAGATTTTAATCCATTTAAAGCTGAAATGATATAATAGTTTGGATTGTGCTGTGCTTTATATTTTATATTTTTCACGGGAACTCTAAAGCCAAAGATATGAGCTGCTGTCTGTTCCAATTAAACAGCATTTTGATCGTTGCAGCGAGATATCATAGAATCATTTTGTACAATTGGGCATTCACGAGATATAATGAGTGATGCTCTCTGTGATTCTGATATTTTGTTCTGTTATCGGAGTTGTGATGCCTCGCAGCAAAAGGATGTGTGCAGAATGCATGATGACTCTTCTGTTACCCAGTCTAAGGCTGGGCAAGATGCTGAATATTCACAGTATTTGTGTGTGTCATTGAGTGAATTATTTTTCTTATGCCAATTTTACATTTCCTAAAGACTGTTTTTAGACTATTTTTGCCATCTCATTTTGTCAGCATGACAGTGTTAAGACCGAGAGATGTTTTATAAGAAGCAAACAAAGCATTAGACTCAATTCTTCCATTTTTTTCTGTGGATAATTTCAAACTGACCACTTCAAACAACTAAATCTTTGATTGATCAGTGCTTCATCAATCAGTCTCCACATATTTTTGTGTATTTAAATGTTTGAAAAACTGTGGGAAACACGGTTTTGTTTTTTTAACTAAATTGTATTTTTAACCATTAATCATTTTGAATTTATTTTGGAACAACGGCTATGGAGTTTTTTCAGTATTTTTTCCATTCATTTTTCTGATAGGGATTTTTAAAAAGTCTTTGTTAAAGAGTTATAAGCTATGAACCGAGCCAATCAGCTATGGGGTGAATCTCAACCATAGACTGTAAAAAAAATATGGACATACACTTTAAAAAATGCTGGGTTAAAAACTACCCAAGTTGGGTTGAAAATGGACTAACCCAGCAATTGGGTTGTTTTAACCCAGCGGTTGGGTTAAATGTTTACTTAAAACAACCCAATTGCTGGGTTAGTCCATTTTCAACCCAACTTGGGTTGTTTTTAACCCAGCATTTTTTATAGTGTAGTTTCCGTGACGTCACCCATAGGATTCTGATGAGCAGTTTTGAAGCATAATTAGGGTCGAGCTGGCTGTTGCCATCTTGGCAGCGCGTCATCGCACGTCACTCCCGGATAATAGAAAAAAGGCGGGACGTGGTTGGAGCTGAGGTGACGTGATGACTAACAGACAGCAGATAAATGGCTATCCACCTGTCACTTGAAGGGGCCATGCCCTTAATTATGCAGAACTTTAATGTTTTATATAATGTAAACGAATGAGTTATAAAAGATTCACCCCCCTCACAGTTGTCATGAAGGGCAAAATTAGCTGTATAGACCAAAACCACAATTTGTACCAGGCTGTAAACATGTTTTATTCTGCTGTAAAGTTGGGCATTTTTTAAATGGGGCTCAATGAGATTCTGCTCCCTTCTGGAGCCTGTAGTTCTGTAACCTTCTTGTGGCCAGTCCATGAATTGCAGTTTATGTCACTTCCGTATTGGCTTCAAGACAAACTGCGGGAGGTTGCCGCTTGATCATAACACTACAAACTTTGAATTTTTAAAAATCAAGACTGTGTACTCAATGATTGTACTGAGGTAAAGAGCTATAACCCCATGAAACATTGCATTACAGCATAATCGAATTAAAAACGATGGAGAAATATAAAACTACTAATTTACAATTGTTGATTATATATATAAAAAATAATATATTTTAAGTTTATTGCAAAATATGCATATACTTTATAAACAAACATTTAAGTATTTTGAGAGAGCAGAGAGATCGACTCAATTACGCTGTTCGCAGTGCAATATGGTAGTGGGCGGAGCTAAATTCCCATTTTGACGCTTATAGCTTTTTCAACTCTCTGATTGGTGTACATTTCTGTACAGCATCATGGTGCAGCTCAGTTTCATTTTCATGGACTTTTAGTTTGTTTTTATTCGTCACATGTTTTCCTTTGTTTGATTTTCCCACCACTCATTTTTTCCCATGGACACTAATCCTCACCACAGTGGTTCGTCTTTCAGTTCATCACCATCATGTATTTAAGTTCCTCCCCAGCACCCTCAGTTGTCGGTCAATGTATGTGAATGTATTTGTTTTGCTTCACACACACACACTGTTACACCATCTATCTGTACCTGAGTTTATTGGATTATTAAAGGACATTTCTAATTGGAACCTGTTATCATTATCTTCTTCATCCTGTGACAGATTGACCGACCCAAAATGGATTATGCAGCACGATTTGCTGTTTTGGCCGTTTTTTTGTTTGTTTTTTTTTTACCGAAAACTTCTGTCACCAGCCACTTCGACGACAAGACCCTGAAGTCATTGTTCTGGATCGGGGCAAACTATCATCCCCCTATAGACCTCCCAGACACCTCTGAACTAAACTAGAGGGATGCTATCATCCATCTGGAGAGTGTTTACCCCCGGTCCAGAAAACCCAGAGCCTGTTTCACCACCTGCGACCACAGAGGAATCGTGTGGGCGTCCCGCAGACGGAGAGCTACCACCCGCCGCGAAGCATCAGCCAGAGCACGAGGATAAGTGCACAGCGCTGACCCTCACCCAGAGGGAGGACAACCCACCACCCCCACCCCCCAGTGAGTCTGACCAGGAGTAATACTAATACCGACGGTATACTGGTGGAAGTAGTGATTGAGGACTGGCTGATGGACTTCAGTATGGAGGTATCTTCTCCCACCCTATCCCACCCCCGTTTCTCGGTCTTCATCGCTGTTTCTAGACAACGCAATGGACTCTTTGAACTCTGATTTATCGGCATGCTATATACTATTACCTTCAACCCTGTCAAGTCTCCATCTGCCTCCGTCACCGCCCTTCTCAGACAGTCCTCCAGCCCCACCATCTCCTGGAATGACATGCTGTGACGTCGAGCCGCAGGTTGAGCAACCACCATCAGCGTCTAAGTGGATCTTGTGGCTCCGCCACCGTCCTCTGATCACCTCAGCCCATCGACCTGTCGGTTTCACCGTGGCTGCTCCCACCTTCAGCTTCACCAGCACCCTCGGCCTTTCGACTCTACCGGGTTCCGTCATCCAAGCGGCTCCCCCTTGGTCAGTCGTCACTTCACTTGCGGATCTTCAGCTACGCTCTGTTCCTCCACCAGTACAGCTGCAGCGGGCTCCTCCTTACCTTCGGGCAATCTGGCTCCACCTGAGACGCTCGTCGCCGCTGCATCGCCTAGGCCTCCTCGCTCTGCTCCATCAGCTCTCCGTCTGCCCCCTGGGATCCATCGGCTCCGCCTCCGTTGGTCTTCCCCCAGTTGACGTCAGCCTCTACTCCACCCCTCGGGCTCTTCCCTCCTTCGACTCCATTGTGGGCTGTCGTCTCTGGGTCTGTGCCTTCGGACGTCTACCACCAATGCCACCAGGGTCTTGTCATCGTCCAGATGTCCCCATTCCTCCATCGCCGCTCATCACCATCCCTGCATCATCTCCTGTTATCATCATCTTCTTCATCTTGTGACACATAGGCAATGTGTTTTTCACTATGAATTGGAAAATTATTGACTCCTACATTAATCGCTGTGAATGGCTCGATGTGTGATGAATAATTTGTGAGGGTTGTCTGTGCTCGTGGTGTATGGTGCTCATGGGTTTAACTGCTGTTAGTTGTGGGGGGGAAAGTCTCAAGATAATTAGGCACAAACAACATGTCTGAAGAGTGAATGTTGTGTTTTGTTTCAATGTTGGCTGTGAAGAATGTCTCTCCATCACTGTCAGTAACAACAGAAACAGATGGCAATTGTTTATGCAGGTCTGTCAGTGGCTGTAAACACAAATAGCTCAAGGCACTGAAGATCACACTGCATTTTTTTTTATAACTAGAGCATTGATGGAAAGAACACTGTCTGTTTCAGCATGTGTGTTCAAACAGTGACAGAACTCACACCACTCTGACGGTTATTTTAAGAGTAGTTTTATGTATTATTTTATGTAGTTAATCATGGAGTAGGAAAGTGAGTTAACAGATGTTTCTCAATGCAAGTGTGCAGCAAAGCTACAGGCTGTGACTCATTAACTACAGGCCAGCTGTTCTTTAATGTTAAATGTGATCTATCTATCTATCTATCTATCTATCTATCTATCTATCTATCTATCTATCTATCTATCTATCTATCTATCTATCTATCTATCTATCTATCTATCTATCTATCTATCTGTCTGTCTGTCTGTCTGTCTGTCTGTCTGTCTGTCTGTCTGTCTGTCTGTCTGTCTGTCTGTCTGTCTGTCTGTCTGTCTGTCTATCTATCCATCCAACGTTCCGTCCATCTATTGTTCCATCCATCCATCCATCGTTCCGGCTATCTATCGTTCTGTCTATCTATCCATCCATCCATTGTTCCATCCATCATTCCGCCTATCTATCTGTCTGTCTGTCTGTCCGTCCATCCATCTATTATCGTTCCATCTGTCTATCTATCGTTCTGTCTGTCTATCTGTCTGCCCATCCGTCCGTCCGTCCATCCATCCATCCATCCATCCATCCATCCATCCATCCATCCATCCATCCATCCATCCATCCATCCATCCATCCATCCATCCATCCGTCTATCTATCATCTTTCCATCCATCCATCTATCCATCCATCCATCTATCATCGTTCCATCTGTCTGTCTATCGTTCCGTCTGTCTATCTATCTATCCATCATTCCGTCTATCTATCGCTCCATCCATCCATCCATCCATCGTTCCGTCTATCTATCTATCTATCTATCTATCTATCTATCTATCTATCTATCTATCTATCTATCTATCTATCTATCTATCTATCTATCTATCTATCTATCTATCTATCTATCTATCTATCTATCTATCTGTCTGTCTGTCTGTCTGTCTGTCTGTCTGTCTGTCTGTCTGTCTAGCTATCTATCTATCCAACGTTCCGTCTATCTATTGTTTCATCCATCCATCCATCGTTCCGGCTATCTATCGTTCTGTCTATCTATCCATCCATCCATTGTTCCATCCATTGTTCCATCCATCATTCCGCCTATCTATCTGTCTGTCTGTCTGTCTGTCCGCCCATCCATCTATTATCATTCCATCTGTCTATCTATCGTTCTGTCTGTCTATCTGTCTGCCCTTCTGTCCGTCCGTCCATCCATCCATCCATCCATCCGTCTATCTATCATCTTTCCATCCATTCATCCATCTATCCATCCATCCATCCATCTATCATCGTTCCGTCTGTCTATCTATCGTTCCGTCTGTCTATCTATCTATCCATCATTCCGTCTATCTATTGCTCCATCCATCCATCCATCCATCCATCGTTCCGTCTATCTATCTATCTATCTATCTATCTATCTATCTATCTATCTATCTATCTATCTATCTATCTATCTATCTATCTATCTATCTATCCATCCATCCATCCATCCATCCATCCATCCATCCATCCATCCATCCATCCATCCATCCATCCATCCATCCATCCATCCATCCATCCATCCATCCATCCATCCATCCATCCATCCATCCATCCATCTATCTATCTATCTATCTATCCATCCATCCATCGTTCCGTCTATCTATGGTTCAATCCATCCATCGTTCTGGCTATCTATCATTCTGTCCATCCATCCATCCATCCATCCATCCATCATCTATCTATCCATCCATCCATCCATCCATCCATCCATCCATCCATCCATCCATCCATCCATCATCCATCCATCTATCGAAAAAAACCCTATCTTTTTTTTTTGTTGCAGTAAATAGTGTTCGTTTAACTTCAGCAGTTTGTGATGAGCGAGCACTATGAAACCATGTTAAACCTTACACTACCTTGCAGAGCAGCATCCACATTAACCTGCGTGCCTACAGCAAGCTGCAGACGTTGGCCCTGACCTGTGTGCCTGTGGCCTATGGGAAAGTGAGAGCCAGGCGGAGTGATTAATGGTCATGATTAGCAGGTGAAGGAATGTGCTCTTATGGCCTAGAGCATCTTACTGCATTTATCTCCTCAACTAACGTATCCTTTATGGAGGACAGCTTCCTCAAAGACTCAAAGTGACCTAGCCATGGGGAGCTGTGGAGACGTGGGCGGGATTTTTGCAATGGTAATGCAACATGGATGCAACTCGACGCTGGGAAACAGCTAGCCAGTTGGTATGAGTCAAATCCCATGGGTGCTTCATTGTTTGCATAGATAGTTGCCCCTGAAATGGTTTTTGCATGACACATATTCAGTGAGAAGTAATGTGGGCCATCTTTTAGATTCACAAAAATGTATTAACATGCAAAACTCAAGGCAAGATTTCACACTGATGCTTTGTGAGCCAAATAAACTCGTTTAGCTTGAGCGAAAGCAGATACGTGACCTGACCCAATCACTGCAATTGACACCAGCAGTTCGCACAAATTTTCAACATGCATTAGCATAGATCATGAAATGGCGTGCATTTAAAAAGAAAATAAGGTCAATTTTGAGTCCATGGTGAATTTTTGCAGCAAATTTTGTATTTCCCTGCTACTTGGTTCTGTGCTGTTCAGGAAATATATGTTTGCCAAGAAGAAAGTTCTTTTTTTTGTAGTATTGTGTTTGAGCCTTCTAGGAGGAGTCTCTAGTGATTTGACACTTCATAGAGTGCAAAGTGACAGACAACAAGAACACATTTTAAGTGGCATGTCAGAAATTTGATTTGTCGCATTTTATTTGATGTGTTTTATCCAAATGGCTCACTGAAGAGGCTCACTGAATGTTTAAACGCTCAACCCATTGCAAACAATTCTTGAACACAAATTTACCTGCAACGGTGAGTCTGGAAGCTGTACAGTGAACATTAAAGGAATAGTTCACTCAAAAATGACAATTCTGTCATCATTAATTCACCCTCACTTCAATCCAAACCCATATGACTTACTTTCATCTGTGGAACGCAAAAGAATATGTTTTGAAAATCAGGTGTTGTTCAGTGTTGTTTCACAGAAAAGAGTTATTCAGTTAATGGTGACATTTATATTTACGTGTTTGACTGAGCTAATTCAGGCACTAGCGATGTCATTTTTGTCTACAGTAGGTTTGAATGAAATCCATTTACAGTTTTTCTCAGTCGCTTTGGTACATTTCTCAGATCAGAATTGAAATTCTCAAAGCTACCTATTCAATCTTCAAATGATTGTGTCACCTGTGCACATCAAAAAAGCAGTTTCTCATTTCTTTGAACAAGTTGCAAATGCTTGTGTACATCCATGCAAATGATTATGTACAATTCTCTGCTGTTTCCTACATTATCAGTTGTCATGTTGCTTATGTCATGTTGATCAAAATGTATTATAATGGGTCTCTGTTGAATAGTCTCATCCCCCCACAACATTTAGGCATTACTTCATAGCATAAGTCTTTACATGCAAAATGGTTGAACAAGTTGTCATAAAATGTCAAGCATATTTCTATACATTTCCGTTAGACGTTCACATTTCTACTTTTGTTTTTCTGGGGTTTTTCTCTTTGTGCTATGCAGTGCTGTCTTTTCCTTTCTGTATCGCAATGACATGGTCTGTCAACAAATTACAGTACAAACAGTAAAAGCATAAATGTGAATCTTGTCCAGTCTCTTGCATTCAAACTCCCACATACACTAAGGTGTAACGTACAATTTACAATAATTATATCAGAACATCCCTCCAGAGTACAGTTATATTGACAATATGACTAAGCAATTTGACTGTCTTATTCATACACAATGACACAAGGACTTATCATTCTGATTGCACTGACATGTTCATTGACACAGATATTTACTTTTGAGAGATGAACTAAGGATTTTGAGCAAGAGACTGGCTTTTGCAGGTAATCCATGGTGTTTTGCTATTTGTACGAATTGTTTTGAGAAATGCACTTGCTGTTTTTCAAATGTCGAGGATGATTCGAGAAATGTACCAAAGCGACTGAGAAAAACTGTAATTCATGATGCATGTTTTTCATCTTTAATATCATTGATAAAATAAAAATTAAAAAAAACTTTTAGAGGTTAACATTGGCTGTTTGAAAGCAAGATTTGTGAGATAAGAAAGTTGTTGGAATATTGTCTTGAGAATGTCTTGTTAAAGCCACAATATGTATTATTTTGCCAGTAGAGGTCGCTTGTTCAAAACAAGGGCGTAGATCAGGGGTCGGCAAGTGAATTTGGCATCGGGCCAAAAAAAAATGTGCCACTAGATGGCGGGCCAGAATGGGCCTGTTGAAATACTGTTACAGTGTCTTTTGTAACTGGTAGTGAGTTGGTCTCTGTAAAAAAAATTGGATACATTAATAAAGCAGTGGTAACCTAAGGATCTTCATTCGCCAACTTGCAACTCCTTCAATAAGCCCATTAATGGCATGTTTGAGTCATGCTCTTAACAAACAATGTTTTATTTCCTCTTTCCATATTGTGAATAATAAATCTGCATTTTAATTTGCTTTAATTTGTAACACAATGGAGCCTAACTTATTGTAATAATTACTTGACGTATAGCTAGCTACTTTTACACTCAGAATTATTCCTTGTCATCCTCCCATAGTAAACTGCATTGTTTGCCTGCTGGAGGTACGCGATTACGTTGTGTGCAGTGATGTTAACATTTAAGCTAGCCGGTGGGAGGAAATGGCACTATCAAGTCTAAAGAGGAAAGTCCACAGTGAAAATAGGGCATAAGAAGAATGGAAAGACAACTACGTTCCTCCTACCTGGTTTTGTGAATGCAAAGCCGGTGTGTCTCATCTGCAATGAACAAAGTTGTTGCTGTTTGTAAAGAATATAATATCAGACGGCACCACGAGATGAAGCATGACGATCCATCCACAGACTCTTTTGAATGTCTTTCAGACAATGAAAAGCTCTCAATTGATCCCAAAATAAACACATTGCTGCAAAACTGTTCTCGTACTTTTTTTGAAGGCAAAATCGCTAAAGAGAAATTGATTATGAGCAACTGTGGTTGTTGTAATCTGTCCAGTTTGCACATCCCGCTCCAAGCGGTGCGCGAACCCTGGTCTTTCTGCATGGGAGTCGGATGCTCTAAAAAGGAGGCTAAATGCTACAACCTCTAGAGTTAGTTACTGTTATACTCACAGCAGTGAGATTTACCTGCACAGCTGTCACTAGCTGGCCGCCGATACACTATCATGACAGATCTATTTCAGGCGCTATCAAAATAATCTGGCTGCGGGCGCGGGCCAGATATTATTGCTGGCGGGCCAATTTTGCAGGCCAATTCTATCTGCCGTAGATTGATGACGCCTTGATTTTGCAGAGCTTTAATTATACCGCAGACGACCACTTCCAATTTTATCGCTCATGCGTGTGTGGGTTAACGCAGTGCTTTTTTTTCATATTAGATACATTATTTGAGTGTGTTGAAAGTTATGTTATAATGCTACTCTGTGCATTCACTCAGTGGCTACTATGAGACACTTGTTCACACTACAATAAGCTAGACCGATATTAGGCATGGTAAAACATGGTACTCGCGGTAAAACAAGAAAACGAGATTTAAACAATAAGACTGAGTTGAGCTGTATAACAATGATTCGTTTTCTGTCGATGAATGATCCAAACAGTTGCTCACCTGTCTAATAAAACACACAATATATTAAAGCGTCTTTGGTGTTTCCATGGTTTCTACAAAAAGGGTAACGCGGGTATGATGTCATTGATAGGCGACGCACATACACGATCCGTGTCCTGGTTAAAATTGCTTATTTCTCTGGATTTAAACATTCTTGAAAACATTTGGGGTAATGTAAGGTCACAAGTCAACAAAATGTATAACATTTTTCTAGTGGTTTTTGAGTATTTTAATCCAAACATCGTACATATTGTGCCTTTAACTAGTATAAACAGAATAATTGATAAAAAATTGTCTGATAACTGTGCCAGAATTATTGAATGATAAATCATCTGTGGTTCACAATAAGTCTGTGCCATCAATAATTAATTTGGGTAAGAGCAAGGTCAAGGTTAGTCCTCTCAATACTGTGAAAACACACATAGATATGGTTGTTCTCACAAACATATCATATTTATATGTACTGTATATGTGCAGACAGTAAACTGCAGATGTAAGTTGTGTTTTTATGTGTTTGCAACTGCCTTTCATTATGTAATTCCGTTTCTCGAAAAGGTCACAGCACTCGTGGCAGCATCTGCTATTACTTCATCACACCCTTATCGCACTTTATAGCTTTCTTTAGAAACTAGTCAAGAAGAGCAGCTTCATTTCACAGACACACAGTCAGACACCAATCCTCAAGTTATTCTGTCAAACCCAACGGGTGGCTCCTGCTCGTGCTTTGCATGCAGCTGAATCGATTAGGAAGAAGAAGAATTAGTTTGCCTTTAGCAATAAATAAGAGACGGTTTGTTTGACAAGCGTTGTTTATTCTTTGTGCCCCGGAGAGAATGGTAAGCCTGCAGCTGTCAAACTGCGCTCTTGTGTACCTACCTGAATATAATCCACCAGTGCATGTTTTTATATCACCTTTATGGATGTATGGATGTATAGCAATGTGATTAACCTACATAAAAAGTGACATATTATTACTATCTAAAAAGATTTTTTACTTGAATATATTTTAAAATGTAATTTATACCTGTGATGAAATAGCTATATTTTCAGCATCATTACTCCAGTCTTCAGTGTCGCATGATCCTCCAGAAATCATTCTTTCGGTCACAGGTGTTTGGATATTTTGGACATCTTTGATTGTGGCTCATCCATTTAGAATTTGCTCTAAAAATATTTTCAATGCAGATGCTCGATTGGATTGAGATCTGGGGAATTTGGAGGTCAAGTCGACACCTCAACCTCGTTGTTGTGCTCCTCAAACCATTCCTGAACCATTTCAGCTTTGTGACAGGGCACATTATCTGCTGAAAGAGACCACAGCCACCAGGGAATACAGTTTCCATGAAAGGGTGTACATGTTCTGATGCTCACGTGCCCACTGTTGGCGCTTTCGGGGGTGGACAGGGGTCAGCATGGGCACCCTGACTGGTCTGCGGCTATGCAGCCCCATACACAACAAACTGCGATGCACTGTGTATTCTGACACCTCTCTATCAGAACCAGCTTTATCTTCCTGAGAAATATGAGCTACAGTAGCTCGTCTGTTTGATCGGACCACACAGGCCAGCCTTTGCTCCCCATGTGCATCAATGAACCTTGGCCGCCCATTACCCTGTCGCCGGTTCACCATTATTCACTTCCATGGATCACTTTTGATAGATACTGACCACTGCCGACCGGGAACACCCCACAAGAGCTGCAGTTTTGGAGATGCTCTGACCCAGTCGTCTAGCCATCACAATTTGGCCCTTGTCAAACTCGCTCAAATCCTTACGCTTGCCCATTTTTCCTGCTTCTAACACATCAACTTTGAGGACAAAATGTTCACTTGCTGCCTAATATATCCCACCCACTAACAGGTGCCGTGATGAAGAGATAATCAGTGTTATTCACTACACCGGTCATAATATTATGCTTGATCTGTGTATATATAAACAAAAAGTGGAAATACCTACAGTGTTATTGTCCCAAAGTACCATACAATTACCATGGTATTCTTTAAAGTAGCTTGTGAGTTACTAAGATGTGAGAAAAGCATTATCATAAAACAGCACAAAGAACATGCACTGGCCTGGTGTAGTAAAGCTCCTGCTGCATACATCTAAAGTTTCTCTTTTATATGACTTTAGTGAGCTAGAAATGTTGCAAGTACGACTTCTGCTGGTTGGGGAATTTATGATCATCATATTGCTGAATCATTTCTTCACAGTAGGGCCATTGGTCTTGCTGATATTTGCTGACTTGTGGTAATATGTCTGTGTTAAGAACTGAATATGGTACTCAGATGATCCCACAGAGGGGGAGCAACAGCCCTGAGACCATAAAAACAGGATAAGGCTGTTCTTGGTCTAGAAAGCTTGAGTTGATTTGGGTGGGCAGTTTATTGATTTTTTCACACAAGCTGGATCAGGGCAGACCTGCTCTGCCAGTACTTCTCTTCTGTGGTGGTTTACCATCAAACCTGTAAAGACGGTCAAATTGATTTCAGCTGTTGTGCTAACTATCACCATTTTGTTCGCTTCAATGTCCCTCTCTCCAAGAGCAGGCTAAAGTGTGTAGTATGTGAGCAGAGTGCAGAGACTGCAGAGTTGTATTATTTAATTTTTGAAAGTGATTTTTCTTTTTTGCACAAAAATGCAGTTTTGAAAATTCATTTATATCTTATTTATTCAGTTAGTTAGCTTGTTAGTTATAGAATATTATCAAGTATAGGGGGAAAAAATCATTTTTAACTTGTACAAGATACATTAAATGGAAAAAAAAAAAAAAATTGTGTGGAAAGTGTTTCTCAGGTTACGGAAACACTAACATTAACCTATTATCATGTGAACGCAATGCCAACTCAAAGAGAGTGTTTTTGACTGACTGCTGTTTGATTCGCTCAAAAAAAAGGCCGGCCCCTTGCAAGCAATCTGACTCTTTTTTGCTGTTTACAGAACTGATGGCTAGCCCAGAGACCTAGTCCAGTGGTTCTCAAATGGGGTTACGCGTACCCCTGGGGCTACGTGAAGGCACTCCAGGGGGTACGTGAGATTTTAAAATATAGCCTACATATATTTAAAAAGTAGCATCCATGCAAAAATCCTTTAAAAATAATTATTTAATAAATATTTCAGGAAAATATAAGTAGGCTATAAGTTCATAAAACTAATTTTATATTTAGTAGGCTATTCAATTTCATTATCCTAAAAACCCAGAGTCTCCCCCATACCAGGATGGTTTGACCCAACCTGTCATATGCCGCCTGGCATCACCTGTCAATCACTTGGATCAACGATAGGGTGACCAGACGTCCCAGTTTCCCAGTATTTAATGTTCTGTCCCGACTGGAGTTGTCCCCGGAAATGTCACCGTTTTACAGCTCGTTCTAAACAACCCGCAGATATATTGGAAAAAAGCCTGCAACCAACATACAGCTGCTACGCTGACTCTACTTGGTAGAGTCGCCACGCCGCTACTCCATGAAGAACGCACCGAGTCGAGAGCAGACAGAGCGCCATTATCGTCAAATATCAAAAGAAACCTCGTTGTCGCTTTCAAGGTAGTAACATATTAACTATTAGTTTTTAATTTAAAGTAATATTATATGTGCTTTATAACAGTGCCTCAACAAGGTGGGGGATTGTTTTGTCCCCAAAAGTTCCGCAGTCACAACGCAGTGATTACCACACATCTGAACTATAACTTAAATATAAAAACCTTAACCCTAACCCCAAACAATTACACTTGCAACCAGTATATGTGCAGAATTCATATACTTTCTGCTTAAAATAATCCTAAAATGCTAAATAACAAGACCAATTAAGGACAGTAAGAATTATTTTCAAGCATAAACGTAACAAATTTTGAAGTAAAAAAAAGTAATTTATATAGCATAAACTTAAATACAATTATAAAATGTTACAATATTTGTTGAATAGTTTTATTTATCATATTTATGTTTTATTTTTGTAATGTGTTTTTGTCAAGTCATGTTACAATATTGTTTTGAACTGCTTATTTAAAATGGTTAGCTTACAAATAACTGTTTTCATTGTTTGTTTGTTTTTAGTGTTTTTTTATTGTATTAAATCCAGACCAAAAATCCTAATAATCAAACTAAATCATAATACTTATTAATGTTAATAATAATATACTAATATAACAGGACTCCACAACAACAACAAAAACATTAAAAAATATATTGTCCCTGTTTTTTCATTAAAATATAATAAATGAGATTTGAGTGATATTTTGACCACTCAAATAGAAAATGTCCCCGGTTTCCATTTCAGAAATATTGTCATTGTTTTCACTACATTAGTTTGAATCACTAAATTTTAGTGATGAGAAATATTTGCAATAAATTTAGTCATGGATTATTATCATTTAAAATGTTCGAAATAGTGTATTTTTTTTTCAAATGTTTGGATTTTGTATGTGTTTATCTGTTCCAAAGTTTAATAAATCAGACACTGATGGCACAGTGCTTTGTTTTAAGTCTTTTTTTTCCAACCAAAAATGCTTATTAGGGGGTACTTGGCTGAAAAAATATTTCACAGGGGGTACATCACTGAAAAAAGGTTGAGAACCACTGACCTAGTCCACATGTACAAAAAAACTTTGAAAACACAAAAACACGCCATGATGCGATGTCAAGGGCATGCCAAACCAACAGGTGGCAATAAAACCCTAACCGTAAAGCCATGTTGGCCATTCAGAAGCCTGGAAAAAATTGTATTGCCGGTTCCAGTTCTGACGCAACAAGCCAAAATCTCCGGTTTCACTGTCCACACGACAACACTGCAACCGGACTTCTATAAATGTTCACCCTGGCAGGAGTTTTAAAAAAAGTTTGGTTTCAGTGTCCGGATGCTTTTGCATGTGGACGAAAAGCCAAACCGCACAGAAAAATACCCGTGTTCGTGTGGACAGGGCCTTAGTGACAGATCTGTCAGGCAGTAGGGACATTTTATGTAGGCTTATGGTATTCCAAAAAAAAAATATTGTTTTCAGCACCTTTAAAGGTAGGGTCGGCAATTTTTGGAAAGGCAAGCAATAGCGAGCTAGCTTTTAAAGCAGAAGATTCCACCCTCACTTCAGAGCGTCTCCAAAGCCACACTTTCTTCAAAACACATGCAGGGAGCAAACAAAAGTGTCACGAGAGACGGCGTTAAACTACCTCTTGTCTCAAAAAGCATAACATTGCAGTAATAATAAACAACTTAGAGAGCACTGACCTGTACCACCTGACTGCTGCTCGTTGATAGTGTTGCCATTGAAACGGTGATGACGTGTAATGTCCATGTGAGCAGGGTGCGCGGAGGTATGAAAATACATTGTATCATTGCATTCGGGCTAAATGCAATGTTTGGACAAACATTTTATTGTCCTACACCTTTAAAGTCCACAGCTGGTCCTTATACCTATAAATACATTTAGACCACTTAACTTATGCTGTGTTTGAAATCGCCCCCTATACCATCATTCACTGTTCTCTATTAGTCCACTAATGTAGTTCACTTGAAAAGGAGTGAACGAATTCAGACACTGAGTGCGCCAGAATGGCTGCCGCTTTTGCATAGTTTCTGCTTGCTGTTTAATAATTATTTGAAACATAGTAAACTGGCAGCTCCAGTAGTAATGAAAAGATTTATCTTGAACTCTTGCCATGGGAACTAGCATATAATTAAACAATTTAATAATCAATTAAAGCTATATTTATACCTGTATGATATTGCGCTGGACCAGTGCGGTTTGGAAAAATGGATGGATGATTGATTCAGCTGCAGGCAGCATCTCCTGGCGAGACGCGGGAATTCATTCAGCGCGCAACTCTCACAGTGCATTATGGGTATTCTCTAGCCGGTGAGCATACATCGTCTGTACACTCATTATTGCGGTGCATTGTTGGATTGAATGAGTGCACTCAATAACGTCGGACACCACTACAAATGTCTGTCCCCTCAAATAGTATATAGGGGGCGATTTTGGATTGCTATCAGAATGTGAAGAGACATTCTGGAACAAGTCACCTACCCTGCCTTTAAGTCTTCAATCAATCTTCATGCTGTTGCCATGCAATAATCCAAAAATCTTTATTTATCACCACTTCACAACCAGACCTTGCAGAATTTGTGTCTGTTACTTGAACACCACCACACCAGAGAAAAGCGGCATGAATTTTGGCTATTACAGGACAATCCCTCTGGAGCAACCTGGGGTTAAGTGTCTTACTCAAGGGCACAGACTGATGGCCTCATAGTTCACTGCAGGGATCAAACCAGCCTTGGTCAATCATATGACCTTCTAAAGGCCCTGTCACATGGGTTGCGTCAAGGCCTTAACGGAAGCGGCATGCGCTGCTTTGACCTCCACATGAAAAAATGTTGCAGACAAAGTGTCATGTAAAGCTTATTTTACAAGGTTTCTAGGCAGCAAGAAAGCAGCGAATGTACCAAACGCAGTGAAAACATGAATTTGAGCTTAGAATAGGCTCCAGGCAATGAATTTGATACATCACAGAAAAAAAATAAAGGACTCACTGAATGTGGGTTAATGAAATGTTACTGTCTCGTGGAGTTCTTTGTGAAATTAAATCAGTTTTAGAACTGAGGCAGCAAAACAAAAAATAGAAAGAAATTATGAGGCTTTAAATAGCTCTTCAAAAAATGCACCTTTTTTAAATGTTTCTGGTTGCTTTGTTCTCAGAAGAAGGAATTTTATTTGATGACAAGGACCCCCAAATATGATGATTCCTCCTAAAATATAAAGGCTCCAAAATATTTAATGCACAGTATTTTAATCTTATTTATTTATTTATAAGCATGGTTATGAAATGCAAGCAAGTGACTCAACTGATTCATTAAAAGTGATTTGTTCAAGAACGGTCTTCATGAGCTAGCCATTGATTCATAAACTCAATCGATTTGTTCAAAAGGTTTATTACTCCATTTGGAACTATTTGGAACTGAAGCCAGCTTCAGTTGTAGCATAAGTCCCTCCAATTGGAGCATAAGCCCCTTCCGCTTGGAGGTCTCCGGGCTGTGGCGATACCTACTTGACCGCCAGTATTAGCTGTGTCAATTGAGAAAGGATGCAGACTTCAAAGGCCAAAGGTTGGACCAAGCGTTGTCAAGTGGGACTTTCTAGCCTACGGAGGAATGTTCTTGTCACCTAGCAACTTTGACAGATGCCGTTGACTGACTTTTTAAATTATAAACAAATTTGTAATTACAAAAATGTAAAAGATAATTGCGACTTTTTTTCCTCACAATGCATAAAAAAAGTCAGTTGCGAGTTTACATCTCACAATTCTGATTTTTTTTCTTGCAACTCTCACTTTTTTCTCACAATTGCAAATTTAGATCTCTTCTTCTCCCAGACTTGTGAGATATAAAGAGGCAATTGCAGTTATAAAGTCAGAATTGAATGTAAAAGATAATTGCGACTTTTTATTTTTGCGACACAATTTTTACTTTTTCCTCACAAAAGTTCCTAATAAAACCAGAATTATGCGATATAAACTTGCAATTGTGAGTTATAAAGTCAAAATTGCGGGATATAAACATTAAATTGCGAGTTATGAGTTCAGAATTGCGGGATATAAACTTGCATTTGTGAGTTATAAAGTCAGAATTGCGGGATAGAAACGTTCAATTGCGAGTTATGAGGTCAGAATTGCGGGATATAAACCTGCATTTGTGAGTTATAAAGTCAGAATTGCGGGATAGAAACGTTCAATTGCGAGTTATGAGGTCAGAATTGTGGTATATAAACTTGCATTTGTGAGTTATAAAGTCAGAATTGCGGGACAGAAACGTTCAATTGCGAGTTATGAGGTCAGAATTGTGGTATATAAACTTGCATTTGTGAGTTATAAAGTCAGAATTGCGGGATAGAAACGTTCAATTGCGAGTTATGAGGTCAGAATTGTGGTATATAAACTTGCATTTGTGAGTTATAAAGTCAGAATTGCGGGACAGAAACGTTCAATTGCGAGTTATGAGGTCAGAATTGTGGTATATAAACTTGCATTTGTGAGTTATAAAGTCAGAATTGCGGGATAGAAACGTTCAATTGCGAGTTATGAGGTCAGAATTGTGGTATATAAACTTGCATTTGTGAGTTATAAAGTCAGAATTGTGGTATATAAACTTGCATTTGTGAGTTATAAAGTCAGAATTGCGGTATATAAACTTGCATTTGTGAGTTATAAAGTCAGAATTGCGGGATATAAACTTGCATGTTTGAGTTATGAAGACAGAATTGCAGGATATAAACTTGCAATTGCGAGTTATAGTCTATCCCATTATTCTGACTTTATAACACAATTACGACTAAACTCTCTTTTTTTTTGCAAGAAAAAATCGCAATTACATGTGACTACAGTGGCAAAAAGCACATATTGTTTTTTTTGTGAGTGTACACAAATAGATGTAGATACTTAATAGATTATAATAATGTATAACACTTGCCCGAATTATAAAAATTAAAAAACTTTATTTGAGTCTCTTTGGCACTGATCGAGGATCAGTTTTTGAAAAAAATCGAGGCCGTCGCACTGGCGTGATCTTCGACCTCTAGGTGTTAATGTAATGAAACGACGAGAATACTTTTTGTGCTGCTTTTTTTTTTTATACATTTGTATCGTTTGATGTTCAAGTCGGCCTAAGTAGAGACCCAACAATATTCCAGTCGTCAACCGTCATGCAATGATCCTTGGCATAGAATAGGCTGCGAAGGATCCATTCGTTCTATCATTTGCAGCCCATGAAAAGAAAGATGCATTTGTAGGCCGCATTCAAAGAAGCCTTTGAATCAGGACAGCCTTCGCCCGCACCATTGTGATGCATTCGGCCTTTGAATGCAGCCTTCAAGGAATGCAGCTGAATTGGGACAGAGCTATTATTGTGTCTAAAAATGTAAGTTGCTCGATATTAACTTCTTGTTTATTGAACTGATGTAGCAAAGCAATATCTCACAATCGTGCCATTGTAATTCCATACATGATTTAGTATCCTACTTGAAAGAGTCTTTCAAAGCAACCAGAGCTAATTCCCGTACTTTCATTCATTTGAAGTTATTCTCTAGATATATGTGTATACCTGCGCACCAAGACACATAAGAGGACCGCTAAACAAAATGGATTCTAAACCTCTAAGCTGAATGCCTGTACGGCCCTTACCTGACTGCTTCTGATTGTGAATATTCCACGCACAGCACATCAGAAATGGCAATATGGGTTTAACTGCAACCTCGAGGCCAGGAAAACGAAGTTCTTAATTACTGTGAGCACGCATAAAGTGGGGGAAGCATAGCATGTGGCGGAGTTATTGGAGTTCAAAATGCGGCCCATCAAATTCAGATGGATTTCCTGGACGGCCTGTTGCCATAACAAGTGGACAAGTGCAGATGAGCCACTTTCAAATACCATTAAAGCTGTATTAACTCTCCTCATCGACTTGAGCAAAAACATGTTAAGCATGCTAATCTGGAGAGGGAATTAAGAGAATATTGTAGGCACTTAATTGCCTGGTACTCTGGGATGCACTGGAGACAGTTTGAACACACTTCAAGAGAGAATAAAGAAAAAATGGCATATTACAGTTACACAAATTACAATTAGGCACCCAAGTGCTTGTTAGTGAGAGTGACGGTCAATCATGAAAACACATTCATTGTGACTTTTTTTTAAACATATACGTGTTTGTGTCTTTAATTTGTCACCAATATTTTGTCTTGTTTTAATTGAGACATACAGTACTTCATAAAAAGATACATTTACTTCAGCAAAGTGGCATAATTAGACTTGTTTTCAGCGGATTTATCTTGAATTATTAATAATAATAATAATAATAATAATAATAATAATGAACACATATTATTAATTATTAGTCTTCCTCTATTAGCGTTTTTTTTTTCTCATATTAAGTTTCAACTTCATTCATTTTGTTAGATTAATGTTTAAAACGAGAAAAAACGACCTTCCACTTTTGTGCACTTTTCTTTCTCATTAATACATACAATTTAGGATTTATTAAAGGTCCCATGATGTGGATTTATTTGATTATTTGGAATATATATATATATATGTGTATGTATATATATATGTATGTATATTTACATTTACAAGTATCAATTTTCACTGCAGTTGCAAAATGAAGAAAGAAATATAAATGTAAACCATTATATAATGTATACAAATAATAATTTTAAAAGAATTTTAAAAACATAAAAACTCCTTATGGAAAATTGTGTTCTGAACACATAGAAAGGCGTCCGTTTATATGAATTGGACTAAAAGGGCAATACATAGAAAAGGGAAAGGGAATTTACCATGTGATATGCATTTTACAATGATTCATGTGTATATTGTATATGTATATTATTTTAAATGAATATATGGTCGCACGTTTAATAATGAATTAATGCTGCCTTAAAAGCTGTAAAACCAATATGAATCAACACCATACATTTTTTGGACATAAAAATGCATTTTAAAACTCTTTTGCTGAAAATTATTTTAAAAAAAATTCTTAAACCAATTCTTATTTGTCATTGACCCATATATACAGTATATATATATATATATATATATATATATATATATATATATATATATATATATATATATGTTTGTGTGTGTGTGTGTGTGTGTGTGTGTGTGTGTGTGTGTGTGTGTGTGTGTGTGTGTGTGTGTGTATTATTTTATAATGTTTCCTGATGTGTACTTATATAATTGTTAGTATGATTTTTACATCGCAAAATGTCATAATTTAGAAATAAAAAATGTTCTATCCTGATTTTAGCCCTCTGGCTTGAATGCTCTGTTTGAAGGGGTATGTCTGCTGTGAGACTTGAATCTAAACGCCCACTGCTGTGATTGGCTGACATGTTTGCATATGAAATGCGTATTACACTTTTACTACGTTTTACTTTTTACTACGTGCAGCTATACTCGTGACGTGTGATTGACAGCTTCGGACGTTATAAAGAGAGGGTTCTTTGATTGTTCTCTGTAGTCTTATCACAATTTAACTAACAGATTTGTTTTATGCTACTAAGAGAAACAATGTGAAATTGATCGTTTAGTCACTGGCTTGATTCACTGATGCATAAACAGTATTAAATGATTTATAAAGAAAGTCTGTGTGAACTTGAATAACTAACTACACATCAGAAATCACTGATCACAGATCAAGCTTTAATGAACACTGTTGCTTACTGTTTGTGGCGGTGCTGTCGAGTCCATATTGTAAAAGTCAGTTTGTAAACCTGTGCTGACATTGCGACTGAATTAAATGTAAAAAATAAACTGAATCCAGTTTCACCAAATTCTCTGGGCGGGCAAAGCAGAGAAAGGGGAGGTAACCTTTCCCCATATGACGACATATAGGGAAGATTCCAGATTGCCCCATCTGAGCTTTCATTTTCTCAAAAGCAGATTTACACGTCTCCATGTTCTAGCCACTTGGGGACCATCCACCCTTAAAAATAAAGGTGCCAGAAAGAAGCAAAAATGGGTTTTCACGGGTTAGGGTTAGGAGAATAGAAGAAACTTTTTTTGTTTGTTCCCTGAAGAACCGTTTTGTGAAAGGTTCTTTAAAGAACCATTTTTTTCTAACCATTTTATATTCTAAAGTTCTTTTGATTTTAAAGGTTCTTCATGGAACCATACACCCTGCCAAAGAACCATTTAAGAACCTTTGTTTTTAAGATTGTAGACAGGCTATGACCTCATATTAAAATGTTAATAAACCTTATAAAGTGAAATGTTCATGTCATGGGACCTTTAATGGTTGAAAACAAGCATTACTTGAAAACAAAGCAAGAATGTTTTCATATATTTTAAATGAAACATTTATAAATGTAGACACACTTAATAAATGATATATAAGGGCTACATGAATTTCAAGTTTTCAGCGCGGACATTTCTTTCTTTTGTTCTTTGTTTCCACCATAAGTGTGCATATAAATCAGTCCCTCTAAGGGTTATGATCTAATCTTGTCTGTCTCTGTTTTCGTCTTGCCCTCTGCTACCCAAGAGCTGAAACTTTTTCCTCTAGCAACTAAATACGATTTCCTGCCTGCCAACCCTTCTCTAATTTAATAGACTAATATTGCATTGATGTGAACCTCATCTTACCACTCCCTCCCAGTAAAGGTGTGTATAACAAGCATCAGAGCCCCTTACGAGGGTATTGATTTTGTGATGAGTCGTCTGACTGCCGGGCTGTGAGTAGTGCATAACGTTAGATTGTCTCTCTAGTGGGATGTTGTGGGGTTTGAGTGGATAAAAAAATGAGGAGGGAGACGGCTCTCCATTGTGCAGAAGGGGTGCGGTTAATTCAATTGACTGCGTGCCAGTGTGCACCATCTGGGCTGGACACTGACATAACCAATTGACTGGTGTCAAAGCCACTCTCGGCTACTTCCTTATCATCGATTGGCCCTTTGTTGAGCCTGAATTAAGCTGTGTCCATGTAATTAGATTATGCCAGCCTCCTCTCCCCTCCCCTCTTCTCGGTGAGAAGCACTGGTCAGTGTTGCTGCCAAGTCATTTGCGGCCATAGGGCTTTAATTTGGCCCTTAAGCCAACAGCAGCAACATAAAGAACGTTGAACATGAACCAACTAATCAAGATCAAATTAATAGTAGCTTGATTAACACGCTGTAATTAGCTTTAATTGGGATGTTGACTAGATTTACACCCGGACTACCGAAAGTGCCGGCCATCAACCCAGGCTTCTCCATTTCAATATGTAAATGCGAAATGAAACCACATATTGTAACAACCATGATACAACAGTTTTTCCCTGTTTGCATCACACCACTTGTCAGTTTATCTGTTTATTTGATGCTCAGTGGTTCCTTCTGCTGTGACTCATTTGCATTCCATCATTTCCATTGGCAGAGCAAAAATGGACAGTTTCTGGTAATATTGTGTCTTTATGCAAGTTCTTGTTTATTGAGTTTTAAAAGCAATTATACACTTAATCGATATTATCATACGTGATGTAACATTTGCTTTGATTTGCTGAAAGATATATATATACACACAGTTGTGGTCAGAATTATTGGCACCCCTGGTAAATATGATCAAAGATGGCTGTACAAATAAATCTGCATTGTTTTTCCTTTTGATCCTTTATTTAAAAATGCGCAAAAATCAAACCTTTCATTGAAGTAAAAGAATTGAAAGTGGGGGGTAAATCACATTATGAAATAAATGCTTTTCTCCAAAACACGTTGGCCATAATTATTGGCACCCCTAAAAAATGTAATGAGTAAAATATCTCTCACGTATATTCCCATTAATATTTAAATAGTTAATATTTTAGCACACCAGGGTGAGCGTGAAATTGTCTAGCTATGACTTCACAGGAGTATAAATATGAGGAAACAGAAAGGCCCAATTCCCTTACTCATTCATCACAATGAGTAAAACCACAGAATATAGTTCTGATGTGCAGCAAAAGATTGTTTAGCTTCAAAAATATATTTAAAAAAAAGAGGAAAGTGTCTGTATGAAAATAGCTAAAGCATTGAAAATCACCTTTTCCACTATCAGAATTAAGAAGTTCCAATCAACTAAAGATGTTATGAATCTGCCTGGAAGAGGACATGTGTCCATATCGTCCTAATGCACGGCTAGGAGGAGAGTTTGAGTGGACAAAGACTCTCCAAGGATCACAGATGGAGAATGGCAGAGATTAGTTGAGTCTTCGGGTCAGAAAAAAAAAAATCAAACAACCCCTTCATCACCACATGTGCTTGGGAGAGATTCAAGAACAAATCTACTTTGCTCATCCAGAAACAAACTCCAGCAAATTCAGTTGTCAGATAAGTCTGGAAATTCAAAATGGACCTGGTTCTGTGGTCAGAAGAAACTATAAAAAGAGCTTTTTAGCAGAAAACCCACCAGATGTGTTGGCTGCAAACAGGGCTAAAAAATACCCCATGCCCACAGTTAAAAATACAGCTGGATCTTTAATGTTGTGGGCCTATTTTTTATCTAGCAAATACCAACAGATAAAAAATCAAAACCTGCCGGCCTTTGCTAGAAATCTTACAATGGGCCATGGTTGGATCCAAAACAAACATCAAAATCAACACACATAATTTGTATCACTGAACACAAAATTAAACTTCTACCATAGTCATCCCTGTCCCTGACATGAACCCTTATAGAAAATGAGTGATAAACTGAAGAGAAGAGCTGTGAATCTGAAGGATCTGGAGAGATTTTGTATGGTGGAATGGTCTCTGATCTCTTGTCAGGTGTTCTCCAAACTCATCAGGCATTATAGAACAAGACTCAGAGCTGTTATCTTTTTTTAAGCGGTTGCAAGAAGTGTTTAATAAAAGGGTGCCAATAATTATGGCCGACGTGTTTTGGAGAAAAGCATTTATTTCATAATGTGATTCACCCCGACTTTCAATTCTTTTACTTCAATGAAAGGTTTTATTTTTGCGCATTTTTAAATAAAAGATCAAACGAATAAACTGCAGATTTTTTTTTACAGCCATCTTTGATCATATTTACCAGGGGTGCCAATAAGTCTGACCACAACTATATATATGCACACTCTCAGAAAATGTTTTGCAAAAACTGTACTGTCACTGGGGCAGTACCCTTAAAATGACATCTTTGTACCTTTTTTACCCCTAAAAGGTTCATAGTAGTACCTTAAGGTACATATTGCTACTCGAAGGTACAAATATGCACCTTTTAAGGTCTTAAGGGTAATACCCCAGAGACAAGCTGTTGTACCCCTAAAAAGGTAAAATGTTTGCAATTTTTATATATATTATTTATATATTTATATATATATATTTATATATTTTATATAATTATCTTCATAACTGATGAATCAAAGTTTTATTCCTAATTATTATAGTTTTATGACATACATTTTGGAGTGATTGACATTTCTTGAGAGTTTTTAAGCTTTTAAATGGCTTCTCCTGAGAGTGTATCCATGGCAACAAGACATTTGTACCTTTTAATTGTACCCTTTGTACCTTTTTTACCCCTAAAAGGTTCATTAGTACCTTAAGGTACATATTGCTACTCGAAGGCACAAATATGCACCTTTTAAAGGTGAAAAAGGTACAAATATGTCCTTTTAAGGGTACTACCCAAGAGACAAACTGTTATACCCCTAAGGTACAATTTGTGCATTTTTTTTCTGATAGTGTATATATATTATCTTCATAGCTGATGCATCAAAGTTTTAGTCCTAATTGTTAAAGTTTTATGACACACATTTTGGAGTGACTGACATTTCTCGAGAGTTTTTAAGCTTTTAAATGGCTTCTCCTGAGAGTGTATCCATGGCAACAAGACATTTAAAACTGGTTTATAATGTGTGTTTAGTACTTTTTGGGTCCTTTCTATACCCCTGGGTACAAAAACACCAAACTTGCACAAAAAAATAGGATCAGGAGGAGGAGACCGTGTTATCCGTTATATGGCAAAAACATGACAATGACATGTTCCGTACAGTACTGTATACTGTATATCCAGGCCAGACTAGAGGTGTTATCTATAATTAGCTTGTTCCGTTAGCCTGCTACATTATCTGTGAAAACATATGGACGTTTCCTCTGAGCACGTCGGCCGAATCCATTATGCATACGTTCCTTGTTGGAGAGGGAGCAAACCCACATTATTAATTTACCAGCATCAGAAATAATTCATTCAGCATTTTAGGGGTTGGAGTTTGAGAGTCAGAAGACACATTTTCGGACTGATTGATGTCAGAACGTGTGACTATGTAATTCCCATGAAGTTTGGGCTGCTTTGCATTCTGAACACACCGTTTAATAGAGCAGTTTCACGATGTTGTCATGCTCTGGGATTCTTTCTTCTTTCACTAATGTTAAAATCGGTTTATTACATCAAAGTTGCAACATCTGTTACATCAAACACTGTAGAATTGCTGAGAAGTTTTAGAATGGAAAGGTTACCCAGCATTCATTGCGTCTGGCGCCAAACTGACTTAACAATAGGGAGGAAACTCATCAAAATTGACACGTTTTGGTAGTTACCTTCTGGAGTTTTGTATAATAATGTGCAGTGTATTTTAAATCACACGGGGACAAACTGTCTGCAGTGAACTTGTTTTGTTTTCGTGTAAATATACTCGCACAGAGCTTGTGCATTCTGATTAATGTCTCTTACACAAAACTCTTCTTCAGTGAAAACCTGAATGTAAGCAAAAACTTTGGCATTCAGCTACAATAATTCAGAAAATGAATCAATCAATGCTGTGACATTTTGCAGAAAGCACAGACAAACTTTGGATTCGATATATTGCTATCTATGTCTGTTTTACTTGTTTGGTGTTGTAGATGGAGTGAACGCAGTAAGTATTTATTAGTTTTGGCTTAGTGAGTTTAATCATTAATAGAATACAGTTTGTACTAAAATGTGAGAAAAACCCCAGGTTGTGAGCGGCTTCAGCTATATGTCTTTTTTTCCCAAGCTCAAACTCAAATCAATTTGATTGTATGTATACAGTGATGCACACCTAATGAATTATACAACAAAAATTGGTTGATATCATTAAACTTAAACAACACACATGTTGAGTAATTGCCTGATAAATAAACTGTAGCTTTTTTTTGTCATTGTGTATTATCAAAGCTTTTATGTTTATTTTCAGTTTATGTAGACTTCCATATCTTGCTTTACTTATCATAACTTTATTTATCCATCCATCCATCCATCTGTCCATCTTCTTCCGCTTTTCCGGGGCCAGGTTGCGGGGGAAACAGTCTTAGCAGAGACGCCCAGACTTCCCTCTCCCTAGACACTTCCTCCAGCACTTCCGGGGGAACACCGAGGGGTTCCCAGGCCAGCCTGGAGACATAATCCCTCCAGCATGTCCTAGGTCTTCCCCAGGGTCTCCTCCTGGTGGGACGTGCCCGGAACACCTCCCCGGGAAGGCGTCCTGGAGGCATCCGAAACAGATGCCCCAGCCTCTCGATGTGGAGGAGCAACAGCTCTACTCTGAGCCCCTACCGAGAGACCAAGCTTCTCACCCTCTCTAAGGGGGCGGCCTGCCTCCCTGCGCCCAGGCACCCTGCCACCCACTTTATTTATTTATTTATTTATTTATTTATTTATCAATTAATTCATTCGCTCATTCATTTATTTATTTATGTATTAATTTATTTGTTCATTCATTCATTTATTTATTTGTTTTATTTTTATTTAGAACAGATGTCCATATATGCTGGCCAATTTTATTTACGCTTTAATTTAATTACTTTTTTATGGCGAATGGACTTCCATATTATGCTCCTCACTAATAATAATAAAACTATGTTGTAATATATTATCAAAGGTTTTATTTTATGTATGTTTTATGAATGGACTTCCATATTACACTTCCCACTACTAATAGCCTATATTGTTGTCATCTTATATTATTAAAGCTTTTATTTATTTATGTATTTTAATGACGAAAGGTCATCTTATATCAAAGCTTTTATTTATTCATTATTTTTTAATTGTATTATTTTATTTTTTATAATATGGTATGGAGAATGCATTCCATATTTTGCTCCTCAATATTAGCCTGTATGTTGTCATCCTATATTATCAAAGTTTTTATTTTATTTTATTTTATTATATTTTATTATATTTTATTATATTTTATTTTATTTTATTTTATTTATTTTTTATTTATTTATTTTTTTTTTTATAGCTCAGACAACATATACTTACATGTTTATCACTTTTAGCAGTGTATATATGTAACTTCAAAGTGTTTCCTGTAAAATGACAGCAATTTTTTTTTTTTAGACCACTGTATGTGGGTATGGGAAGCTTTTCAATTTGGGTAGGCCAAATCCAGGCAGAAATGGTACCAGAGTAATTTAGTGTAAATAAGTTACTTTGTGTAAAACAAATGCCAAAGTGATGCATATCTCCAGAAAGTAGAGACTCAAAGCTTTCAAATGGTACCACATATGAGGTCAGAGCTCCTCCAAAGACATTTAAAATTTTAAGTATATCCTTGAAGATGTCATTCAGGACCCTGATTAGGGTCCATGGAGTTTAAGAGGTTAATTTACCCCACCACAAACAACTCTATGGTATTTTTTTTAAAACATTTAAAACAACCCAAACACACCTAGGCCTCAGTCATGGCCAAAAGTTTTGGCACCCCTGGTAAATTTGATCAAAGATGGCTGTAAAAATAAATCTGCATTGTTTATCCTTTTGATCTATCATTCAAAAAATGTGCAAACATCTAACCTTTCATTGAAGTAAAAGAATTGGAAGTGGGGGGGGGGGGTAAATCACATTATAAAATAAATGCTTTTCTCCAAAACACGTTGGCCATAATTATTGGCACCCATTTATTAAATATTTTTTGCAAGCCTCCTTTTGCCAAGATAACAGCTCTGAGTCTTGTTCTATAATGCCTGATGAGTTTGGAGAACACCTGACAAGAGATCAGAGACCATTCCTCCGTACAATATCTCTCCAGATCCTTCAGATTCACAGATCCATGTTGGTGCGTCTTCTCTTCAGTTCACCCCACTCATTTTCTATAGGATTTATGTCAGGGCACTGGGACGACTATGGCAGAAGCTTCATTTTGTGTTCAGTGACACATTTGTGTGTTGATTTTGATGTTTGTTTTGGATCGTTGTCCTGAGGGAAGATTCAACCACGGCCCATTGTAACATTTCTAGCAAAGGCCATCAGGTTTTGATTTTTTATCTGTTGGTATTTGCTAGAATCCATGACACCATGTATCTGAACAAGGTGTCCAGGACCTCCAGCAAAAACATAGGCCCAAAACATTAAAGATCCAGTGGCATTTTTAACTGTGGGCATGGGGTATTTTTTATCCCTGTTTGCACCAAACACATCTGGTGGGTTTGCTGCTAAAAAGCTCTTTTTATAGTTTCATCTGACCACAGAACGAAGTCCCGTTTTAATTTCCAGTCGTGTCTGACAACTGAAAATGCTGAATGCTTTGTTTTTGGATGAGCGAGGAGGATTTTTCTTAAATCTCTCCCAAACAACATGTGTTTTTTTTTGTTTTGTTTTTAAGGCTTTCTGACCCCAAGACTGAAGACTCAACTAATCTCTGAAAATTCTCCATCTGTGATCCTTGGAGAGTCTTTGTCCACTCAAACTCTCCTCCTCACCGTGCATTAGGACGATATAGACACACGTCCTCTTCCAGTCAGATTCGTAACATCTTTAGTTGATTGGAACTTTTTAATTATTACCCTGATGGTGGAAATGGGGATTTTCAATGCTTTAGCTATTTTCTAACAGCCTCTTTCTCTTTTGTGAAGCTCAACACTCTTTTGCTGCACATCAGAACTATATTCTTTTTGTGTTTCCTCATATGTATACTCCTGTGAAACAAGATGTCATAGCTGGACAATTTCATGTTCCTAGTTACCCTGGTGTGCTAAAAAAAATATATATTAATGGGAATATACTTCAGAGATATTTTACTCATAAACAATTCTAGGGGTGCCAATAATTATGGCCTCACGTGTTTTGGAGAAAAACATTTAGTTCGTAATGTGAGTTTCCCCCCACTTTCAATTATTTTACTTCAATGAAAGGTTAGGTTTAGAAGGCTGCATTAAACAATTTCATAAGGGGAAAACATAATCATAAATCAACTCCATAAAGGATTCCAAGTGATCAAGGGCTTAGTCCGTTCCAATTCAGTCCATTGCAAAGGCTTTGCCAGTAGTGGGCAACTCATGCAACGAAAGCAATGACGCACATCCGAGTGACCAAGACGGAGGGAAGTTAGCGAGTGAAGGGCATAATAAAAACCAACTTGAACACAGCATTAGTCATGGGTGGAACACAAAGCATAATGGGAAACGTAGTGAAAACAAGACAATACAGAGCATACACTTTACAAGTATGTTATCTTATATTATCAAAGCTTTAAATCAAAGCTTCCATATTATGCTTCCCACTATTAGCCTACTAAGTATTCTTACCTCTTTCCACCTTTTATAGGACACAAAGTCCTTCTTCACGTAGTTTTACTGGAGGCCTTGGTGGTTGTTGTCCTGATGCACATAGAGAGAGAGAGAGAGAGAGAGAGAGAGAGAGAGAGAGAGAGAGAGAGAGAGAGAGAGAGAGAGAGAGAGAGAGAGAGAGAGAGAGAGAGAGAGAGAGAGAGAGAGAGAGAGAGAGAGAGAGAGAGAGAGAGAGAGAGAGAGAGAGAGAGAGAGAGAGAGAGAGAGAGAGAGAGAGTCAGATACTACTGCCTGGTGTGTCATTGATCACCTTTAAGCTCGATTAGAGTGAAAAAGGAGGGTGACAGATTTTGTTTTCCACCTCAGTGGTTTTTGGACCTTGAAATGGAGAATGCTGCATTGTACAGTTCACCTAATGGTGCTATCACCTGCCTCTTCAAGTAAAAGTAATCTGCTATCAATTTAACTCTTGTTCCTACTGTCTGCTGCTCCTTTCACCGGCATTCATTTTTCTGTTTATATTAGGGCATTTGGGAAATCTCTAGCTTAAAGCAGTAATAGTGATGCCTGCAATAGAAAGTACCACTAATTGTTGTACTGCAAGTCGCTTTGTATGAAAGGTGACTGAAAAATTACAATCAAATAAAAGCTTTTGAACGTAATGAAGAAGAATATTGCTAAAATCTCTCAGCCGACCTTGGGAAAATACTTAGGGTCATTCAAATATGCATATCATTAATAATCCAATCCAGGGACAAAAATTGAAAAGTGAGGTAATTAGCATTGAGTCTACCATAGAATAAAAGAAAGCCAGTGGCTTTATGAGTAGAATACTGATAAAAAGTCACAAATCAAAGATGTTCACTGTAAAGGTTCTGAAGCCCTGAACCAATTCCCCTCATAAGCGTGGAGCCTGGAGGCAAATTAAATTGACGATGCATTCAAATGTTAAAACTGACTCTCCAAATGGGCTGCCCATAAAGGATGAGACGTATAGGAAGGTCAGAGAACTGAAGGTCATCAACATTTTCTTCATGACCAGTCGTTGGAAGTCTATAAAACACATGCACATAAAGCACATTCTCATTTTATTCATGACAAGAAGTCGCTTTGTGTTACATTAAATGATGCACCATATGTGGAGTAAGTGTTTTTTTATAGTATCACGTGTGGCCCAAAGCAATCATATTACTAGCATTTGTACAACCTTACCCTGTCTCGGTCAAACATTTATCCATCCCCTCAAATTTACATTTAACTAACCAGCCTGAAAGTGCACTAAAATTGAAATCGGTCTATGTGACCTTGAGGGAAAAAATACTTTGGGTCATTAAAAGTATGATATAAAAATGTGATCTAGGAACAAACCAGTGTTTTTTTTGTTGGTGTTGCTTTGCCCAATTGTAGTTTGTTTATCTTAAGTGCCATATTCATGAATAGTAGTCCATTTCATTCTGCTGTTCTTCACTTGAAGGTGACCTGGGTGTTACAGTTTTCAGGGGGCCTTGATTTTGTTTTGTTGTCCCCTGCTGGAGCCACTTGAGCTGTAATATTATACATACTGACTTTATACAGTATATTGTGGCAAAGTATTGGAACACCCCACCAAATCAATGAATTCAGGTGTTCCAATCACTTCCATGGCCACAGGTGTATAAAATCAAGCACCTATCAAGCAGATGCTTCTACAATCATTTGTGAAAGAACGGGTCCCTCTCAGGAGCTCAGTGAATTCAAGCATGGTACCTGTGATAGGTAAATAAATATTGAAATATATAATATTTAAATACTAAATATTCCACAGTCAACTGTTAGTGGTATTATTACAAAGTGGAAGCCATTGAGAACAACAGCAACTCGTAAAATCACACGTAAAATCACAGAGTGTGGTCAGCGCATGCTGAGGCGCACAGTGTGCAGAAGCCGCCAACTTTCTGCAGAGTCAATAGCTACAGACCTCCAAACTTCGTGTGGCCTTCAGATTAGCTCAAGAACAGTGCGTAAAGAGCTTCATGGAATGGGTTTCCATGGCCGAGCAGCTGCATCCAAGCAGTGGTGTAAAGCACACTGCCACTGGACTCTAGAGCAGTAGAGACGTGTTCTCTGGAGTAACGAAACACGCTTCTCTGTCTGGCAATCAGATGGACGAGTCTGGGTTTAGCGGTTGCCAGGAGAACGGTACTTGCCTGACTGCATTGTGCCAAGTGTAAAGTTTGGTGAAGGGGGGGTTATGGTGTGGGGTTGTTTTTCAGGGGTTGAGCTTGGCCCCTTAGTTCCAGTGAAAGGAACTCTTAATGCCAACTTTGTGGGAACAGTTTGGGGACTGCGCACCTGTGGACAAAGCAAGGTCTATAAAGACATTGGTGTGGAGGAACTTGACTGACCTCAACCCGCTAGAACACCTTTGGGATGAATTAGAGCGGAGACTGCAAGCCAGGCCTTCTCGTCCAACATCAGTGCCTGGCCTCACAAATGCGCTTCTAGAAGAATGGTCAAAAATTCCCATAAACACACTACTAAACCTTGTGGAAAGCAGTCCCAAAAGAGTTGTTATAGCTGCAAATGGTGGGCCAACTCCATATTAAAAGCTATGGATTAAGAATGGGATGTCATTAAAGTTAATGTGAAGGCTAGCGTCCCAAAACTTTCAGCAATATAGTGTACATGACATAATGTATAGGATTAGTTTGAGCTAACTACCCTGCTACCATAAACTTAGCCTTTTCAAATGGGTCAGTGACTAGATTACTTGTTTATTTTTAAATGTTTGTTCTTAAAAACAAAAAAACAATTGTTTAGTATCTTGCAGTGGAATTTCAAAGCAGTTTATCTTGCAGTGTTTCTTTTTAATGTTTTAATTATTGTCATGCTGTCATCCTTTGTCAATTCATATTTTTCACAATATTGACACTTTAATAAAGATGTTCATGAAGTTCATATGTACACACACACACATACACACACACACACACACGCGTCTCCATATTTTATGGGGACTTTCCACGGACATAATGATTTGTATATTGTACAAACGGTATAGGCCTTTTCTACCCCCTAATCCTAAACATGACCATAAACATAACCCTCACAACAACAACTAAAAACGTTCTGCTTTTTACATTTTCAAAAAATATGATATGAAGATTTATTATGATTTATAAACTGTTTTCCTTATGGGGACCAAAAAAGTGTGGGGCAAGGTCAAAGATTTCTGGTATTGCAATTTTTGAGGAGGCGTTTTGTCCCCACATAGGAAACACCTGAACTACACACATGCATACATAAATATACAATATATATAGATACATTTTATAAAAGCAATAGTGAAGTTTAAGCTACAGCCATCAATAGCACATATACTGTAAGTGCACCGACATATATAAGTGGCTATATAAGGAGTAGCTATATTCAGTGGATACGCAGCACTCCTCATTGCTCATTTTGAGATGCATTTCCATCTTCACCCGGTGCTGAAACAGCTTCCTCTTTGCTCCACACTGAGTAGCTTTAAGCAACATGTGGAGAAGGTAATGCAGCAGAGTGTGCAGTTTCATGGCTTATTAAAGACGCCTGCACAAAATGAAATGAAAAAGCGTTTTTCTCTGAGAAATGTGTAAGGAGCAGCTACTGCAGGGTGGGAGAGCACTTTATAGGTAAGGGCCGGCTGCTTAAAAAAACCTACGCTGCACGACAGACAGTATAGAGACATGTAGCTATCATTTTCTGGTTATTTACTTTCCAAATCAATTTTCTTTGAAGTACAGTGCCACAAACCAAATATGCATGAAATGGGCTTCTAATCTGATAATGGATGTTTCAGATAATGAGTTTGGAAGAGAAACCCCAACCTATCGGAAGATAGAGCCGGTCAATAGAGAAATTTATCTCCCATTAAGTATCTGCCCTTTGAGTTTCACTTACGCCCACAACAAACACACAAGTCATACCGCGAAAATGCAATTGCCAGGAAACAAACCTCTGGGATGGATCTGTCAATTTGCATTCATTTCTTCCTCGCCAGCTGAAGCTCTCTGTGAGTCAGCTAAATATTTCCTCTCTTTTTTTGCTCATAATGTCGTGGTGCTTGGATTACTCATCGCCGACAAGATGGCATTAGGCTGGAGTTTCGTGGACCTCACCTCTGTTGATTTCCCCTGAGGCTGCCGTTGAACTTTAATGACTGAATGGGAAAGAGCTCGGAGGGATTTTAAACCTGACCCGTTCGGGAGGCTTTTAACGACGCCGAGAGACAATCGGCAAGCTTGCGAGAGTGCTTTTGACTGCGCTAAGTAATTCTTAATGAACTCTTTTGCCTGACAACTCTTTAAAAACGACAGGAAAACTGAACGAGAGAGCAAAAAAGGTTAATTGGCTAAGAAATAATAACTTCCTCCCCAGGTGAGCGCGCCGGGCTTCGAGCTTAAGCGGTTTGTTAGCTAAAGGAAACGCTAGCCGACATGCGTTGTGTCAGTAGTTGAGTTCTGTCGTGTCAAGAGTGTTAAATCAAAAAGAAATGAGCAATTCACATGGATGAGGCAAGGGACTCGGATATCAAAGATCCGTCTAATTAAATAACTCAAGAAATCATCACTTCCATCATTATGTCATTTGTCTTGAAAAAGGATGTGCCCTTCAACTGGAATAAACTCAAGGTGAAATAGTCACCATGATTAGATTAGGTTTCTTCTACTGTCATCACTGCTGTCAATTCAGTTCCACTTTGCTCGGCCATCCCCGGATTCCCCGGTGCTGATGAGACCTGAATCTTAATATTGTTTCTAGCTATACTAATGGCGTTGCTATTAACCACATGCTCGCATGCTACATCAAAAGCTTTGTTAGCTCCCGTGGAGACTGAAGGCCAAGTGTAATACTGCAGTGCCATCCAGATCAAATTAAGACAACACACTCCTTTAGCCTCGTAGAGTTTTACTTTAATGAGGCTGCTCTTGTTGTCAATTGCAGCTCACCTTGATTCAGTTGCATTGGAAATGTATGTAACATGCTGCAACTGCATGGGATAAATCATCGTGGCATACCGTAAGCAGTCAAGCTTCCAGGTTCTTCGGAAAATAAGCTTTTAGTGATAGCACTGACCAGCACAGTGGTTGTAATGCATTATATATCATACGGTAATGTTAGCATTAACATTGTTGCATCTGTCGATACCGGGCCTGTCCCAATACCCACACTTGCGGAAATGGCCACTTGAAAGCACTGTCCCAGGTTGGAAAAATCTATCACACTATCTACCACTTCGGAGTGCTATTTGAGACTAAAAACATCTTATCATTCATCACATTCAGAAACGTACGTGTCTGCGACATGTCTAGGGACATTTTTCAGTGTAGGTTGAATTAATTCGATTTTGCATGTAAGGTAACACTTTATTTTAAGGTGATATACACATTACTACATGTGCTATAGTAATAAGAGTAAATTATGTATAATTACAAGTAACTAACTCTAAACTGTAAACCTAACCGTAACTCTATAGTAAGATTCCAATTCTGGAATAGAATACTTAAAGTCAGGAATCGGATACTTGTTTTGAAATAAAAATTTTGATTCCTCTTATAGACCCCATTCACAGTTCACGTCATAGAAAAATTCGCAGTGCGCATGTCCCATTGAATTGTGTGTTAACCATTGAATTTCTCGTCAAGAAAAAAATGCCACTAAAATGTTAATAAATAATATTCACCAGCTATACTTTCTTGCCGCAGATCAGCAGCAACATTCATTCTGAATTTGGATTTTTAAATAAATTCAAATTCTGGGGGGGGGGGGGGGGGTTAGACGCACACAGATATCAAGAATCAGCATATGAATCTCAACAATGGTGACATACTTAATGCTGCAATGCGTTATGGGAGCCATGAGTTTTATACTGTGGTGGCTTAGTAGGGTTGGAGCTAAACTCTGCAGGACATCAGCTCTCTAGGACCGAACTTGCCTACCCCTGACTTAGAGGTACAAAAATGTACCCTTGTGACAGCCACTTGTACCTTAAAGAGTGTACAGTGTATTGTGTGGCTATTGCCACAAAAATACCTGTGCGACTTATGACCAGGTCCAGGGTCACATTTGTGTTTCGAAGATGAACGAAAGTCTTACAGGTGTGGAACGACATGCATGAGGATGAGTAATTAATGACAGTGTTTTCATTTTTGGGTGAACTAACTTTTTAATGCATTCAGCTTTGCAGAATAAAAGTAATAATTCAGCAGTATTAAGTAAAGCCCCCAAACTTTTGATCATCATCATAGGCCTATTTCTAAAATATGCAAAACCTTATTAATTAGCTGCTCAGTGAAGTCAGCTATATTTTCACCTCTCTTCGCAGGTTTGCAACCACTGATTACATGAACTAAACATGCAAATCCAATGTTGTAAACATCACCGATGCAGAGCCAAGTGCACCTGTTTATATTCATCGCAGAGAATTTTGACTTTCACACCCGCAAACTGATTCGTTGTGCAGCGTTACTGTTCCTTGGAAACGATATTGGCAGAATGTTATACGAGCAGCGATCCGTACCTTCAGCACAGTGCTTAATACCGCCTGTAAATCACATAATCCACACCATGCATTACAAAACACATCTGTCTTTTCTTTAGCCTTGTTCTTTTTCATTGCGGCATTTCCCTAATGCTTCAATCCGGTGCAACGGACAGTCCATGTCTCGGCCGCTTTATGCTTCCTCTGCTTGCCTTGGGGAGAGTCGGCAGAGGGGGCGATCTTAACCACACCAGATGCTTAGCTGCCGCTTTGGGTGCGATCCATCTGTCCAAGAGCCCAGACTTGTCTGATAATATTAATGCAGGTATTTCCGAAGGCCCGCTGTGCTTTTTTCTTACATACGAGAGGGGAGGAGGGGGAAGATGAAGCGAGGAGTCTGTGATTTGTTCGCTGCACATAATTATTGTGGATGGTTGCAGATGCTCCAACTCTGTAAACATAAATGTACAATGGCCTACACCAGATTGTTTGCTTCCAGTTAGGACAACAGTGTTGACAGATATTAGCGTCTGGAGAGCACTGTGTGTGTTGATTCTCAATGGCTTTGCCAGAAGATAGTTTGCTTCATGGATGAGTGAGCAAGATTTCCAACAAAGTCAGCGCTTTGAGGGATGTAAGGATGTCAATTTCACACCACCAAAGTTGCATCAAAGCCATTTCATCTCATAGCACAGGTACTTCAGACCAGGTAAAATAACTTTAGTTTCTCTTGGCCAAGTATAACAGACCAGCATGACAGGGACATACTAAATGATGCAGAATCTTAAAGAGGGGGTGCTAATGCTTTTTCATGCATTCTGACTAATTAACACTGTTAAAGAGTTGGATTCTCATGCTAAACATGGCCCAAAAAAAATTAATAAAAAAAAAACAAAAAACGAGTTGGACATATGACGTATTTCTGTGCCAAATACACTGTATGATGTCACAAAGGGCGGAATTCCTGGTATGGGCACTTCTACCGGATGCAAGAGCACGTCTTTAGCGACTGAACCAAATCAGACACATAATCGCCTGTTACATTTAACAAATATGTTTAAATGCTTTGTGCTTAGTAACAGACCTTCCCCCAACACAACAGAGAAAGGTCCCAGAGCTACCATCAGATAAGACACGTTTTATGACCGAAAGGAATTTGCAGAGAGCTGAGACTCTCACAATCTTTCTGAAAAGGACAAATACACCATCTTAAACTCATATAGCCTATATATAACCACTTGAGAAATATATAAACATATATCCATCTCATGATTTGTTTTTATAGGGTTTGGTCTGTATTAATTCAATCTCGTTTGGATTTATGTTTCAGGATTGCATACTATGGTAAACGAAAATCTTGTGTATGGCAAGATCTGAATGATTGTGTATAGGATATGTCGAAACCTGTGCAACATATTAGTATTACAAGAACCTTTAACAGTTCCTTCAGCAGCAACCAATCGGCAAAGGATCTGCTTGAGACAAAGGATCGTAAAACTTTCCCTCCGAAAGCCGAATACGATTGGCTCTGTGACTGAAGAGGCGGTGACCTCTTGCAGACCTTTTAAGGAGCGATGCACTCTCTCCTCCCTCTCTTCTCTTCTTCCTGGCTGAAACAACACCTCATCTCAGCCAGATAAGGCCTCCACACACAGACTCACGTGTGTGTGTGTGTGTGGGACATGAAACCAGAGACCACTACACAGCCAGCAGGCCCAACTCACAGCTTGTGCAACTTCCTCAACCTCGATGGAGTCAAAGCAACCATGCAAGTTCACCGTCGTTCCTTCACTCATCACGGAAGGAATCGATTGCAACTGCAAAACCATCGGACGGAACCATCAAGACTTTCTCCTGCGACCGTATATCTAGACGCCTTCCCGGGCAAATGCAAGTAATGTACTAAGAAATACAAGTCGCTGTGTAGTTAGTAAAACTGTAAACTGTAAAGTTTATCAGGGGGGGTTCTCCCAGATCTAGACTCTTTGCGCAATATATATGTTTGGTCCTGACTCCCTGCCTGCAAACAAATTGTCCCTTAAATGATCGATCTTGTTATGCACTTAGACCACAAAATCAGCAATGTCACTAAGGAAGTGTGTTTTTGGTTTTTGGAGGTAGAGATAACCTTGTTCAGCTTCCCAAATAACCCAACATTAAGGAAACAGTGGATGCAGTTTGTTTTTCCGGAGCAGCAACGGAGTTCTGCAAGTGTGTTTGTTTGTTCCCGGTCGAAATTGCATGTGATGAGTGAAACTGCATCAAATGTCTGTGTTTTGTTGGCAATCGATGCGTAAGTGCATATAATGTGAACAACACGAATGTATAGTGAATTGAAAGTTATCCAGGGATAATATCATGATGTATTTTGTGTGTGTGTGTGTGTGTGTGTGTGTGTGTGTGTGTGTGTGTGTGTGTGTGTGTGTGTGTGTGTGTGTGTGTGTGTGTGTGTGTGTGTGTGTGTGTGTGTGTGTGTGTGTGTGTGTGTTTGCATGTGAGCTTGTGACTTTAGCTCTGCCCACTGCACGCCTCCACGAGCTCGGAAATCTTGCCAGATTTATTCATACAGACATGCATTAAATATTGAAGAACATTAAAAATGATAATGAATAGCCTATGTAATGTGCATATAATTAGCAAAATGCTCCTCTCTAGAGTTAATGTTTCTAGCTGACTAACGACACTGGATTATGGACACTGCATATGGTTTTTCTGAGGTAAATGTGACGTTTCATGACATTGTAAACAAGCCGTTTTACTCACGTCTTTCCACGGTTGAAACACTGATTGAGATTGGCAACAGATTTCGGTAAGTTGTCCTGTATCTTTTAACACACTTTCAGATGTTCATTCGTGTTTATTTCGCACTGTAACTGGTATTAAGGCGGAAGGGAAGATCACGGTTGACGGTTCACGGTTCTCTTGAGCTGATCTCGCACCAAAACGGTATTTATGTTTTTGAATTTTGTAATAAAATGGACGTAATTTGAAATCTGAGACTTTGTTTCACATCAAAATAAACGAAGCACAAATATTATTGTGATTTTTTGGATGGGATGCGCTACAATGCTCCGTTCATTCATTTGAAAACAGGTTGACTAATCGATTCTTGGGATTTAAGAATCGATATTGTTTCGTAAAAATGAGAATCGATTAAAATCTAGAAATCTATATTTTTTACCCAGCCGTATTATGTATTCTTTAAACAGTTCTTGTTCATATCATGTTTAAGCCTTTTCAAATAGACATTTTCAGACTAAAAAGTCAGCTGGAGAACAGTGTATACTTTTGAAAAAGTTTTCATTTAAGAGGCCGAGAGAGAAATAGCCCCACGGGGATTAAATATAATTCTCCAAGATCCTGATTTCTGATGCAACAACTAAGCAATACAGAGGCTTTAATGTGAGAAAGGAACGGTGAGTCAAGCATATGTTTCGGTGGAATTATATGCAGGATTCAAATGTGTTTCATTTGTTATTTTATTGATCTTTAAGGGACGGCCAAAAATGGCTTGGGCTGAAGGTTCAAGGGTTGCATGCTAAACATGTACAAAAAAGTACAGGAGTACTAATAATGTAAAACAGTATGATATCAACATTTTGCACTTTTTAGTACAGGACGGCAGTGACCGGATATAATGTTTGTTCTGGAATACTTGGATAATTGAGAATGCAGTTGGACAATGAATCAGATTTTTTTGCCACATGGAAAACATTCTGTCCTTAACCTTACATTGATTACTGAATATTTTCTTTTTCTTAAGATGGAGCACTTATTTTTCAGAGTCCGTACCTTAAGAAAATAAGGATAAGGAAAATGCATTTAATATGTCACGGTAGCCTTGTTATGTCGCTGCTTTAAAATTGGCATACGTTTGAACCTTGAGAGTTCACTTTGACAGAGATGTGCGTTCACATTTGAAATTCAGAGAGGACATCAGCAGCCATGCCGGAAAATACCAGGGGTTTTAGATCATATTTTACTAATGTAATGCATAGCGATTTTGATTCAGATATTCTGGACCGAATCTAAAAAATGAAGCGTGCGCATTTTTTTCAGAGGCTTTAGCAATGGAATTTGCCCATAATTAGGTGCTCGATTTACCTTGAATTTGTTGATGGTTAAACTTTCCCAGGGTAAAAATATGGCAGCTGTCCATATCCTTGCAAACGTTCAAATACACTTGTGACAGAAAGGGAGAGAGAAATGACTTGGGAGGTACAGTGATGGAGTAGTGTCTCGCTGACACACATACACACAGCCTGCTTTTTCTGCAAGAATGCCTGCAAATCTGTTTATTCCTGCCGCTCGGGTTTATTTCAGTCTTTTCCCCCCGCCATTTTTGAAATACCAACTGCCAAATATATAGCTTTTTTTACTATCTCACCACAGCAATCAATCTTTTTGACACTATAGACAAGTATAAGAAAGATACCGTCCATGATTGACACTAAGATATGCAGTTCCATACCATACCGTTTGTATGAAATCTGAGAAAATTATTCTGGCAATATTTAAATAATAAAAAAAAGCATACACACGCAAATGAAACGGAATTCGTGATTTATGGATGTGAGTCAGACCTAGAGTATTCCTGTTTCAAGGAGAACAATATGTTGACTTGACCTTTGCCTTTGCTAATAGTCCTTCCAATGTGCTGTGAAGTTCTGGGGTTTTCAATCTTTCTCTTCAGTGACAGACAAGGACATAGCTTGCTAGAGAGATTTTCAAATCAATCAAACTGTACACAAACTATAAAAAAATTCCTTTCAAGGGTCTATCTATCTATCTATCTATCTATCTATCTATCTATCTATCTATCTATCTATCTATCTATCTATCTATCTATCTATCTATCTATCTATCTATCTATCTATCTATCTATCTATCTATCATCTATCTATCACCTATAGACTGTTTTCTAAAGAAAACACGCAGGATTATTCTTGATGTAATTTCCATTGAAACAGGAAGACAGGGAGGGACATATCGAACAGATCCTCCCCTTTATTAAAATAGCCAATAGCGTTTAGTTTTTATCACAGCTCGACTACAGCCATTCAGGGGTGCGTTTCCCGTGCTTAACTTCCATAGTACGTTGCATTGTTGAAGAAATAGCTAGTCACCCACTTGTCCGAGTAAAAAATGTGCTTGTCCAGAATTGTTTTTGTTGTTGTTGTTTTTTTGTGTTGTAAATATAATTTATTCTGAAGCAATATTCTCACGAGTGTTCAATCAGCTTTGACATATTTAAATCTGCATATTTGTGATTTGTGATTTTTACCTTTTTATAAAGGGCATTTTTCCATAATCTTATTAAATATGCTCTGCTTCAGCTTTTTTTTTTTTTTTTTAATTTGATCCAGAAATTAAATTAGAATAAGCACTGTAGGGCTGTTACCAATCAAATTCAATCATTTACACACAAACAAAATTACAACTGCATTAAATAATGTTATGAGATTGTTTTAACTATGTTTGAATATACAAATAAGAAATGTTGGAAAGATGAAACTAAACCACCAGTAGGTGGCAACAGGTGACCGTCTTAATGAGTGAGTCAATGAGTCATTAATTTAAACGATTCATTCAAACGGATGATTCATTCAAGAATTAGGCAGTCGTTTACGAACAGGTCATTGAATCTTTGATTCAACCGATTCATTCGAAACGTTGAATAATTCAGTGACACCGTTGGTGGGAGATGCGTTATGGTTCTGCTGTGATCTTTGTTTGGAAATATTTTTTTGCTGCTGAAATTGAACAAAAACAGTCAATATTGCATCTAAAATGTAAGTGACTTAATGTTAATTAATTGTTTATGGAACTGTCATATGAAATCAGTGTCACATGTTCAGTCGTGATGGTATTCAGGAAAACAGCATTCTTGGTTCTGTCATGTTGCTTAACTGTAGGCTAGTTGTTATAAATATAAAAACTCCTCAATTTGTCATTTTAACCATGTATGTCTACAAAGTTTCTTTGTATGAGCGGCGCTCATTTGTTGTGATTTCTCCTCGAGAGGCTGCGTGAGCGTCAATAGCACAACCTTGTTACCGTTTGTTCATTACATTATATATTATTATCGACTATCAATTACACTAAATGAATGCAGAGTCATTCTTGCATTTTGGTGACTCCCTAGTTATTTTTTTATATTTTTATCAGGATACTTGTCCGGGCGGACAAATAAAATTCTCTTTCACTTGCCCCTTCAAAAAATCCACTTGTCCCGGACAAGCGGACAAGTGTTAATGTCGAGCCCTGGTTTTGGAGCACATAGCTAATAGATAACAGTAAGGCTAACATATTCATACTAAGCCAAAAATCTTCCATTTTTATTTCATGGGGACTTTAAGACATATTGGTCTGGCACATGACCAACTACAAGTGAACACTTGAAATTTTACTGGGCATAGTAAATGTAGTTTATTTCTAGGTGAGCAGATATTTTATCAGCACTACAACACGGTTAATTGTATTATTAAAGATAGATGAAACACACAAACTGTACCAAAGGAAACAGACATATGTGACATTTAGGTGTCAGTCCATACCTAAATCTACACACACACACACACACACAAAAGTCAGCTTTTTAATGAAAGAAAAATATAATGTCTCAAGTTTCCAGCTGCGCAGCATCATACTATTGTCAAATCACTTGTGTTGTCACGCAAAATGACTGAAGTCCATTTGTTCAAATCCTCCCCTGAAGCTTTTTCTGGGTTGTAGTTTCTCCAAGAAGAAAAAAAAAATCAAATGGATTTCTTTTTCACGCCAGCTCAAGATTGTTTATCTGAGGAGTGAAGGACACTCATGAAGACAGCATGTCAATTTTCAGATCAATTGTCAGCTCTTACCCTCCAGTCCTGGCATTGCATTTACATAGTAATGGCATTTGGACTTTCATCTGAAAACCTCAGGTCTCCACACTAATACTTTACTAGGGAAAGAAAGATTGTGTGTGCTCAACATTAATTTCAATAATACTAAAAACTAAAGCTAAAATAACAGCAAAATAGTGTTTGGAGTTTGCTGTTTTTGTCTGTACAGATGATGGGGGTGTTTTTTACTGTCCCTGCAGAGACAGCACTCAAGCTCATGAGATATTATACATCTAACATTTATGTGAAATAATATGGAAGTGGTTTGAGCCTATGCTGTTTTAATAAAGAAAGAAAAAAATATACCCTTGTCCCCTTCATCCACTTGCATAGTTTATAACTTTAATGGAATTTCCAGTTATGTATTACATTTTTGCTTAGTTTGTTTTCCAAGGTTAAGCATTAGTGTGAAGTCTAACAAAATGTGTAAAAAGCAAAACAAAAAAAGTTATCAATTGTATAAATAATCATAGTAGTTTTAAAAAAGTTATTGATTTACCTTTAAAATATTTTTTTTAAATTACACGTCATTAATGTTCCATAGTTAAGTATTCATGTGAAGGATTTTTATATTTAAAAAAAATTATGGCAAGTCTGATCAATGATGTTTTATGAGAATTTGTAATTGGTGTTATTATAGAGATACTGACCTTGATAATTTAAAGGGAGAAAATCTAATTCAAAAACCAGAAAGTTTCCATCTCTTAAGTGTGAAAGGGAAGAAAATCCTATAGACTTGCAGTGGAGAGAGAACCAAATTGAATCTACAGACCTCAATATACTTTTGAGCAACATGCTAAAAACACTCAAAACACCCTAGCAACCACCCAACACACCAATTGGTTAGTAAGTGTTTACTTGTTTTCTTCATTCGAAGGCAGGCCACAGCGTGAAAAGGGGACAGCTTTCTGATGCTTTACACTGGGGAAAAGATGCCTTCCTGTTGGTTTGACTATACTGTAGTGATGTGATCATGACTGTGTGCTAGTGTGCAAGGCATGGACATTTTATTTACAAGTGTACACAAATATGTCATAACTACACATGTACTAGAATGCCAAACATAGGGACTCTTGAGCTCTTGGCTGCATTGAATAGCTTTTATTTGACAGTCTTTGTAAACAATATACAGGTATTAATTCTCCAATTGTATTATGATTCCCTCATTTAACCTGCCAAAAGGAGCACACAGTTGAAAATGAACACATAAGGCTTCCGTGCAGGCTTGACTGGACCATCTGTTTGGTCCTCCCAGTGCAAAAACCCTGAATCGCCTCTAAGTGCTAATTCTGAGCTAGAATTAAACTCGGCGTCCAGGGTGGAACGACGACAGCGAGGAGGAAGGAAGCCAGTGACTGAAAAACAATTAATTACTAAAACAAGAAGTGCAACAAAAAAATCACTAGGCCCTCAGTCACAGATGGTTTAGGAGTCTGTCAGTCAAGTTTTCAAGCGGATCCAAGGACTATCCCGCAGGACCTGAAGCCATCCGCCAAATCAGCTCATAAAAGCTGGCACCTTAGACGGCACCGCAAGCCTCATTTACCCCCCTTCCATCAGCACCACATGGCCATGGTCAAAACGACTGTCGCAAGCTGGCAGACCTCAGGTGATAAGCGGAATCTGCCGGGCTAATTCCCAGCACAGACGATGAGAGAGATATCTTGAGCTGCGAGGGAAAAAAAAAAAGAGATGAGTGAAAGATTGAAAAGATGGAGAGAAAAGTGCAAGACAGACAATAACTGGCTTTGCATCTGAATTATGAGTCCTGTTGTTATGAGACTAAATAATGCACTTGTAAGTCAGCATAGTATGTCTGAGTCAAACTTGATATTCAATGAGAAAAAATTTATGTGAAGTGAGACTTTATTTGATGAATTAGGAAATTATTAATTTGGCACAGTTACTCATAAAAATCTATTGTAAATTTATTGAGAAATATAGTTAAAAAATTGGGGTCAGTAAGATTATTAATGTTTCTGTAAGAAGTCTCTCATGCTCACCAACACTGTAAAAAGTGATCAGTTGACAACTTAAAAAAAGTACACTGCATTGATTTGACCCTTCAACCGTTGGTTGCCATTGAAGTACATTATATGGAGGAAAATCCTTGAATATTTTCCTCAAAAAACTGGACTCGACTGAAGAAAGAAAGACATGAACATCTTGGATAAGATGGGGGTGAGTAAATTATCAGGAAATTTTTATTTTGAAGTGAACTAATCCTTTCAGTAAATAAACCTCATGTAATTGAAAATAATTAAGTTATGTGAACTTGACAATTCCACTTAACATAACTTATTTTCAGTTACGCATTAAGTTTATTTACTTAAATAATTTAAAGGCAACCAGTTTTCTCACTTTTTTAAAGTTTATTTACTTAAAGGGTACATAACGCACACTGCCTATTTCTGTTAATCTTGAGTGCCTATAGAGTATTGCATCCTTCATATCTCCGAAGATTCTTTAGTTTTATCATATTTATAAAAAACAGATACGCTGTACCGCTTCTTTCCAAAAACAGCCGAACTTGTGGAGGCGTGGTGTGGGCGGAGCTAAAGAGTCTAATTTTGTAATAGTCTAATATCACACACACACACACACACACACACACACACACACACACACACACACACAGAGACACATTACATCATGGCATCCCTGGATAACTTTCAATTCACTATACGTTTGTGTTGTTTACATTTATATGCACTTACGCACCGATTGCCAACAAAACACAGACATTTGATGCAGTTTCACTCACCGCATGCGATTTTGATTCATGACCAGGAACATACGAACACACTTGCAGAAATCCGTTGCTGTTCCAGAAAAAAAACTGCATCCACTGTTTCCTTAACGCTGGGTTATTTGGGAAGCTGAACAAGGTGATCATTCCCTCACAACCAAAAGCACACTTATTTAGTGATATTGTTGATCGTCATACAGGGCTATACTCGAAAAAAAAAACTTTCAGAAACTTGTCTGAATCCTGAAGGAGTGTATTTGGCACAGAAATACTCTGTCTTATTTCCTACTCATTGTTTTTTTGGGGGGGGAATGTTGTCCATTTTTAGCATGAGAAACCAACTCTTTAACAGTGTAAATATGTCAGAATGCATAAAACCGCATTAGACCCCCCCTTTAATAATTTTACAGCTGCATTTATTTGATCATAAATACAGTAAAACAGTCATATTGTGAAATATTACTACAATTTATCTGTTTTCCATTTAAATATTTGACCTTAAGCGAGTATCTACTACAGCTACTCACAAATCAGGTAACCATCTGGACCTTATCTACACACGCTACTGCTCCACAGACAACACTTTAGTTACTCCACTGCACACCTCAGATCACTTTTTCATCACTCTTAACCTCATACTGACTCCTGACACAACACGCACTCCTCCGCAGATCACCTTTCGGCGTAATCTATGCTCGCTCTCTCCCTCCCGTCTATCCACTATGGTTTCATCCTCACTCCCTCCATCTGCTCAGTTCTCAGCACTAGACACTAACAGTGCTACTGACACTCTTTGCTCCACTTTAACATCTTGCTTAGACAACTTCTGTCCCCTTTCATCCAGGCCAGCCCGCACCACCCCCTCTGCCCCCTGGCTGTCTGATGTTCTCCGCGAACATCGCTCTGGACTCCGGGCGGCAGAGAGGAAGTGGCGCAAAACTAAAAACGCTACTGACCTAACCCTGTATTAGTCTCTTCTCGCTTCTTTCTCTACTAATGTCTCCACTGCTAAAACTACATACTAACACAACAAAATCAACAACTGCTCTGACTCTCGTGCACTTTTCAAAACATTCTCTTCTCTCCTTTGCCCCCCCCCCCCCTCCTTCGTCAACTCTTACTGCTGATGACTTTGCATCATTTTTCACAAAGAAAACCTCCTCCATCAGCAGCCAATTCTCCACACCACAAACCGACACGCACATCTCTACAACCATTACACACACGCTCCCCTCCTTCTCTCTGCTCTCTGAAGCAGATGTCTCCAAACTCATCCTTTCCAATCATCCCACTACCTTGTCCGCTTGATCCTATCCCCACCCACCTCCTTCAGGCCATTTCTTCTTCTGTTACTCCTGCACTCACTCACATTGTCAACACCTCTCTTCACACCGGGACCTTCCCCACAGCATTTAAGCAGGCTCGGGTAACCCCACTGCTTAAGAAACCCTCTCTAAACCCAGCACTTTTAGAAAACTACAGACCGGTATCCCTTCTTCCTTTCATTGCAAAGACACTTGAGCGAGTGGTGTTTAACCAGCTCTCTACGTTTCTTGAACAGAACAACCTCCTGGACATCAACCAATCTGGCTTCAAAAGCGGCCACTCCACTGAGACTGCCCTGCTCTCGGTTACGGAGGCACTGAGACAGGCAAGAGCGGCTTCCAAATCCACAGTACTTATCTTACTGGATTTGTCTGCTGATTTTGACACAGTTAACCACCAGATCCTCCTGTCAACTCTCATGAAGATGGGCATCTCAGGAACTGCTCTCCAGTGGTTCAAGTCTTACCTCTCAGGTAGGTCCTTCAGGGTGTTATGAAGAGGTGAAGTGTCTAAGTCACATCATCTAGCTACTGGAGTTCACCAGGGCTCAGTGCTTGGACCACTTCTCTTCTCCATCTACATGTCATCACTGGGATCTGTCATTCAGAAACATGGCTTTTCCTATCACTGCTATGCTGACGACACTCAACTCTACTTCTCATTTCAACCAAATGATCCCACGGTTGGTGTGCGTATCGCTGCCTGCCTAACAGACATTTCTGCCTGGATGAAGGAACATCACCTTCAACTCAACCTTGCAAAGACAGAACTGCTTGTGGTCTCTGCCAACCCAGCACTTCACCACAATCTCTCCATTCAGCTAGGTTCATCAACCATAACTCCGTCCAGGACAGCCAGGAACCTTGGAGTTGTGATTGATGATCAGCTAAAATTCACTGACCACATCACTGCAACAACCCGGTCCTGCAGATTTGCGTTATACAACATTAGAATGATTAGACCCTTCCTATCAGAGCATGCCACACAACTCCTGGTCCAAGCTCTTGTTCTCTCCAGACTGGACTACTGTAATGCTCTTCTAGCGGGCCTTCCGGCATGGACTATCAAACCCTTGCAACTGATCCAGAATGCAGCGGTGGTCTTTAACGAGCCGAAGAGAGTGCACGTCACGCCTCTCTTCATCAGTCTGCACTGGCTGCCAATAGCTGCTCGCATCAAATTCAAGGCACTGTTGCTCGCCTTCAAAGCAACCACTGGCTCTGCACCAATATACCTAAACTCGCTCGTTCAGACTTACACACCCACCAGGAACTTACGTTCTGCAAGTGAACGACGCCTTGTGGTGCCATACCAGAGAGGCATGAAATCGCTCTCACAAACCTTTTCCTGGACCGCCCCCACCTGGTGGAATGACCTGCCTATCTCAATTCGTGCGGCCGAGTCTGTAGCCATTTTCAAAAATCACCTAAAGACACATCTCTTCAAGCAGCACCTGACCAATCAAGAATAGCACTTATCATTCTATTCATTTTCTGTCTGTCTAATTTATTTATAAAAAAATAAAATAAAAAAAATTCTGTCCTGTGTGTTCTGTGCTAGATTAACTGAAACTTGTTTCAGCACTTGCATACTGTTGCCCTTGACTGTTCTAGTTGCTTCTTTTGCTCTCATTTGTAAGTCGCTTTGGATAAAAGCGTCTGCTAAATGACTAAATGTAAATGTAATATATTGCAAGATGTAATTTATTCATGTAATTAGCTTAATTTTCAGCCACCATTACTCCACTCTTCAATGTGAAGCGAGAAACACTTTTGATATTTGAGATCAACCCAAACAAACACACCCCTCCCTTCATTGCTCCACCCACAAAATGCACGAATGCACAATACAAGAGTGGATGTCTCCTTATAATTGCTGATGCGGGGCAAAGTAATGCTTCGCAAAAAGATTAAGCGTAGATGACGAACGAATGACAAAGAATGAATATACAGTACACAAGAGTATATAACCAGCAGCCATATCACCCTGTAGCCCAAGACTGGTTTCCCACTGAAGCTAAGCAGGGCTGAGCCTGGTTAGTACCTGGATGGGAGACCAACTGGGAAAACTAGGGAGCTGCTGGTAGAGGTGTTAGTGAGGCAAGGGGTGCTCACCCTGTGGTCTGTGTGGGTTCTAATACCCCAGTATAGTGATGGGGACACTATACTGTAACAAGCACCGTCTTTCGGATGAGACGTTAAACCGAGGTCCTGACTCTCTGTGGTCATTAAAAATCCCAGGATGTCCTTCGATAAAGAGTAGGGGTGTAACCCTGGCATCCTGGCCAAATTTGCCCATTGGCCCCTGTCCATCATGGCCTCCTAATCATCCCCATATACCGATTGGCTTCATCACTCTGTCTCCCCTCCACCAATAAGCTGGTGTGTGGTGGGCGTTCTGGCGCAATATGGCTGCCGTCGCATCATCCAGGTGGATGCTGCACATTGGTGGTGGATGAGGAGATTCCCCCTTCTATGTAAAGTGCTTTGAGTGCCTAGAAAAGTGCTATATAAATGTAACAAATTATTATTATTTATTATTATAAAAGCAAGAGTTTGTTGATAGTTGTTAGTAATGACACTCAAAACTGCCCTGTTTCTATAGCTAACATTACAACAACAGCATTTATTGGTTCTGTGAAACATAGCAAAACCAATGTTACTCACGTATGGATGCTGGAGCAGAAACAATGCAACCTCGGCATCTGTTTTCAGACCTTTCCACTTCTCTCCAGCGCTGGAAAGCTTTTCTAATATTAACGCGGGTTCTAAAGCTCTTTCCTGATCCTAACCCTTCTTTTCCCAGTGATATTCCTCTGACTGTTTCGCTGTTGTAATGTCTCTCAGATGTCTCTCTTTCTACACTCTTTCTTCAAATCTCGCTCACTCTCTCTCCTCCCCCATCGTGAGTGGACACGCCCCCGTAGAAGAGATTGACACAGGCTAGAACGAAATTGTTGAATAAAGTTGTTATTGTTTGTTTTTCCACACACAAAAAATATTCTTGTCACTTCATAAAATAAGGTTGAACCACTGGAGTCGCATGGACTATTTTAACAACTATTGTTTTTAATACCTTTCTGGACCTTGAAAGTGTTAATTACATAGCTGTCTATGGCGGGGTCAGAGAGCTCTCAGATTTCATTAAAAATATCTTAATTTGTGTTACGAAGATGAACGAAGGTCTTACGGGTTTGAAAGGACATGAGGGTGAGTAATAAATTAAAGTATTTTAATTTACATATGTTTCAACTATCCCTTTAAGGTGAAGTCTTACATGTTACTACATGTACTTACTTTTGTTCATATTATTCAGCACTGGATATTTGTAGTAGCTCAAACAGTATAGAGCAAAGCCAAGGTCATAGGTTCGATTTTCCTGGGAAAGCATGAACTGATAATACCTTGACTGCAATGTAAGTCACTTATATTTATTTTTGGATTAAAGTGCTTGGCAAATGCATAAAGGATATCATGTATAAAAAGATAAAAGCAACATATCATGGTGGTTTATTTGTTTCGCAGTGTCATATAAAATGAATTCTTACATTTAATTTGCATTGTTTGCAAGAAATCTGAAACATATTGACTTGCTTGTAACTTGAACATTTCCTTGTGAGGAAAGTGTTCCTTTCCAAGAATACTTTTATAGAAGTTGACATTTTGTGTTCTTTTTTTCAGCCAGATATAATGTGTTTGCTGTACTCAGAGCGGGCTGTTGTTGAATTTTCTAAGCCGTGTGAGGTGTCACCTTGGATCACCTTCAGATGAGATGACTGGCCTAATCGATCTCTTTCGCGCTCTCTGACGAATCAATAGTTTTCTCTCTAGACTACTAAGGCACACAGTTCAGAGTAGCGGGAAAGATTAAGTGTTGGCTTTTCTTTTTTCTGTTTGTTTTGACTGCAGCTCGGGAAGAAATAGTTGAGGTGGCAGGAAATTCAGATGCTCTCAGATAATGCCTTGTGTTCCATCAAAAAAAATGGACGAGAGAAAGACATATGGCTTGAAAAGAAACAATCACTTTCCTGATAAGGTTTGGTTCTTTTATTATTTTCAATAGAGAAGCCGGTCTGGCAGGCGATGGCAAAATAATTTGCTAAAAATACCTCTCTATTCAGACTCTGGGCCCTTGTGTGAATGACACTACAAGTACAAAATGAACATGTGAGTTTGGTCAGACGTGTTATGCAGACCATTTGAACATAATCATAAATTATATAGCTGACATTGAGAAATACTGTATGTGCCAGTTAATTGCATATTGTCAATCTAAAGTGCCCCTATAGTGCATTCCTTTTGGAGGTCTCTCACAACAGGTTTACATTCATCCAAGGTCAAAAAACACTTACATTTCTCATAATATACATTGCATCATTACATCTTTTCTTACGGTGCCTGTAACAGTTCCATAAAAGATTCCGTGTAAATGAAAAACATGCTCGACGACGACTTGGGCTGTCTCCTTAGCGGATGGGAGCTTGGGTAGGGGAATAAAATGGGCTGACTTAGAAAAACGGTCAATAACAGTGAGTATAACAGTATTTCCTCCCGAAGGAGGAAGTCCTGTTATAAAATCGAGGGCAATATGGGACCATGGCCGCGAGGGAATGGGCAGGGGTCTAAGGAGACCAGCAGGCGGTGAACTCTTGGACTTAGTTTGAGCGCAGACAGTGCAAGATGCGACGAAACGGCGAATGTCGCGCTCCCTGGTGGGCCACCAGAACCTCTGGCGAACAGAGGTTATGGTGCCCCTAACCCCGGGATGGGCGAATAGTTTAGAGGAATGTCCCCACTGGAGGATGGCAAGACGAGCTGAGGATGGGACAAACAAAAGTCCCTTTGGACAACCGCGAGGTGCGATGCAATGAGCGAGGGCGCGCTTGACAAGAGGCTTGATACCCCAGACCACGGCGCCCACCACACGGCCCTGGGGAAGGACCGCCTCTTGGGTTGGCACCACCTCTGGGGAAGCAAACTGACGTGAGAGGGCGTCGGGTTTGATGTTCTTAACCCCCGGACGGAAAGAGATGGTGAAATCAAAACGAGCGAAAAAAAGAGCCCAACGGGCTTGACGAGCATTAAGCCTCTTTACAGAACGAATATATTCAAGATTACGGTGGTCCGTCCAGACAATGAATGGAACGGAGGCTCCCTCCAGTGAATGGCGCCACTCACCTAAAGCCAGATGGACTGCCAGCAGCTCGCGGTTACCGACATCATAATTACGCTCCACGGGCGTGAGACGATGCGAAAAATACGCGCAGGGATGAATCCTATCATCGGAGGAGGAACGCTGGGAAAGGATTGCCCCCTCGCCCCCCTCCGATGCGTCGACCTCGACGATAAACTGCTTGGAGACGTCGGGATTAGAGAGAATAGGGGTAGATATAAAAAGAAACTTAAGTCGATCGAATGCCGCTTGAGCGGTCGTGGACCAAGCAAAACGGGTCTTGATGGACGTGAGCGCAGTGAGTGGGGTCGCGACCAGACTAAAATTATGAATGAAGCGTTGATAAAAGTTTGCGAACCCCAGAAATTTTTGGAGTGCGACACGAGAGTCCGGAATAGGCCAATCTGAAACAGCGCGAACCTTGGAAGAATCCATGCTGATTCCCTCCACCGAGATGACCGAGCCCAAGAAGGTAACTGACAGAGCATGGAATGTGCACTACTCAACCTTATCAAACAACCGATTCTCTAAAAGACGTTGAAGGATGCGCCGAACGTGCTGAACATGCACCTGGAGAGAGAGGGAGAAAATCAAAATGTCATCGAGGTACACGAAAACGAATATGTTAAGCATGTCTCTTAAAACATCATTGACTAAAGCCTGAAAAACAGCTGGGGCGTTGACCAATCCGAACAGAAGCGCGCGATATTCGAAGTGCCCTAAGGGCGTGTTGAACGCCGTCTTCCACTCGTCTCCCTCCTTAATGCGAACTAAGTGGTAAGCATTGCGGATATCTAACTTTGTGAAGACCCTAGCTCCTTGCAAGACCTCAAAAGCCGACGACTTAAGGGGCAGGGGATAACGATTCTTAACCGTTATGTCGTTCAACCCTCGATAGTCTATGCAAGGACGCAAGGACCCATCCTTCTTCTTCACAAAGAAGAATCCCGCACCGGCTGGAGAGGAGGACGGAACAATGGTACCAGCGTTAAGAGACTCAGAGAGGTAATTCTCAAGTGCTTCGCGCTCCGGTGCCGACAAGGAGTAAAGTCTCCCGCAAGGTGGAGTGGTCTCCAGAAGGAGATAAATACTGCAGTCATAAGTTCAATGGGGAGGGAGAGAAGATGCCCGGGAACGGCTGAAGACCGCCCGCAAATCATGATACTCCTCTGGCACCCCCGACAAATCACCTGGCTCCTCCTGAAACACAGAAACAGAAGACACAGGGGGAACAGCACTAAACATTTAACATAACACGACAAATTCCATGAAAGGATTGTTCCTCTGCACCAGTCTATTTGAGGGTTGTGGTCAACGAGCCAGGGATGACCCAAAACCACGGGAGTAAAGGGAGATTGGAAAATTAAAAAGGAAATAGTCTCTCTGTGATCTCCAGAGACGGTGAGCCTCACCGGTATAGTAGCACAGCGGACATTAGCTAGAACGCTGCCATCAAGGGCAAGAACAAGTGTATTCTCTCTTAGATTGATGAGAGGAATGCCCTGGTCGAGGGCCCAGGACTCGTGAGTCGCTCCCGCTCCCGAGTCGATCAAAGCTTGACACGAGACAGCCGAACCCGGCCAGCGGAGGTGGAAAGGGAAAGTCGTGCGGGAACGCGAAGAAGGGGCTTGAACTGAAGCGCTCACCAGTATCCCTCTCTCTACTGGTGAGCTCTGGCTTTTACTTTACATGACGAGACGAAGTGACGCACCGCTCCACAGTACAAGCAGAGGCGATTTGTGCTCAGCGGCGGTGATGCGAATTCCACCCTGCTGCATTGGCTCAGGGTGGGAGCACGTGGGGAGAGTAGTAGTGAGCAGAGGAGTGGAAAGGAGTGATCTCTCCAGCTTGCGAGCGCGGCAGCGCAGGTCAAAACGCCTCTCCATACGGATAGCCAGGTCGATCAGGGAGTCGAGACAGGTTGGTGTCTCCCGAGAGAGTACTTCATCCTTGATGTCTGCACTTAATCCCTCCAGGAACCGAGCGACCAGTGCATATTCGTTCCAGTCACAAGAGGTGGCCAGTGTGCGAAACTCAATTGAGAAATCCGCGACAGACCTGTCTCCCTGGCGGAGAGTTGAAAGAAGGTGCGAGGCTTCAGCACCGTAGGCAGAACGGTCAAACACTCGAAGCATCTCCTCCTTGAAGAGAGTGTACTGACCCAGACAAACCGCCTCAGCGTTCCACGCGGCTGTTCCCCATTCCCTTGCTCGTCCTGTCAGGAGAGAGACCACATAAGCGATCTGGGAGCGATCCTTGGAATAAGTCAGGGGCTGTAGCAAAAACACCACCTCACATTGAGTCAGGAAAGAACGGCACTCGGTGGGCTCACCAGCATAGCAGGGTGGGTTGTTGACTCTGGGTTTGTGTGTGTCGAGAGGTCTTGAAGAAGATGACTCAGCCCGGGAACGACTCAGTTGGACAGATAGATCGGTCACCTGGACGGCCAGTGTCTCAACGGCGTGACGGGCGGCGTTCAGCTCCTCCTCGTGCTTGCCCAGCATGGCCCCCTGCATCTTGAGGGCAATCAGAAAAGGGTTCTCCTTCACATTGTTTCCTTCACAACTTCACATTGTTTCTCTTAAAGGCATGAAACAAATCTGTTAGTTAAATTGTTATTAAACTACAGAGAGCGACCTAAGAACACTCTCTTTATAACATCCGAAGCTGTCAATCACACGTCGCGAGTATATCTGCACACTTGCCGTTGTAATGAATGATGCTGTTATGCTGCACAACAAAGCTCTTACTGTATTCATATCGATGTCGTGTTTTCTGTTAGTTGTGGTGAAAGCATTTTGTGAGAAAAAAAAAACTTGTCTGTCTATTCAATGCTCATCACTGCAGCCTTTCATGTGATGGGAAAAGATCTAAAAATAATGCTATAATCAACACTTTCATGATTCGTTAATCTCGACAGCTGTAATAGTAAAAAAACAAACATAGTAAAAGTATTCGAGAGGGGTTCCACATGTAATATACATTTCAAATGCAAAGATGTCAGTGGGCGTTTACACTGAATTCTCACAGCAGACCCTTCAAACAGAGCATTCAAGCCAGAGGGCAAAATTCCGGATAGAAAAATGTCTTTTATTTCTAAATTATGACATTTTATGATATAAAAATCATACTAACAATATAAGTACACCTCAGGAAATATTATAAAATAATAATAAAAATCCACATCATGGGACCTTTAAAGCAATATTCCAAAGCAAATTTTTTGTTGTTGTTTGTTTCATGTTAGAAGCACCTGGAGCCAAAAGCAATATCACTTTTATGCTAAATTGTCATACAAAATAAAATAATAATGAATATAATTTCCTCCTTTAAGGTTTGAGTTTTATCCAATTTATTTCTGTCCAATATATCACATATGATGGGGACATGAAAATGTACTGCATATTAGGATTGACCCAGATATTTCCGAAAGACTTTGATTCAATCCATTTTTCTCGGCCTTCCACGGTGGAGAAGTGAAGGAAGGGGCCATAACATTCCAGCTGCCATCTATTTGTCGGGATATAAAATGGTATCATTAAAAAGAACAGAGATAGGTGAATGCAAGACAACATGCACAGCATACATCTGTGCTCATGTAAAACACGTCACAGTAATAACCATTGCACACGGTAGAAGATGTATTTTATTACTTACACCAGAACTGTCCACAAGAACATTATGTTCTCATAAAGTTGAAGTATGCTGATATTCTGTCCTCCAACCGTCCGTGAACTATGCAGGTAAAGATTTCAGATGAGTTTCTGTGATCATGATAGAGGTGATTGAACAAAGGTGGCAACGCTTTTCTCTCCCAAAGCCTGGTTTATACTTGCGGCGTTCGCTTGGTTGCGTGCAACAAAAAATGTTGTGTGTGTGCCGCATTAACAATGAACAAGTTCAAGGCAACATTGGCTGGAAAGATGTGGAAAGAACTTCAAACATCATATGCAAATATTTTTGACATTTCTGAAAGAAGAAATGTATAAGTATTATACATAATGCATTTTTCATTTTTCTTTATCATCTCTTTTAATAATAAACATTTGCTGACATTATTTTTATGATCAAAATATTGAATAATTAGCTTGGTTAAAATGTGTCCACGTTTGTATTTATTTTTAAAGAAAGGGATATTATATATTGACTACACATTCCTATCATTTATATTCCTTGTTAATTGCAGTGTCTCGGTAATGGATGAATTAATAAATGGATGGATGGATGGATGGGTTTGGATTGAGTTGGACTGGATGGATTTAATTGGATTTTATTGGGATGGATGGATGGATGGATGGATGGATGGATTGGATTGGATTGGAATAGATAGATAGATAGATAGATAGATAGATAGATAGATAGATAGATAGATAGATAGATAGATAGATAGATAGATAGATAGATAGATAGATAGATAGATAGATAGATAGATAGATAGATATATAGATAGATAGATAGATAGATGATGGATGGATGGATGGATGGATGGATGGATGGATGGATGGATGGATGGATTGGGATGGATGAATGGATGGATGGATTGGGATAGATGGATGGATGGGATTAAGATAGGTGGATGGATGGATGGGATTGGATTAGATTGGGATGGATGGATGGATGGATGGATGGATGGATGGATGGATAGAGGGATGGGATGGGATGGGATTAGATTGGATTAGGATGGGTGGATTGGATTGGATTTGATTGTGATGATGGATGGATGGATTGGATTTGATTGGGATGGATGAATGGATTGATTGGATGGATGGATTGATTGGATGGAAAAAATATTTGTTTATAGTGCAACTTGTGTGGAGGAGTATTTTAAAGTGACATGATACCCGAATCTCCTCCAAAAAGTTGAGTTGTAACTTGTAACCTGACAGTTCTGAAGCTCAATTTTTGCTCTGGAGGAATGCAGGTGTCATTTTTTCCATCTCTTATTACATTCTGACTGTCATGTTCTGTGTGGGTTATATCCACAGGAGACTGGACATGATACATAAGTCAAAACACTGTAGGAATATTCACATTCTCATATTCACAAATAAACATGTTTATGTGTCTATCAGATGTTTATCTGAAGTCTGCTGTCAGTAGTGTCAGTATATTAGAGATAAATAATAAAGCGTGATACATTTACCAGAGGCAAGGAGAGCAACTTGATCATATTTGTAGCTAATGTAACACTGCATTACTATATAATTAGTTTAGTAGTTAGAATTTTGATTTACAAAAAGCCAATAAGATCATAATCTCCTCTGTAATGTAGTGACATTCATGTTGTAGATTGAATGCCAGGCTCATGAAGTCCTTATTGCAGTGATGTTCCTCTGTGTATCTCTGGCACTGGTGTGAACAAATGAACAAAAACCCAAGATTAGCATGAAGCCAGTAGTGGCCTTTGGGTGAAAATTACACTGGCGCAAAGGTTCTGTTTTGATCCCAGGTAGTCTAATATATTGAGTTTTAGAAAGCTGTTTTAGATTATAAAATACATATGCAGAGAAATCCAAAAGTCTGAGATCACTATTGTAAATCCTTCTAGTTGACATGTTATAACAAGAGACAAGTTTATTCGAAACATTTACTCAGTATTTGGTTTGGTTTTCCTTTAAGGACGGCAACACTCGAGCTGAAATGAATACATCTTGATGATCATGTTCTCCAGCATAATTTGAGGTGATCTAAAGAGGATCTTGGGCTTCAGTGAATGCAAGAATATCTGACAGTCTATACAAAGAGTCATATGATCAATGTCAATAATTTATTTGGCCTCAAAAACTCTCATTTTACATCATGTGTTTTCTTCAAAATCACAAATGTTTACATTTCCAGGTCCAAAAACAGTTATGGGTTTTAATGTTGTCTCTCAGACCCCAACTGTTCACAAGTATGGGGCTAGTAGGATTTTTTTCTGTTTTTAAAAGAAGTTTCTTATGCTCACCAGGGCTGCATTTATTTGATAAAAAATGCAGTAAAAACAGTAATATTGTGAAATATTATTACAGTTTGTTCACCATTTTTTTTTCTATTTGAATATGTTTTCAAATGTAATATATTTGTGTGATAGTTGTTGAAAACAACTGTTCCTCTTTGCCATGTGATCCTGTCATGTGCTCCATTTTCATTTGATTCCCTTGTCCTCATGTGTTATATTCTCATTGGTTGTTTTAGTCATGTGGGTTCTCAGTTCAGTTTTGTCATTGGTTCATTGTTTGATTGTTCACAGGTCAGTTCTGTTCAAGTCTGTTCAGGTCAAATCTGTTCAAGTCAAGTCTGGTCAAGTCAAGTCAAGTCAAGTCTGTTCAAGTCAGTTCTATTCTGTTCTGTTCTGTTCTGTTCAAGTCAAGTCTTTTCAAGTCAAGTCTGTTCAAGTCTGTTCAAGTCAAGTCTGTTCTGTTCAAGTTAGTTCTGTCAGTTCTGTTCTGTTCAAGTCAAGTCTGTTCAAGCCTGTTCAAGTCAAGTCTTTTCAAGTCAAGTCTGTTCAAGCCAAGTCTGTTCAAGCCTGTTCAAGTCAAGTCAAGTCTGTTCTGTTCAAGTCAAGTCTTTTCAAGTCAATTCTGTTCAAGTCTATTCAAGTCAAGTCTGTTCTGTTCAAGGCAGATCTGTTCTGTTCTGTTCAAGTCAGTTCTGTTCAAGTCAGTTCTGTTCAAGTCAAGTCTGTTCAAGCCTGTTCAAGTCAAGTCTGTTCAAGTCAGTTCTGTTCTGTTCAAGTCAAGTCTGTTCAAGTCAGTTCTGTTCTGTTCTGTTCAAGTCAAGTCTGTTCAAGTCAAGTCTGTTAAAGCCTGTTCAAGTCTTTTCTGTTCTGTTCTGTTCTGTTCTGTTCTGTTCAAGTCAGTTCTGTTCTGTTCAAGTCAAGTCTGTTCAAGTCAGTTCTGTTCTGTTCTGTTCTGTTCAAGTCAGTTCTGTTCTGTTCTGTTCAAGTCAGTTCTGTCCTGTCCTGTTCTGTTCAAGTCAAGTCTGTTCAAGCCTGTTCAAGTCAAGTCTTTTCAAGTCAGTTCTGTTCTGTTCAAGTCAAGTCTGTTCAAGTCAGTTCTGTTCTGTTCTGTTCAAGTCAAGTCTGTTCAAGTCAAGTCTGTTAAAGCCTGTTCAAGTCTTTTCTGTTCTGTTCTGTTCTGTTCTGTTCTGTTCAAGTCAGTTCTGTTCTGTTCAAGTCAAGTCTGTTCAAGTCAGTTCTGTTCTGTTCTGTTCTGTTCTGTTCAAGTCAGTTCTGTTCTGTTCTGTTCAAGTCAGTTCTGTCCTGTCCTGTTCTGTTCAAGTCAAGTCTGTTCAAGCCTGTTCAAGTCAAGTCTTTTCAAGTCAAGTCTGTTCAAGCCTGTTCAAGTCAATTCTGTTCTGTTCAAGTCAGTTCTGTCAGTTATGTTCTGTTCAAGTCAAGTCTGTTCTAGGAAAGTCAGTTCAGTTCTGTTCTGTTCTGTTCAAGTCAAATCTGTTCTGTTTAAGTCAAGTCTGTTCAAGCCTGTTCAAGTCAAGTCTGTTCTGTTCAAGTCAGTTCTGTCAGTTCTGTTCTGTTCAAGTCAGTTCTTTCAGTTCTGTTCTGTTCAAGTCAAGTCTGTTCTAGGAAAGTCAGTTCTGTTCTGTTCAAGTCAAGTCTTATGAAGTCAGGTCTGTTCTGGTCAAGTCTGTTCTGTTCTGTTCAAGTCAAGTCTGTTCAAGTCATAAGCCTTTCATTAGCCAAGTTTCCATCCACTTTCCACAACTGTTTTGTTATCGTTCTAAGTGAATATGCGTTAAAAAAAACAGCCTGTTTCCATCCAATTGGCCTTTACCGATAAAATGGTGTACGTAATGACATCAACCCCATAAAAACGCATACGTTTTGTTGTATCGCTAAAAATAAATCTGCCCTCGAGTCGTTTCCAAACATAATTTGCTGTTAATCTCAAATTATATTGTATTTTTTGCATCCCAAATATTTGTAAAATGCAGAAAGTAATGAGAATTTTAATTTGCCAGTTTACTGCTCACTATTTTCACAAATAATAGTAAATAATAATCAGAAGATTATGGCGAAGTGGGACAGCTTTTCTGAAAGGACTGCATGTAACTGCCTTTATATGACGAAGCCCATGGACAGCTCAGTTGATTTTTGGATCCATAAAAATTATTAGAACAGTAAAATGTTCCGTCATATGACAACAATCTTTAACGTTTTGAACATGCAGTCAAGCCAGTCATGGTTTGACGTGGGTGAAAACATATTCAGATCATTCAAAACAAAACAAAAATATTTGTTCTAGTTTCAGACTTCAATAACATCAAATTGATCAAAAACATCAAGTCGCTGCTATTTTTTTCCCCTTAGAGACAGATGCAGCTGTAACCTAAACTTTTTATTTGGGTAGGTCTATATTTAACTTTTTTAAATGGTCTAGAGCTGCTGTCTTAAGAATTCTAAAATTTGTTTAGAGCTTTTTTATGGTTTTACATATTAATAAATTGTATTTATTAAATTATTTTATTAACAAGTGTCATATTTGTGATTTTCATTTGTCAAGTAGCCAGATCCTGCCCATGAAATTGTGATTTTATGGCATTCATTTTATTTATTCAGATACAGACTTAACATTTTGTGTATTTTACCTTTCTTTTTGTCAGTATTGGAAACTCCAACATCCTTCCTTCATTTGACAAACAGCACATTTGTATTTGTATTATTTCAAGCAATATTCAGAAACCAGTGCAGTTAGCTATTATTTTTCTGATGAACTTTTATTTAAAATTAAAAATGACAAAAATAAGGATGACAGATTTTATCTATAAGTCTTATTCTTACCAATAGTAATAAAATAATTGAATAAACAATTTAATACTATGACTATAACAGATTTAATGTGTCTTCGAACTACAGAGAAACAGTGTTTTAACGCGAGCAACGCCGCGATGCTGTATAGGCTATTTCTGTCATGTGACACCACATCTTGACAAAAAGTGTTTTCAAACTAGTTTTTCGTGACATTTGAAGTATCGACATAGAATTTATACGCTAAAGTTAAACGGAAAAAGATTGTGTCGACGTTTGCAAAAAATGATCGATAACTGGCATTGGATGAATCCTTGGATGGAAACCTGGCTGGTGACTTTATGCTTAGCGTGTTCATGATGTTTTAGGTGTTATAATGTTTCTGGAATAAAATGTTACGCCCTTTGGTGTCCAATGTAAAATCTGAGCAAAACCACTTAAAGGCCATGACCGTACTATAAGTCAACAACATATTCCGACCTCACCTTTGGGGCTTTTCTCACTTTCTCACTTATCTGAGGCACATAGCTGTGAAGATTATGGATTTACTTAACGATATAGCTTTGCTTTGAGGGGTCATCAGAGCTATTTTCCGGGAATCAGAGGAGCACTTTCAGGTTTAGACCCCAATATGACCACCATACGTGCCTGTGACGGTACAACCTCCTCCAGGCCATGCATGCTGGCGTTATCTCTCTTCGGTCTGCCATTACTGAGAGGTAATTGTGTTTCTCCTCACCGAATCTGTGGGGGCCCGGTATACACCTGTTGTGAGGATTCTATAGCATTGATTTTTCACACTAGGCTGTAAAACCTGTCTGTCACTAACAGCACAATCTTGATCTCCACGGGGAGGGAGATCATTCCTGTGACCTAAGAAACTCTCTCTCTCTTGCTCTCTGTGTTTTTTTCCCATCTCTGTAGAGGTTCAAACAACAGGTGGGTAGATGGTCTGCACACTGTGCCTCCTCTGAATCCATTTGCGGAGCCCTTAAAGACCTCTGACACATTTAGGAGAGCGTGTTGCCGTGGATACGGTTAACTTGGTTGACGAAAGTTCGTAACGACAGCAGAGCCCTCCCAGTATCTGAATCGGTGAGGTAAACTTTTCCAAAAAACAAACAGAAAGATAAATGCCTGACAATAGTAAAAACACTGCCGCCGCTGTGAACTCTCTCTGTGTGTACGCAGATGGAATTGACACAGCGCTCACAATAAAACTTCATGCGGAAAACACAGATTAGCATCTGTACCGAGATGTTTACAGTGCTATTGTTGGCTCTTGCGCGCCGCTGCTCACTCGCTGCTCTCAAACAGCTCTGTGAAACCACTTCTGCTGCTCTGCTTTTTTCCTGCCAGCAATTTTAATTTGTTGTTGCCAGTGTTTTATATTCAAGAGGGATGAGCTAGCCTATAAGTTCACGCTGTGTCCTCCAGGCAGAAAAATAGGCTGGAAAGAGGGAAATCACAGCTGTGGTTGACCTCAGTTCTTCAATTCCAAAGCCTAGCGAGCTGTCTTGCTTTCTGAAACAGCATAACTGCAATAAAACCTTGTAAGTGATTGCTTTGGAATTCTTTACATAGGCAGCAACTCTGCGAATCATTCCAATAGCACTTCTCACTCACAAGAGACTCAACTCACAGTTGAGAATGTTTGACATTAACATGCTGTTAATGATGCAATAGTCTAATAACTTGGGTTCTTAGCAATAGACCTTAGTCAGGTTAAGGCTAATTCACACTGCACCGACAGACAGCACCAGATCGGGTTTTGTCTGTTGTTTTCTGTCTGAGCTTGTTTTTGCTGATTTTTGTCTGTTGTTTTCTTTCTGAGCTTGTTTTTGCTGATTGAACATGCTACGAATCAATGGCTGAAAAGTGTAATCTGGTGATTGTCGGTTTTCATGAATGCAAAGTTCAAAAGAACATTTATTTGAAATAGGAATCTTTTGTAACATTATAAATGTATTTACAATCACTTTTGTTTAATGCATTCTTGTTAATATCAATTTCTTCAAGTGCCCCTTATGCGATTTTAAAGGTTTCTAATTTTGTTTTGGAGGTCTCCTACAACAGATTTACATGCATCAAAGGTCACTTTCTATTTTCTCATAATATACATTGACCATCACCACATTTTTCAATGATTCTCAAACAACTCGACAGTTGAATCTCTCTAAATTCCTCCTTTCCACGAGCTACTCTGCTTTGATTGGCCAGATGGCCCAGTCTGTTGTGATTGGTCTACCACTTACAGCACTTGTCGGAAGATAAACGGCCATCACCATAACTGAACTTCAGCCAAGGGCTCCTCGGTCCTCAGCGATTGTACACACTGTAAAGACAGTAACGATGACATTGATTTTACCATATTAATCTGAGTGCAATGATGAAACATTGGAAGAACTAGTTATTTCACCCGAACCTCCATCGCAAGGCCGACTTGAGCAGGACGTTTCTCAGTGATACGCTACTCATTTTGAGGTACATTATGAGTTGCAACTGTAATTCCTCACCGTCAGCATTAACAAGAGTATGTCATCAAACCCATGTGTATATTTCTAATTTATGGCTGCGCACATGTGGAGACTGTATCAATAACAGCGCATGCGTTAGCCGAGCACTGTCGTGAATGACTGATGTAACATTAAAGTTTGCAAAACAAATCTAGCTCCATCCTTTATCTTTACACAAAGTAGTAAGGACGACAGACAATGTGCATTAATAGACACAGTTTTAGGTAATGGTGGCCCACAGCTGATTAGTAGAAGTATTTCAGTAAGACAGAAATAATGCGAGTTAGCCAGAGACCAACACAATGAACACCCGGAAGAAAATATACACATCAATAATTATTCATATTTACATGTTGTGATTCTGAGGAGCAAGCTGGTCCAAATAAACTGGGTTCTGACCCATCTTTCAAGAGCAAGTGTTTTGCGAATCCCACGTTGATTTCCGAGATTTGAGAAGCATTCATCAGTAAAATGACGTTTGAGGTCGGGTCAAGTTCACGGGCAGACAGCATACAACATAGGCGGGCATTATTATTATTATTATTTTCTAGTTTGAACTATTTAAATTTTATAGAGGTTTTCTTGTTTTCAAATGCTGCTCCCTTTATTTAAAAAAACTCCCCTTTGTTTCGTTAATATGTATAATAGACATGTCTCTTAATTCATCTGCTGTCATGAACGATTTTTATGATGTCTTAAAATGTAGACAGCTCACTAGGGTTTGAAATTACTGTCTCCCTGCTACATGTAAAGGAGACAGAAGTGTTTGGCACTAATGGTTATTACATCAGGCTTTTCAGGACTTTGTTACTTTAAGTGTTTTGCGTCATCTGCTGCTTTTGAGCTCAGTCTTTTCTTTCTTTCTCTTTGTCCATCTATCTTTATCTCTTGTTTCCTCACTGTGACTAGTAAGTGTGCATATATTTACATTATCATATATGTTTATTTATATGGTGAAGGAAATCCAGGGCATGACATGAATCCCAAATTACATCTTTAGCTCTAGCTTACAGCAAAACATGTGATTTAAATAACTCTTTGGGGGTTTCCTTTGTAAAGTAGAGAAACAGGGAATGGAGCTCATAGCTTGAACTGTTTGAAGCAGAGCTTTGCGTCTTGAATGCAAATAACATTTCAAGACATGCACAGAATCAATCAATCATCTGATCAATAGTCAGTGTATATGAGTGGTAATTTCATGCTTCACCTATACATTACCATTCAAAGTTTGGGGTCAGTAAGATTTTTTAAAAAAGAAAATACTTTTATTCACTAAACTGATCAAAAGTGACAGTAGACATTTATAATGCTACAAAAGATTTCAAATAACGCTGTTCTTTTGAACTTTCTATTCATCAACGAATCCTAATAAAAATTGATCATGGTTGCACAAAAATGTAGTCATTATAGTCAGTATAATAAAGTAATTTTCAACATTGATAATAATGAGAAATGTTTTTTTCTTGAGAAGTACATCAGCATATTAGAATGATTTCTGAAGAGTGGAGTAATAATACTGAAAATGCAGCTTTGTCGACAGGAATAAATTACATTTTTAAATACACTGAACAAAATTATAAATGCAGCACTTATGTTTTTGCCCCCATTTTTCATGAGCTGAACTCAAAGATCTAAGACCTTTTCTATGTACACAAAAGGCCTATTTCTCTCAAATATTGTTCACAAATCTGTCTAAATTTGTGTTAGTGAGCACTTCTCCTTTGCCGAGATAATCCATCCACCTCACAGGTGGGGTTTATCAACATGCTGATTAGACTGCATGATTATTGCACAGGTGTGCCTTGGCTGGCCACAATAAAAGGCCACTCTAAAATGTGCAGTTTTATCACACAGCACAATGCCACAGATGTCGCAAGTTTTGAGGGAGCGCGCAATTGGCAAGCTGACTGCAGGAATGTCCACCAGAGCTGTTGCCCATTGTAAAGTCTCAGATCTTTGAGTTCAGCTCATGAAAAATGGGGGCAAAAACAAAAATGTTGCGTTTTATAATTTTGTTCAGTGTATATTAAAATAAGAAAAAGTTATTTCCTAATGCTGTTTTGCTCTAATTTAACAGATAAATCCAGCCTTGGTGAACATGAGACATCTTTCAAAAACGTTTGACCTCAAACTTTTGAATGATAGTGTACGTATATTTTTGACCCCACTGAAATATCTGTCTGAGCCAAAAGGATATTGAGTTACTGACAGGTCCAAGAGCAGATAAACTGCTCAGAGGATCTGTATGTGTGAATAGAAACTTTCTCCGGTCTGAAGCGGGTGATGTATAGCACAGGATGACTGATACCTTTGTGTACTGAAATCTTTTGATATTCGCTGTCCTGCTCCCAGCCATGCCCTGTCGTGTCAATGTCAGACTAAAATATTAACATGGCAACAATTACTCTCCTGCAAGTTACAAGAGAGTGACAAGGAGATGAGAAAAAGAGAGAGAGATAAATCTGGCAATAATTCTTCGTCTACCGTTTACCCTTGCTTGGGACTTTAGGGTAGGTGAAAATTCCCCAAATTGTTGTTCACTATACAGGCAGCGATGATGAAGCACTGGTTGAGGTCACAAAATTGAGGCGGAGAGAGAGAGAGAGAGAGAGAGAGAGAGAGAGAGAGAGAGAGAGAGAGAGAGAGAGAGATTATGCAAAAAATCTGGGGTCAGTAAGGACCTTTTTACACCTGGTCAACGTTTTTTTCTGATCGGATATCTATCAATTTTTTTTTTAAATAAATTAATACAAAGTTCTGTCATGAAACTCATGGCGCAGGCTGATAGGTCCTTAACGCAACCTGCTTGCAATCACATCATTATTTATAGATATATGTATGCATGTGACATCACATCGGCCGGAGTGACTGCGGTTCCGCCCACTGAGTGGCAAAAACACTGAGCGGCAGCATTGTCATGAAAAACACACAAAGGGCCCTATCTTGCACCCAGCGCAATTGACTTTGTACACCGACGCATGTGTCATTCCTATTTTGCACCCGCGCAAAGCGCGCTTTTCCCTCCACAGAAGCACGTCGCTAAACTAGTGAATGAACTTGCGCTACCTGGGCGGTTCAGCGCAAAAAAGGAGGCGTGTTCCGGCGCAAACAATCCCTGGTGCTATTTTGCTGTTCCATTAAACAATTGCGCCACTGACCAGAAAAAACCTAGTCTAAAGTCAGTGGCGCGTTGCGCGTTGTTCATTATGCTATTTTAAGGGCGCATGCTTGACCATAATGTATAGCGTGCACAACGCGCATACACTTTTCTCATGTAATCTACACAGATGCAACAGTTATTTTTGCAAATCATAAATTGTTACACTAAAAAATATTAACACATGAGATGACGGAAATCATTGTGGTGTGCCACGAAGATGTGAAAAAATAGGCATAAATCTAGCTTACAAATTATTCAGGCTAATTGTAGTCTAATAATTAAGGAGACCTGTTTGCCCAATAGTGGCAACTTCTGGCAAGACATATATTTATATAAGGACATCTAACAAATTGGTTTGTCCGTCAAGAACCAGGAAAAAAAATCGGTGAGGGTGGACGCAGTGATGTCCTCTGCTGGCGTCAGGTCCTGAGTAGAGGCAGATCCACCTCCCGTTACACGGCGTGCCCCATTGATGCTGGCAAGCTTGGACTTTCCCCGTCTTCTGATGTCATTGTAGCGCTTGCGGCACTGGTGCGACGTCCTGGGGATGCCAGCTGATGAAACAATTGTGGCTATTTCCTCCCACGCCTGTTTAATCGACGCTATTTTGGGTGGGTTTCTCTCATCCCCATACAACACAACTTCTCTGTCTTTCACTGCTCTTACAAGCACATCAGTCTCCTCGGCTGTGAACCGCTCCTGGCGCGCGCCTGGTAAATACGCCATAATAATAGCAATCCATAAAGGAACTTGCGCACCTGCTTTTACAGGGAATGTTGGATGACGCTCTGATTGGTTTATTCACGTTACGCCCAAACCACACCTATGAATAATGAAGCTACTTCAGACCAACCCATTTTAGATTTGCGCCGGGCGCAAGAGCCATTTATCCCGCTGGGAAAATAGCAACAGCGCCGAGACCCGCCCACATAGTTACTTGCGCTTCGCGCTTTGACACTTGCGTTTCAGATCGTTAAAATAGGGCCCAAAATCAGCCTGATCTCACAACAATTTGTACATATTTTACGAGTTGGCTAATTCGTACAAATTTGTTTGACCTCACTCATACGATTTTTGCTAAATCGTACGCATTTTATGAGTTGCCCAATTCGTATGAAATCGTACGAATGTCCTCCCCCTAACCCCGCCCTTAAACCTACCCGGCCCTGGGGTTTAAACAAATTGTACAAATTCGTACGAATTAGTCACCTCGTAATATATGTACGAATCGGTCGCGAGTTGCACAAAACGCATTTCTAAAATGGGAAAGAGCTTTCAGATTGACTGTACAAATAGATATTACAAGAAATGTGAGGTATATTTTTACAGACTGCTGAAAGCTACAGAAAAGAGAAACAAATGGATCGCTGCAATTCACAGAAACAACTGGACTCCAGGCAGCAAAATGTGTTTTTGCAGTTATCATTTTGTGTCAATATGTTAAATTTTGGGGTAAAAATAAAATCATACCCTATATATTGCATTGTTATATATTGTATTGACAACTCATCAATTAAATATTTACCATTTTATATTCTGCATAATTGGACAAAAATTATACAAGTTATAGGACTGGATGATATGACGATATATATAACATTGATATAAGTGATCACCCGGATTTAGACCTACTGTACCTTCATTGTATTAATATAGCCTATATAGCATGCAGGCATATTTTTGTATTTTAGTGTCGAAATAAGGCACAAATAAAAGTCAGGAAACACGATTCCTGGCTGCATGTCAATATCCATGGATCACTGGATCTTTGATAAGTCCAACCTTTCGTTTAATCTGATAATCATTTGTTTTCATTGTGTGTATTCGCATTTTCGTAGTTTTTTCCTCTAGTAGTTTTCGTTTAGTTTTTGCTCTTTTGCCACTCAGTCCGGCTGAGGGGACGTGTTCCAGCAGGAAAGTGATGGGTCTTATGATGCGATTTCTTGTTTTCCTTTCTCTTCAGTGTGTTATGTAGCTGTTTGTGCATGCATAAGATCTGTAGAGTTATAGAGATATTCTTTGTAAAATTTAAGGCTCAGCCACACCTTCGCTTCGTTCAAACACACCCCTACATCCTTACATCAATATGTGGGGGCAGTTTCATAACACCACCCAAATGTATACGCAAAGAAAAAGGCGTAACTTTTATTCTCGCTGTAGGTTTGTTGCCACCGGGCCGCCATGTCATAGAGACGCTTTTGCGAAAGCTAAACTTCTTTGTTTGGTCTTGCAAAGGAGGGGACAGTTAGAAAGCAGTGGTTAAGCTTTAGTTACAACTCTGGAACAGTACAAACCAAATATTCGACTGTGTGCTGCGCATTTTTCTGAGGACTGTATCTAGGACCTGGTTTCTACGATAACAAATGCAACTTACCAATCTGATAATATCTGGTGGTATCAGATGGGTGCGAGTGCATTTTCTTTTTAAACAACGCGGCGCAGGACGTGAAAATGTTAACTGCGTCAGACTGAAACTAGCAAAAAACACTGCATTGCGCCAGGTGTATGATAGGGCGCTCTATGTCTGTGAAAGACAGTACAGGCATGTCAGGAGCCGTATATTATAGAGCTGCATAAAAATCAATGAACCTACAGCGTTTTTTCTGCTCTGGGATCATTGGAATGTAACAGAGTCTGTCTGCACCCGCAGCAATTTAAGGGTCGACTGTGAATCCTTTGTATGGCAAATAAATGGTGCAGTGGCCCATAATTAAACAAGTGTCTTCTCAGTTTATACAGAGTGTCTGTGTACATTCCCTCCCTCTCTGGTTCGGTTCACCGTGTTCGCCCTCCGCCGACACAAGACCCACTGAGCTCTGCGAGTGTTGTCAGTGCTGGCAGGATGATGGCTTCATTCACGAGCAGGTTTACAGTGTGTCTCTCTTTCTGTCTGTCTTTCTGTCTTTCAGCCTTTCTCCCTCACCTCCAACATTCAATTAGCAGACAATTTGCAGTCATTCTCGAGTCTGCGGGTGAAGCCAAGGTCACAGTGTCATTTCATGCATGTTGAATTTGAGTTATCGAGTTATTAATCACCTCAAAGTATTCCTGATGGTAACACCACTATTGAAATGAACACGAGGAGAAGGTGAAGTGGGACGCAAAAAGAAAAATGGGTGTTCGAGCGAGAATGGAGGAGTTTTCCCTATTTGCTATTGGAAAGCCATCTTACACAAATTCAAGCATGAACAATCACAAATCAAATTCAATCAAGCAGTTTGAACTGCAAATCTCCTGATACCCAATGAGAATTGCTGGCGGAGTGAAGAACAGATTAGTTTTCAGACTTTGAGTCTAAAAATGCTTATACAGTAAGATCAGCAGTGTTTGAGCTATGGTGCATGAGCTAACTTTTCTGGAATTCATGACCTCTAGACTGGATTACTGTAATGCAATACTAAGTGGTTGTCCTGCATCCTCAATAAACAAGCTACAATTAGTCCAAAATGCAGCTGCGAGAGTTCTTATACCAGGTCAAGAATATATACCATTTTATCATCTCCATACTGGTTACCTATTAAGTTCCGTAAAGATTACAAAGTATTGCAACTGATCTATAAGGCCTTAAATGGTTTAGCTCCAGTGTATTTAACCGATCTTCTATCGCCCTACTATCCATCATCCTCTTTAAAGGGATAGTTCACCCAAAAATTCAAAATACCCCATGATTTACTCACCCTCAAGCCATCCTAGGTGTATATGGCATTCTTCTTCCAGACGAATACAATTGGAGTTATTTAAAAAAAGTCCAAGGATCATAATGGCAGTGAATGGGAGTCCAAAATTTGAAGGCCTTCTGAAGCGAATCGATAGGTTTGTGTAAGAAAAAAATCCATATTTAACACGTCCATCCATCCATCCATCCATCCATCTTCTTCCGCTTTATCCAGGGCCGGGTCGCGGGGGCAGCAGTCTAAGCAGAGATGCCCAGACTTCCCTCTCCCTAGACACTTCCTCCAGCTCTTCCGAGGGGACACCGAGGCGTTCCCAGGCCAGCCGGAAGACATAGTCCCTCCAGCGTGTCCTAGGTCTTCCCCGGGGCCTCCTCCCGGTTGGACATGCCCGAAACACCTTCCCGGGAAGGCGCTCAGGAGGCATCCGGAACAGATGCCCGAGCCACCTCAACTGACCCCTCTCGATGTGGAGGAGCAGCGGCTCTACTCCGAGTTCCTCCCGAGTGACTGAGCTCCTCACCCTATCTCTAAGGGAGCGCCCAGCCACCCTGCGGAGAAAACTCATTTCGGCCGCCTGTATCCGGGATCTTGTCCTTTCGGTCATGACCCAAAGCTCATGACCATAGGTGAGAGTAGGAACGTAGATTGACCGGTAAATCGAGAGCTTCGCCTTACGGCTTAGCTCTTTCTTCACCACAACAGACCGGTACATCGACCGCATTACTGCAGAAGCTGCACCGATCCGTTTGTCAATCTCCCGTTCCATCCTCCCCTCACTCGTGAACAAGACCCCTAGATACTTGAACTCCTCCACTTGAGGCAGGAACTCTCCACCAACCTGAAGTGGGCAAGCCACCCTTTTCCGACTGAGGACCATGGCCTCGGATTTGGAGGTGCTGATCCTCATCCCAGCCGCTTCACACTCGGCTGCAAACCGTCCCAGTGCATGCTGAAGGTCCTGGTTAGAAGGGGCCAACACGACAACGTCATCCGCAAAGAGCAGAGACGAAACCGCATGGTCCCCAAACCTGACACCCTCCGGCCCCTGGCTGCGCCTAGAAATTCTGTCCATAAAAATTATGAACAGAACCGGCGACAAAGGGCAGCCCTGCCGGAGTCCAACATGCACCGGGAACAAGTCTGACTTACTGCCGGCAATGCGGACCAAACTCCTGCTTTGGTCGTACAGGGACCGGACAGCCCTTAGCAAAGGACCCCGGACCCCATACTCCCTGAGCACCCTCCACAGGATGCCGCGAGGGACACAGTCGAATGCCTTCTCCAAATCCACAAAACACATGTGGACTGGTTGGGCAAACTCCCATGAACCCTCCAGCACCCTGTAGAGGGTATAGAGCTGGTCCAGTGTACCACGGCCCGGACGAAAACCAGACTGTTCCTCCTGAATCCGAGGTTCAACTATCGGCCGAATTCTCCTCTCCAGTACCCTGGCATAGACTTTCCCGGGGAGGCTGAGAAGTGTGATCCCCCTGTAGTTGGAACACACCCTCCGGTCCCCCTTCTTAAAAAGAGGGACCACCACCCCGGTCTGCCATCCCAGAGGCACTGTCCCCGACCGCCACGCGATGTTGCAGAGGCGTGTCAGCCAAGACAGCCCCACAACATCCAGAGACTTGAGGTACTCAGGGCGGATCTCATCCACCCCCGGTGCCTTGCCACCGAGGAGTTTCTTGACCACCTCGGTGACTTCAGCCCGGGTGATGGACGAGTCCTCCTCTGAGCCCCCAGCCTCTGCTTCCTCAATGGAAGGCGTGATGGCGGGATTGAGGAGATCCTCAAAGTATTCCTTCCACCGTCCGACGATATCCCCAGTTGAGGTCAACAGCCGCCCATCGCCACTGTAAACAGCGTTGGTAGGGCACTGCTTCCCCCTCCTGAGGCGCCGGACGGTTTGCCAGAATCTCTTCGAGGCCAGCCGATAGTCCTTTTCCATGGCCTCACCGAACTCCTCCCAGGCCCGAGTTTTTGCCTCCACAACCACCCGGGCTGCAGTCCGCTTAGCCTGCCGGTACATGTCAGCTGCCTCAAGAGTCCCACAAGCCAACCAGGCCCGATAGGACTCCTTCTTCAGCTTGACGGCATCCCTTACTTCCGGTGTCCACCACCGAGTTCGGGGATTGCCGCCTCGACATGCACCGGAGACCTTACGGCCACAGCTCCGAGCGGCAGCTTTGACAATGGAGGTGGAGAACATGGTCCATTCGGACTCAATATCTCCAGCCTCCCTCGGGATCCGGTCGAAGTTCTGCCGGAGGTGGGAGTTGAAGATCTCTCTGACAGGGGGCTCGGCCAAACGTTCCCAGCAGACCCTTACAGTACGCTTGGGTCTACCGGGTCTGTCCAGCTTCCTCCCCCGCCATCGGATCCAACTCACCACCAGGTGGTGATCAGTTGACAGCTCCGCCCCTCTCTTCACCCGAGTGTCCAAGACATACGGCCGCAGGTCAGATGAAACGACCACAAAGTCGATCATTGACCTACGACCTAGAGTGTCCTGGTGCCATGTGCACTGATGGACACTCTTATGCCTGAACATGGTGTTCGTTATGGACAAACCGTGACTAGCACAGAAGTCCAATAACTGAACACCACTCGGGTTCAGATCAGGGGGGCCGTTCCTCCCAATCACGCCCCTCCAGGTGTCACTGTCATTGCCCACGTGGGCGTTGAAGTCCCCCAGTAGAACGACGGAGTCCCCAGTCGGAGCACTTTCCAGTACCCCTCCCAGGGACACCAAAAAGGCCGGGTACTCTGCACTGCCGTTCGGCCCGTAGGCACAAACAACAGTGAGAGACCTATCCCTGAGCCGAAGCCGCAGGGAAACGACCCTCTCGTTCACCGGGGTAAACTCCAACACATGGCGGCAGAGCTGGGGGGCTATAAGCAAACCCACACCAGCCCGCCGCCTCTCACCATGGGCAACTCCAGAGTGGTGAAGAGTCCATCCTCTCTCGAGGAGTGTGGTTCCAGAGCCCAAGCCGTGCGTAGAGGTGATTCCGACTATCTCTAGTCGGAACCTCTCAACCTCACGCACAATCTCAGGCTCCTTCCCCGCCAGTGAGGTGACATTCCATGTCCCAAGAGCCAGTTTCCGTGTCCAGGGATCGGGTTGTCTAGGCTCCTGCCTTCGACTGCTGCCCGATCTTCTCCGCACCGGCCCCTTACGGTCCCTCCCGTGAGTGGTGGGCCCACGGGAAGGTGTCCCCACGTCGCTCCTTCGGGCTGAGCCCGGCCGGACCCCGTGGGGGAAGGCCCGGCCACCAGGCGCTCGCATACGAGCCCCAACCCCAGGCCTGGCTCCAGGGTGGGGCCCCGGCTGCGCCATACCGGGCGACGTCACGGTCCTCGTTGTCATTGTCGTCATAAGGGGTTATTTAACACGTTGTAAAGAAAAATATCTAGCTTCCGGCGGACCACCTGCAGAAGGCGATCTGCCGGATGCTAGATTTTTTTCTTTATAACGTGTTAAATATGGATATTTGAAGTGTTCTACCTTCACAAACCTAGAACACTTCAAACATGCCTTCCTCCTTGGATTGACAATACGAAGGCAATTATTTCATCGTTCATCCCAAGTATGACAGGTTAGTTATAACTTTTCTTATGGCATCATTAGACAACCAAAGCTTGGATTTCAGTTGAAGTTTCATGAAATCCCCAAGCACTCCAGATCTTGTCTGTTTATGCAAAATGTCATTAATATCAGACTGTGGGTCTGTGAGACTTCGGATTTAGTAAATATTGTGAAAAATTGTCCTTTTAAAGTGTTCAAAGCGCTCGTAATTATGTTTTGTGATAGGTGCCATATTGTGCAAGCTAATTGTTTACAATATGGCTTGTGGAGTGACTGGATGGATTGTGATATTTGCAATGTGTTTCACTGGGGTTTTGAAAGGCAGGTGCGCTAGTAAACGGAAAGGAACAGTCAAGACACATCATGTGCTTTTGCCTGCAAGGCAGCGTTTGGCACTCAGATTGAAGCTTGCTTGCTGGTGTAGCTATAAATGTATTTAAATGCACCATTGCACATGTTACAAAATTAGCAGTTTTATTTAAAGGAATCATTGGCAGATAAAGACTGAAAGTGTGTATCTGTTTTGTAGTTTTGTTTTTATGTAACAGGTGGTGTTTTGTTGGTGATTGGTTCGATTATACTGCCCTATCATCTATTCACATGGGTCTCATAAATTGGCATCTGTCATTCATCTATCTCACTCTTTCTGTTGTTTTTTTGACAGGCGTTTTTCTTATATGACCGTCAGTAGTAGGGGATGAAACAATTTAGTACTGTTAGCCCCTGCTGACTTTAGCTACTCCATATTGCGGCAAAGAGCGTCTTTCTCCATTAAAGGGATACTTCACCAAAAAAAAAATAATATTCTGTCATTTACTCACTCTCATGTCATTCCAAGCCCATAAGACTTTCGTTCATCTTACGAACACCAATAAAGGTCTTTTCTGAGAGCCTTCTGTCTCTCTATTGGCAGTTACAAAACTACCATTTTGATGCTTCAAAAGAGATCATAAAACTAATGCATATGATTTGAGCTGCATTTTTCTAAATAGACACTATCGCTTTTTATGGTGAACAGAAAGCTCTCAAATTTCATTAAAAATATCTTCATTTGTGTGATATGAAGATGAGTGAAAGTCTTACGGGTTTGGAACAACATGAGTTAAATGATGACATCATTTTCATTTTTGGGTAAAACAACCATTTAATGACCATTCAAAATAAGATATATTCTAATGAAATTAGAAATAGTTTAAATCACTAATATTTCATCATATTATAGTACTTGTTTGACTAGTGCTTAATTCACTTTTTGGAGGTGCTTACAGAATATACATAGGCTATATGATAGATTGTGCTGTAGTGTTCTTGGCACTTCTTGCATTGGGCAACATGTGCTTGGCAGTAGGTGCATGAATTATGCTAATCTAGAGTACAGACTGTGGTTCTTCATGGTCATCACACCTTTCTGTGTGTCCATTATTACCATAATCCAGCAGTTCTGCTTTGCCATTGTGCTGTAATTGGTTTGAAACAGTCGTTGTTGCTCAACCACGCTCTCTCTCCCAGGTTGCCCACCGCATTGCCATGATGGGCAGCGTTAGCCTTGAGAGGCTGGAGGGAAACAAGCTAATGTAATGTAATTTAGACCTGCTTGTCAGTCCCAGCGACACCTACATCCATCAATGTCAACCAACGACATGTCAATGCTGGCCTCAAGGTTTGGCTGCATAACAAACCGCAAACTTTAACATCTCACTTAGGTGTTTCCAGACATTTTGGCAGAGAGGGGTGAAGTGACTTAAAGGGAAGTGACAAGGTAACACTCCCTCTGAAACCTTCGGGATGCACAACTGGTTCAGTCTTAATGCAGATTGTGCAGTTCAAGGTCCATGTCTGTTAAATGGATTTATGTCCTACAATTTATGATTGCATGAGCCATGTTTGAGTACGATCATATCAAATTATTGGAGGCAGTGATAGCTGCAGGTCGTAATGAGCATGGCGAAACTAAGGTACACAATGCAACAGAAACTAACCTCTAACCCTACCACAACAAGCAGCTTTCACAACCAATAGAGTGGTGCAGGTATGATGTCACTTTGTAAGCCAATCGGCAGTTCGCATCACGCTGGTTCCCTTGATAAAAACCCAATAGGATTGTCCCGTAGGCTTCTGGATTATCGCAAAAAACAAGCTCTGTGATAAAAAAAAAGTACTTTACACATTTTGTCCATCAAGATAATTATCACAGATGAATGCAACTTTTATGAATTTTGAAGCCTAAATGCAGTCGCCACAAGTAAAAAGCTTAAGGTAGGCTACAAACGAACTACACCACGGTCGCTTGACTTCAACGTCACCATCACTAAGCATCTGACAACTCTTTCAGTTTTTATTTTTCAAGCTATAAAAGCAGACTGAGCTTACCTCTTATCCCATTCAAAAAACCCATTGACTTCATGACGATGGAACCGGAAGCTAAAATGCTTCCTCTCTTCAGTGTTTTGGCCTACAAAGTGATGTCATACCTGCACCACTCTATTGCAAAGACCTTTCGGCAAGCCCGCTGCATTTTGACATGCCCCCTAAATATTGACACGCCCCTTATTCCGACTTGCAGATACCCACACTTGAATTATTGTTGCAGAACAATGATAAACTACTAAATACAGAACAAAACGGAAACAATATTAAACTTTTTAACTATATGACTTGGTAAAATAATTATTAATTGGGATAAATTTAACAAAAATAAAATAGCTGTATGTTACAGTAATTTTACCACAGTTAAAGGTGCACTATGTAGCTTTTACATCTGCTAGAGGTCACCAATTCAAAACAAAGGCGTAGCTTGATGACGCCAAGTTTGAGCGCAGAATCTTGGGACATGTGGTCTTCACATGACAGTCGGTGGAAAAGAATCTGGATAGGAATCATGTTCGTGGATGCAATTATTAATGTTACTGTAGTATGAAGCAGAGCATCGAGTGGTCTGGGAGCGATTGTTAATAAGATGAACGTGCAGGACTTTTATTATGCCACAGTCGCCATTTCCGCTTTTCCGGTCATGAGAACGAGGTAACGGAGCTCTGTTTATCCTATTAAGCCCTATTCGCACTGGTGATTTGTAATAATTGCTGAGAATGTCTGTGATCTTAATCCCATGCGAATCGGCCATGTCTGTAATTTGTAAAGGCAAGGCAAGGCAAGGCAAGTTTATTTGTTTAGCACATTTCATACACAGTGGCAATTCAAAGTGCTTTACACAGAAATGAAGTTAAAATAGTCATAAATGAATAAAAATAAAAATATATATAGTATAACAGGATATAATAGGAATTAAAATAAAATAAAAATAAAGATGAAATCCCCTATCTGGGGTGGAAGAAAATATTTGTCAAGTAACTGTGTGTTTAGACAGTACCCTTACAGACAAATCTTTTTGGCCTAACTTGAGGGCGTTCTCTAGATGTTTTACCCGTCAGATCAGATCTAAACAGGTCTTCCTCGCACCAGAGGGAGTACTCAAAAAATATTTGTCAGGTAACTGTGCATTTAAACATTACCCTTACAGACAAATCTTCCTGGACAGGAACACCAGGGCTATCTCTACTTTGTTCGACCGTCAGAGCGGATCTACACGGTCCTTCCTCTTACCACCAAGGCTATACAGATCTATCCGTCAGAGCAGATCTAAACGGATCGTCTTCGCGCCGGAGGGATTTCGATTTATCGCTCCCCCGTCTCTCAACCTCTTCCACCCAGACAGCCTTAACAAAATAAAAAAAATAAAAAGTATAATTAAAAATAAAAATAAAACAGGGTTAAATTGAAACACATAATTAAAGTGCGAGCAGTTCGGACAAAGCACAGAGCTCATTCAGTAAATGCATAAGATATGGTGCAATCAGTCGGACGTACAGTGGCATAGCTCATTCAGTAAATGCACAGCTGAACAGATGTGTTTTGAGTCTGGATTTGAAAGTGGCTACTGTTGGAGCACATCTGTTCAGGAAGCTGGTTCCAGCTACGGCTGGCATAATAGCTAAAAGCAGACTCTCCTTGCTTTGAGTGAACCCTTGGTATTTCTAATTGGCTTGATCCTGATGATCTGAGTGATCTGTTGGGTTTGTACTTTATCAGCATATCTGCAATGTATTGAGGTCCTAGGTCATTGAGTGATTTATATACAAGTAATCGTACTTTAAAATCGATCCTAAATGTAACTGGAAGCCAGTGTAAAGATCTGAGGACAAAGTAGAAATTTCCCCGCTAATTACCTACCATATTTCGCCAAACACAGAGGTCCTGTGATAATATTAGTCCCGTGCGAATCGTCATCTCTGTGATTTGGCCAGGATTAGGCGGATTGTATATAATTTTTGCAAGGTTTTTGTTTCCAATGCGCATTCTATCTTTATCTTTCACGAAGAATGGAGCTTGGCTGCATATAATGCGCACCATTATGAATTCCTGTGCGGCTGCGCGGATTATACTTTCACTTTAGAATGAGTACCAATTTGGGAGTAAATTGCTTGAATGGTGTGTTTAATATTATTCTTAATGAAAAACACAAAAACAGTACAATGACAAACTCGCTTAAATGGCCGTTTTTACATTTAGCTTTGAAACTGAATATTTCGCCGTATATTGTTATTATATTGCTCAGTTCAGTTTTTAATTGTAGCGTCTGTTCTCTAACTGAACTAAATTATTTTTATTACTATAAAACAATCAAAATGATATCGATACGACTGTTTATATTTTTTTACAGCTATATCTATAACAAAAAAACATTTACAAGTCTTGACATAAGATAAGTCAGTAAATTTGAGTAAAATTACAGGCTTGCTTATCCCGTGCGAATGCGCCACGCAAAATTCAGATGTGGGGGAGTAATTTCTAAATCACACGAGGTCCCCAGATAATACTAATCCCGTGCGAATAGGGCTTTAGATACATTTGAGTGTGTTGAAAATGATGTTATGACGTTACTCTGTGCGTTCGCTCAGCGGCTGCTATGACACTTGTTGCACACTGCAGTAAGAGTAAAGCGTTTCTGCAAAATTAAACCGGAAACCGAGGGTAGCGCAGATATGACGCAATTGACAGGCGACTCCCTCACACATCCCCCGGTTCCTTGGTTAAAATAGCAATTTCTCACGATTTACAAATAGTTGGAAACATTTGGGATATTGTAAGTACTCTGAACTGAACATAATATATAACACTGGCTTAGTGGTTTTTTGATATTTTACTGCAAAAATGTTTACATATTGCAGCTTTAAAGGGATGTCTTCTCTTGGCTTATTCTCGGTTTATTATTAAATAAAAACTAAGAGAAAGGTGTGTTTTGCTTTTATGTTTCTTGTCAGTATTGGTCAGAGCAGTAATGTCTTGATTTGTTCAGACAACAGCAGATGTGTAAAGGTTAATTTTTCCCATGTCCTTTTGATGCTGAACTGAGTTTATGTTTTTGACACCTGGCCAGAACGACATTCAGAGCTTTGCTCTGCTCAGTTACTCGTGATTTAAAATGCCTTCTGAGGTTGTAAATCAAAGCACAAGCGGACAAGAAGTAAATAGTGCAAGTTTTAAGATCTTTATCTAAAGCTTTTTTTCATATTTTCGTCATTTGAAATGTAATTTACATTATATTATCTTATATTATCATTTCATATTTATCCAACGTGACTTGCTGAGCATTCATGTAATTTTTTTTCATAATGTGCATAGATATTGAATACATGACCTTTGCACTGCCATTTTCTTAGCTTAGTTATACAGTATATTTTTGAATAATTCAAACAATTACTTTTAAAATGTACAGTTTACTTTTTAAAACGGTCTATTCTTGTTTTATGGAATATTGCAGTATTTATTATAAATGATTTATCCATATGCACATCATTATTTATTTTAATTGTTTTAATTTATGTTCCCTCATAATTTTTCATCAAAATAACGTCTCCAGTGACATCTCTTCTGATGGCGTGTTTATTGGCATGAGGGCGGGGCAACCTGTCACTCACATGAGATCAACCAATAGCAAGCAACAACCATCCAACGATCCAATCAATCCCCCATGGACAAAATTAAGTCCCGCCCTACATATATATATATATATAAATGTCACAATACAGAAGAAAAGACCATCACAACTTCAGTATGCCGACTTCATAAGCTTATAACTTCGGCCGATCTGATGAAAACGATGGCGAAAGAGAAATTGAAATAGAAATACTTGAAATAGAAATGATTAAAATAGAAATATATTGAAATAGAATCATTACAATAGACAATATATAAAGAATTTACAATAGATGGAGAAATAGAAATAGAAATACGATGAAGAAATAGACATTTCTTCAAGACAGGCGAGCAGGACTAATATTGGGAAATGAGAAGTTGGAAAAGACGGAGGTGGAAAAGCTCCTTAGCACATCTCAGAGTGACATCTGTGACTCTAATGAGCTCGTCAGGCCATGAAAGTGGGAAAAAAAACCACATCAAAGACCTCACCTGGCTTTCATCATGAGGGAAACTGTGGCGATTAAGCAAACCAGTCAATTAAAGGAAATTACTGCTCGTTAAGAGAGTTCCCTCTGAAGTCTTATGATGTTCTCCTTTCCTTATTTACACTAAAAAAATAAATAAGATTGACGGAATAAATAAACCAACTCGCATAACATAATATGTTGCTCAAATCATGTAGCTTAGTGCGAGGAAAGCCAAGGTCATGGGTTTGATTCCCAGGGAATGCATACAATTATACAATGTGTGCTTTGAATGCAATTTGTATAAAAACATTTGGCAAATCCGTAAATGAACAATAAATTGAAATATAAATGATTGATTATCCATAGAGTCCAAAATAGACAACTCATAATACAAACCAAAAAAAATCTACAGAAAAACAACAAACAAACCCATTGAATGTCATCAATCCATGCTGCATATAAAATAATCAAAAAGAGATTGAGGAAAAAAAGGGGACTAGTCTCACATAGGAAGGTCTTCAGACTGACGACAGAAGGTCTGGACTCCATAGCATCTTTCATTGGCCAAGGACCACCCAGAGACTGTCTGACTGACATGTGAAATCATGGGCGTCGGAACCATTGTATGTGGGTGCGACAAGACCCACCCACTTTTTACGATCAATGATATTGGACCCACTCACTTTTATCGTCTCTAATTCAGCACATGTCTATTTACCTACCCCTAACCGATAAACACTTATTATTAAACACGTTAGACGCTTTATTTCCACTTTTCTAATATTTTCTTCATTTTTATTGAAAAGAAATGCCTTTCCGATCTGATATGTAATGGGAAAAGGGAGTAGTAGAGTGAGTTCGACAAAAGGCAGATTCGAACCTCGAGTCGATTTGCGTCAAAACTTGATGCCATGCATCTTACCCCTACACTATTGCCACACTCAATGATATGGTGATTTCCGCAATTTTGTCTTGCCCAACCAGACATTTAGCAAACAAGGCAGTTTACTTAATGTAAATGGCATCTGCATTTGTTTTGCTTCCAATGCCCGTGTGTGAAGCAACCAATCACAGTTCAGCACCATGTTTAGGGGCGTGAAAAATAAAGTCGATGTCCCTACAATAACTGAGGGCCGTGCAAAACTCTTTGACATCTATGCTGTGAACTGCATATACTAAGTTCACATCCAGACTTTAGTTGATCCTGATGAGAGCTCATTGTCACAGTTGTAAACACCCCCATGCGAGGGTTTGGCTTCACGTTAGGTTTGTTTCCAGGTGGACTGTTAGGCTGGCCACACACTTGAAGATTTTAACCCCGATTTAGCCCATTTTGCGATCGGGGCGTGGCTGATTCAAGGCTTGTCGAAAAACGACTTCTTGTCCAAAAAATTCTCAATTGTGTGGTGTCATTACGATTATTTTACTGCTTTTGATCGTGTCAAAGCCTCCTTGATCCCAAATAATAAACGTGTTTGATATTTACAACCTTTGATCGGGCTGCCTCTGACGTGATACCTGCTATAGCCAATGAGAGCGAGCTAGCATCACCTACTGGATGTTGCACGCTTCTTTAGCTGAAACTTGAAAGAACATCACTCATATTTTTTTTTGCTACTTTGTTTTTCACTGTAAAACAGAACACGCTTCAGGAGAGCCAGCTGACAACATCGATTGTCCTCCATTTGTTTTTCTTCTCAAGTCAGGTTTGATGTTGTGAGATCTAGTCTCACTGTGAAATCGTTCTTACAATCAAAATCAATAAAAGTGTGTGTAGTCTCGCGGTCCGGCTGAATCATTTTGGCTGCGTCCGAAAACCTAGTCAGCTGACTCATTGCCTCACTGCCTTATCAGACAATGGCTTGTTTAATGATCTACAGCAAAATAGAGAGAGCTTTGGTGAGAAATAAAAAAAAAAACAAAAAAAAAAAACGTACATTTACAATCAAACTGACCAGCAAACTCAACTTTCGGACGCCATCTTTTTTCCCCAACTCAACCGTCACAGAATGGAACGCACAGGATTTTGGGATATCAAAGGCAGTGAAGGATACAAATATGCTGCCTTCAAAACTTGATCAGATGAAGGTATCTCAGAAGACAGGAAGTGAAGCTAACATTAGATTCAGATGTGCCTTGGTGCCTCCTGCCTTGAAATGTGTCCTCCGAAGGCAGCATGTTCCAGGTTTCAGACACAGCCATAGATAACGCCTAGCCCTAGCTTTCAGAGGACTATAATGCTAAAAATCAGTTGAAACTGTCATTATATCTCTGGCCTTCTGCAGTTTTGAAATTGGTTAAGATGTAAAATCGTCTAGTGTGTCCCAGGCCTTAAAGGGGTGGTTGATAATGATTTTACTTTTTAAACGTAAGTTAGTGTGTAATGTTGCTGTTTGAGCATAAACAATATCTGCAAAGTTACGACACTCAAAATTCAAAGCAAAGGGAGATATTTTCTTTTAAAGAAATCGCCTTTTAAGGACAACAAACGGTTGGAAGAGACTACACAAGCTTCCTCCCGGGTTAGTGACATCACTAACCCTGAAATTTACATAAAGCCTGCCCCCGGGAACACTCAACAAAGGGGGTGAGATTGTCATGAAAGCATATGCTGACTTGAAGATAGTGAACTCCACATCAGCTACATAAATTCATCAACTAACCCTTCAGGAACATCGTGTTTCGTTCTACATGTTGTCATTTCCTCTTGAGTCTCTCCATCATTGTCCACATCCGGGTTGAACCTAAATGGCTGAACAGTTTCATTGCCTGTCTGCATGAGGTAATCAGAGCTGCTAACTGGAGTTCTAGAAGCCCTGCCCCATGAGCAACAGCTCATTTGCATTTAAAGGAACATACAAAAGCATCAGTTCAGCCAATCGTCCTTGGGTGTGACGTCTGAGGCTGAGACTAAAAGGGGACTGACATACAAGAACATATTTTCCTGCAATCTGTAAATTATGCATACATTATCAAGGCCCTTTGTAGTTCTTAGTTTTACCTTAATTAAATTCCTTTAAGAATAATTAAATTTTTTTTTTAATTTAAACAAATTCTTATTCATTTACTTTCATGTCATCATGACGGTTTTGTCATTTTGGGTGAACTATTCGTTTAAAGACTTCAAAAGTTTATAATTGTGAAACATGAGGTTGGTTGGGTCCCGTCTCCGAGTGTATCCATCCATCCTTCTTTCCTCCTCCTCCCGCCTGTCATTCTGCAACTTCCTGCTACCTTCTTTTTTTCCTTCCACCTTGAACTTGTTCCATGGCCCACACGGCAGCGGCAAGCAGATTAATGCCCGCTCTTTGAAATCTCAGTCACATCGTAGCCGCTTTCCTACCTTCTCCCAGTCGCTAACATAAATCATGCGTTTCCCATCTGTCAGCGCTGACTAATGTCCACTGCCAGCTTTCCGATCGGATCCTTTACCTGACTGCAGCTCCAGTATGGAGGTAAAGAGAGCAGGTGTTAGTAGGCACCTATTGGACAATTAACAAAGTAATGAAAGTTAAAGGGATAGTTCACCCAATCAATAACCCACTTTATGCCGTTTGTTTGCAATAAAATGTCGAGGGTAGTGTCTTACATGAACAATATAAGAATTTATTTGTTTATTTACTTGTTTGTTCATTAGTTTTTTTATTGTTTTTCTAAATTTACATATCCAAGACACTTTTTCAAGCAAATAACCTGAATTGCAAGGGCTCTATGATTTCATCTTATCATATACACACAGAAACGAAAATGTCTTCATCGCAACTTGTCAAAATAAAAGTTTGGTTTAACTTGAAGAAATTGTGATACTATAAGTAGAATAGTAGAATGTACTTCTCATCATAAAATTAATAATAAAATTATTAAAACTTAATGGCAGTTATTATTCCATGTTTTAAATTTGACAGTAAACCTCTCTAGTGCAGCCAAACAATAAATGGATTGGTTCTTTTTCACTTGATTATATTTAAAAAAAACATTCTTGATGTGTTCATTTTTTAAGCCTTCATTTGATAACCACCGTTTTTGAACATATGTATGTATTATATCATTCAACCAGAGAAATTAAAACAGAATAAGACACAATAAATATTCCATAAAGTTTAAAAAGTAATAAATTATTAAATTGTTCAAATGTGTATGTATTGAATTGCTTAGATATGATCTTTGGTTATTAATTTTATTAAGTTGAATGAATACAGAAAAAAATCATGGGGGAAAAAAAAACAGATTTCATAGGGCACTAAAAAATTTTGTTGAACTAAATTGTTTTCGTGATTTCAGTTAATTGGACATGCTTGTTGATTTAATTAAATTTTATTTAATTAAAATTTAAAACTTTTTTATTGATAAAAATAACGTATTTGATAAAAAAAAATATGAAATTTTGGAAAAAAACTAACTGATTTTATATGGGGCCCTAAATTACATTTCTATTTCTTTACACAGTTTGGTTATGCAAAGTGTTGAATAAATACAATCAGTATTTTTGTTTTGTTTGTTTAAACAAATAGCGGATGTGTAAAGTATAATATTTTTTAGAGATTGTCTTGGGCGCATATACTGTATGTCTGTCAGTCATTTGAAGGTAATGATAAAACCTTTCTGCACAATCATTTTACACTGACAGCTTTTAAACCAAAAGATGCACCTATTTTTCATTCCCTTTCCCAATACGTTCTCTTTAAAGAAGCTACTGTATTTTCAAGACCCAGATAAAATCTGACACTTTTTTCCCCTTTTTATTATAAATTCAACATCATTATTCTTCCCTGTTAGGGCATGTTGTGCAGTAGAGCTCTCCAGGCTTCTAATTACACATGAGTGCTGCGAATTCCTCCTAAAACTGTTGGTTTTGAATGAATGACTTTCCTAGAGCAGACATGTGGGCGACGGCTCCAAAACATATTCCAGGAACACAAGCTTATGTCATGCGTAAAAGTCAAATCAATGAACAGAAGGCTATTTTTTCACACTGAAATGTGTCATTGGATAGGTCTCCGTTTCTAACCGTACTCACTATATTTGGACTTTTCAAGGAAATCGGTTATGGTGAGTCTGGGAGGAGTGATTACGGGCCACCTTGAAGCGTAAGTCAGTATGAATGTGTGTGGCAAGCATTGATGACTTGTTTATCAGTTTGGCTCATAAAACATATATGAAAATGCAAAAAGATACATTTTTTGGGCAGTTTACTTTCCTGACTGAACTTTGCATATCAAATATGGCTGCAAGCAACAATTTTAAGTGAATTATCACGTTATTATATTGTTATACATAATTGAAATAAAAAAAAAATCTTCCCTTATAGTATCATATGAAGTATTTGGGTCTGTTTTAATCTCTCTCACACAGTTTGCAGGTGGTTTCATTTTCCAGTTGACTTGGTTTTTGAAATGAGACTTGACAAGTATTTTGAGTGGTTGTGAATGGGTAGGAAAGATCTGTTGAAATATTTAACTAGTCTCCATTTCGCTCAGATAGGCTGGCTTGACGATATATCATGGAATTTTTTTCTGCTTTTAAATAATCTCTATAAAAATTTTATTAAAAAATAGGTTGGTGTTATAATTTTATCTCCTTTGGACTCCAGCCAATGGAACTGCTTTGAAAGAAATAATTGTACAATGTATTGTGTTAATTATGTAAAATTAATGTATTTTAAATATGTCATAACAAACTGGGGTTTTCGAGATTTATGAGAACCGTGTAGTTTATTGATTTTCTTATATTTTAAACTGGAGCATTATGACCGTCTTAAATGTAATTTCTAGATATTTGAGAACTCAAATCTATTTATATTTTGCAAACTTACACAAACCTTTTTTAAAGATTTGTATCTATAATATGTTCCCAGAGTGTGTATGTGAAGTCATTTTCAAGATCATTTTTATAGCATGTTAAAATTGTCACTTTTTGAGGGTGAGCAAAAATGCACCGATTTTGTGTGTCTCTTTAAATGCAAATGAGCTGCTGTTCCCTGTCCCCTTGCAAGGAGAGGGCGGAGCTTCAAGAGCTTGCGTTAGCAGCTCTGATTACCTCACACAGACATGCACTGAAAAGCTCAGAAACTGTTCAGCCTTTAATGTTCAAAGTCAAACCGGAGTCAGACAATGATGCAGAGACTCAAGAAGTGACTGTGACAACACGTAGAATGAAACAGGACGTTTCTGAATGGTTAGTTGATTAATTTATGTAGCTGATGTGGCTGGGTGTAACAGCAGGGCTTTCGGTTCGGTGCACAGCTGCATGCATGTACCGAACGGTTTCCGAATGCAATATTTAACAGTAACAGTAGGCTTGTTTTAAGCGCGGAACACACTTCAAATTCCCACGTGAACATATTAAATATTCACTCCATTTTACCACGAAATTCAAACCATTTTGACGCTCTTTAATGTGGCATGACTGATCATTACAACGTACTGTCACGTATTGTGGTGTACTCGCTCAATCAGTGTTTCAACGGCGGAAAGACGTCAATTTAACTGCTTGTAAACTAAACAATGTTTACCTCAGAAGTCATTCAGTGTCCACAGCTGTGAGTTCACTAGAGAAAACAACTCTTTCACTAAATATATGCACTTGTCTTGATTATTTCATGTATGTTTAAATAAACCTGTCATGAAGATGACAGACACTGTAGCCTAAGCTATAAATTATTTTATATCAACAATGAATTGGAGAAAAAAACTATTTTATAATTAGATTTAGAAGTTATTGCAAAAATTGTGCGATGTGAAGTTTACATGTTTGTGTACTATGTCATTTGAGTGTTGATTATTATATCTAAAAATAAATAGCAACTGAATTTAGGCTAATAGTTTGGGCTTTGTTGTTAACCTTTAATATTAATGTGCAAGTGAGTTCAAAGTAAAGGGAGATATTTTATTTTAAAGGTCCTGTTCTTCGTGATCTTTCAAACTTTAGTTAGTGTGTAATGTTGCTGTTAGAGCATAAATAATACCTGTAAAATTATAAAGCTCAAAGTTCAATGCCAAGCCAGATATTTTATTTAACAGAAGTTCCCTTTCAAAGCCTACAGCGAAGGTCGGTTTGGACTACATCCCTGTACATCCTGCTTTAATGATGTCAGTAGAACAGTTTGTTGACTAAGCTCCGCCCACAAGAATACGCAAAAAAGGGGGCGTGGTCTTGTAGCTCCCGCGTGGAGAAGAGGAAGTGTTGCGTTTGTATAGTGTGTTTGTCGCCATGTCGTCGAGACGCTGTTATTTTCATCCCAGAGTCAAATCACCTTTGTTTGGCTTTCCCAGGGACGCTGTACTTAGAGATCATTGAGCGCATGCATCCCCGTTATGGTAAGAGGCGTGACCTTTCCGTGCGTATTTCCGGGTCGAATCACAACACAGGAACCGCTGGCACAATCAGAACTCGTTACGTGTTTCTGAAGGAGGGATTTCATAGAACAGGGAAATCCTCAAGCCGTTTTTAGGACAGTGAAAACAGCGGTATACAGATAAGTAAATTGTGTGAAAAATACTGTGTTTTTTTACACGCGAAACATGAACACGTTATATTGCACACTGTAAACAATCAAAGCTTCAAAAAAACACGAAAAACGGGACCTTTAAAGAAATCACTTTTTTTAGGACTACAACAAACGTTAGGGACTACAACGCGCTTCTTCATGGGTTAGTGACATCACTAACCCGAACATTTACATAAGCCCCGCCCCCGGGAACACACAACAATGGCCATGTTGAGAAGAGGAAGAGTTGTAGTAGTGCACATTTGGCAGTCTGCTCAAGCTGTCACATCCGTCTTATCCATAGACTGTAAAAAAAAATATGGACGTAGTGTCCGTGATGCTCACTATAGTTTACAGCAATATCTTCAATAAACTTTGAGTTATAATTTAATTAATTGAAGGACAGACACTTTTTTTCAGTAAACCACTGTTTAATACAAATAAATAAAAAGCAATTTTGTAAAACTGCTGTACTGAACCCGTACCGAACCGTGACTTCAAAACCGAGGTACGTACCGAACCGTCAGTTTTGTGTACCGTTACACCTCTAGGCGTTAACTATCTTCAAATCGTTGATTTACATATTCTGTCATGATCATCTATAAATCGCTCATGTGGGTTGTAAAATGCCTTCAGAGCCAAATGCCAGATAATATATGCTGCATGAAGACAGAACAGGTTTAGTTTAGTTTAATTACGATTATAATGTTCGTTGTCATCCTGCTATTATGACTTGCTATTGCGTTTGTGCTACGTACTGTAGTGCAATAAATGTGATAAGACCAAGCGGCAACCTCCCCCAGTTTCTCTTAAGGCCAATACGGAAGTGACTTAAACTGCAATTCATCGACTGGCTTTAGAGACAGGCTCCAAAAGGGAGCAGAATCTCAATGAGCCCTGTGTTAAAATGCCCAACTTTACAGCAGAAATAAAACATTTTTACAGCCTGGTACAAATTGTGGTTTTGGCCTATACAGCTAATTTTGCCCTTCATGACAACTGTGAGGGGGGGTGCATTTTTTTTATAACTCATTTTGTTTAAATTGTATAAAGCCTTAAAGTTCTGCATAATTAAGGGCGTGGTCCCTTGATTGCCGCTGCTGTCACTACTAGCCGTTTGTCTGCTGTCTGTTAGCTCCACCCACTCCACCTGTTAGCTCCTCTTTGCCCATTTTCAGTTATCCGGGAGTGACGTGCGGTGACGCGCTGCCAAGATGGCAACGGCCGCACTTTAGGCTTCAGAAAAGCTCTTCAGAAACCTATGGGTGACATCACGGACACTACGTCCATATTTTTTTTACAGTCTATGGATAAGACGGATGTGACAGCTTGAGCAAACTGCCAAATGTGCACTACTACAACTCTTCCTCTTCTCAACATGACCATTGTTGTGTGTTCCCGGGGGCGGGGCTTATGTAAATGTTCGGGTTAGTGATGTCACTAACCCGTGAAGAAGCGTGTTGTAGTCCCTACCGTTTGTTGTAGTCCTAAAAAAACGATTTCTTTAAAAATAAAATATCTCCCTTTACTTTGAACTTTGAGCGTTGTAACTTTGAGGATGTTGTTTATGCTCAAACAGCAACATTACACACAAACTAAAGTAAAAAAAAGTGAAATCTTAATCAATCACCCCTTTAAATTGAACATAACCAGTCTCCTGTTGCTGTAATATTTCTTTGGTCAGAATATCAGATACAAAACACGTGAGACGGCAGAACATTGCTATGGCTACCACGGTGTCAGTCATCTCAGTCGTGTTCCGTACACACATGGGACCATAATTTAGGGGACTCACTCCTACATTTAAATGCATTTGTCACTTTACGGTGTGTACATGAACAGAAAGTGTTAAAAGTGAGCTAGAACAATAATAATAATAATAATAATAATAATAATAATAATAATTATAATAATAATAATAATAGGCCTGAGGATTCTCTAGTTTCCCAATGAGAAATTCTGCCAGATGTCTGTGCCATGACTATAATGAGATGCAAATTGAGCTTGTCACAAATAATCAAGTGTATCAGGTTATAATTTTAAAAAGAATTATTGAAAAACAGGTGACACGTGCCTTTTCAATGTGTTACTGAATGTTTTTAAGACGTGACTTGCATTTAAATGGCCGCTTAAATATTTTTAAACCATAGTATGTCTCTTTACGGTGGAGTTTCAAGCTCAATAGCACTCGCTCTTTGTGTTTCGCAGGCTGGAGAGGGGATCCCATTGATCAGCGGAGGGAGAAACTCTTACAGCTAAGCTTGAGATTTGTGAACAGGTCAAGGAGACTGAATCCAGAGGTGAGTAGCTCTATTCTACCTGCGTTAGGATGGAGTGGGCTGTCGTTCTAGGTCTTCAGAGGATGCCTCTTCATTTATTTAGGCTGTGATCTCTGCCCATTTGTTTCTACCTTAGACAGTTGCAGGTTCTTTAAATCTAGGTTATGGCCGAGCCACTCGTGCATCTGCTGGACAACTGACGAGGGATACTCCTCCTGTTTTTCCATTGTTTTCCCTATAGCCTACACACTTTGTTTTATAGCTATTTTCATCACAGCAGGGGTCTTGGTGTGACCCGCAGGGGTCTGAAAGCAAATCTCGCTGTGTCAGTGTGTTTTTTGATAGTATAGGCAGTGCGTGTGTCACAAGGTGTGACTCCAACAGAGTCGGACAAACGGTATTGCGCACCTCCTTTTCATGCAAACAAACCCACCGCAGTCGCTCAGTGTGTGGCTGGCTGCTGAATTATTTATTGTCCTGCATCGATTTCAAGAATTAGCAAAGAATTGCCAGGCCTTGAAGGTAGGAGTTGGAAGGAAAATGTGAGATTGAGAGCTGTCCAAGAGAGGTAGCGGAAACGCATGCGTGGTTATAGAAATCAAATAATAATAACTCTTATATTTTCCTGAAATGCATTATTGAATGGGGATAGAGGGCATACCATGTTCCTTATCATTATGTAAAATATCCATTAGCGTCTACAATATGAAGCACATGAAAGACCTCACACTCTGTACGTGTTATCGAAAATACTGCGTAATGACATCTATGAACTGAATGCACACTTCTAGTACAATATGTCCATCTGATAATGCATTCAGATTTGGCAGTTTGGCACAGGACTGAATTAGTCATGTTTAGAGTAGTAATGTGACGAACAACATCATTTTAACTATAATTCACCCAATAATAGGCACTAAAAAGAGTATTATGGACAAGTTAATGCACTGTTCAGTTGCCAGGAGCTTCATTTTCACAACAAACAAAATGCTGCGAAATATAAAGGTAGCATTTTGGATTTGTTCACTTATGTTTTATTGTGATGTCTAGACAGTAGGATGTTATAATGTCAACTCTTAGTGAATTTTGAGTAAATGTTCTGTAAAACAAGGGTTCATTTGATTTTATCTATACGTGTCAGTGCTAAATTTTAGCATGTTACTCAAAATTCACAAAAATACATACACAGATCAGGCATAACATTATGACCTAATATTGGTCCTCTTTTTGCTACTAAAACAACCCTGACCCATCGAGGCATGGACTCCACTAGACCCCTGCAGTAAGTTGTGAGGTGGGGCCTCCATGGATCTGACTTGTTTGTTCAACACATCCCACAGATGCTCGATTGGATTGAGATCTGGGGAATTTGGAGGCCAAGTCAACACCTCAAACTCATTGTTGTGCTCCTCAAACCATTCCTGAACCATTTTTGCTTTGTGGCAGGGCGCATTATCTGCTGATAGAGGCCACAGCCACCAGGGAATAACGTTTCCATGAAAGCATGGTCTGCAACAATGCTTAGGTAGGTGGTATGTGTCAAAGTAACATCCACATGAATTGCAGGACCCAAAGTTTCCCAGCAGAACATTGCCCAACGCATCACACTGCCTCTGCCGGCTTGATTTCTTCCCATAGTGCATCCTGGTGCCATGTGTTCCCCAGGTAAGCGGCGCACACCCACCCGGCCATCCACGTGATGTAAAAGAAAACATGATTCCAGACCAGACCACCTTCTTCCATTGGTCTGTGTTCCAGTTCTGATGCTCACGTGCCCACTGTTGGCGCTTTCGACAGTGGACAGGGGTCAGCATGGGCACCTTGACTGGTCTGCGGCTATGCAGCCCCATACGCAACAAACTGTGATGCACTGTGTATTCTGACACCTTTCTATCAGAACCAGCATTAACTTCTTGAGCAATTTGAACTACAGTAGCTCGTCTGTTTGATCGGACCACACGGACCAGCCTTCGCTCCTCACGTGCATCAATGAGCCTTGGCCGTCCATGGACCTGTCGCCAGTTCACCACTGTTCCTTCCTCGGACCACTTTTGACTTGGTTTTTTTTTTGTAATTTGTATTTAAAAAAAGGGGCCACACCAAAACCGGCAACATATGTACTAGCCTTTGAATGGTCTTAACCATTTGAATCACAAATCACTGGACAGGAAATTAGCATGAGTTGCACAAATACTGTAGATAAAGTAACTTAGCATGGAATAGCTATCATCATCTTGCAGTGTTGTTCCACTCAATGTTAATGACTTCAAACAGTTCATGAGTAGTTGAGAAATGTCTCCACGTTTATTGAATGTGAGATTGAGTTTAATATTCACTATAGGGTTCAAATCTGGACTCTGACCAGGCCAAAAAATGAGCCTGATGGAACTGTTCTTAAGCCACTTGGTTGTCTTTGCAATTTGGGCAGGAGCATTGTCTTGTTTGACAATAACATCTGATCATTCCTCTGCAAGCAAGCCTTTCTGCAATATTATCCTGTACTCCAAAGCATTAAAAGACCATTCACAGTGAAGCATCTCACCAATACCAGCACCTAAAAAGGATCCCCACATAATGACACTCTTCCTTCATCTTTCACTGTGGTAGAGATGCATTTATTATTATATTTCTCAGCAGGTTTTTGAAGACACTGCTCTGGAGCATCACCATGCAACTCGTGTTTCATTGATTCATCACTCCACACAAAGATTCCCATATCTGCCAAAAACGTCATTCTGTCTTTGATGTTTTTCTGAGACGGCAATGGCTTTTTAAGTAGCGCATTTGCTTACATTTTGGTAATTTCCTCTCCAATAATTTGTGTTTAAGACATTTAAAAGCTTAGTGTTTAGCCTTTTTTTTGTATCCCATGCGTGTAGTTTTGTGCATTTGTACTGAGCTAACATGCCAATCAAATAATTATACTTGTATTATTATACTATAATTATACTTAATATTTATTTAAAACAGCCAAGGAAATCCAGTCTTAAGCGGCTCTAAACTCAGAAATGCGTTATTGCATTGTAAAAAAAATGAGGTGCGGGCAGTGTAATGGGAATAAACCAAAGTTATTAGACATGAGTTGAATTTTTTTTTTACTCGAACACCGCATTTTTAGAATGCCGTTTCATGGTGAGATGGTGAAAAAGATGTGAGACAAGAGAGCAACAGCCAAACATGTCCGCCAAACATAAAAACAATACAAAATAGCACAAAAATAGCAGTGTTTGATATGTTGACACGGGATGTTTGATAATTCATGTTTGCATGATGGTGACAGGCTTAAAGGTTCTATGTTAGATGTGATTAATAGCGATTCATCGATATAGTATAAGTATCATTGTATCTTTAGTCAGTCGCTCATATTTGCACCAAACATTCTGCCTGAACAATTACTTGGATTATGCATGTAATTCTGTCAGATCACAGGCAGCGAATGTCACCAACTGCTTGAGCTTCAATCTCCTACATAAACAACAAAAATGCCAGCCTGTTCTTGCAGAAACATAACAGATTGTGGATTATTGCTTGCTCTCCTTGAACCACTTTTCAAAGGACAGAACACAGTAAAGTATGTAGGAAATGGTCAGAGAGACAGACAGACATTGGCTGTTTATGCTGCACAAAACAAGGTAGGAAGATGACTGAAGCATTTACATGAAATATGGCGGCCGTTTAGCGAAGACATGATGGCTTTTGAAAGGTCTGGTTCTCTGTATATTTCCGCACAGGCGTAAAAAGAAATCGACTTTATGGCATCTTAGATTGTCATCAACAGATGGTGGCATTATTCATTCATCTGCAGATTCGTTCTTTTATTTGTTTATTTATTTATTTATTATCCGTCAAGCAAAGACAAAAGAAAGTCAAGCTTGAGCTGTAGGGCAAGTGATACATAAACTATGACTGCATATGCTTCATGAAAGATTTCTTATGTAATCGAATGGCAATAACCAAACAGGGTTTTCGAGAGATCGGAGATGGCTAAGTGTGGGAACTATATATGTAGGGACAACAGTCTTGCTCAGGTGTGAAGGTTAAAGGTCATTGGCCTCGACGGTAGTTACAGGACCCATCTGGGTTTCCGATTCCGCTTCAGAAGTGACAGAGAGATGGTTTCATAATCCAGAAGCTGCCTTTTTTCAACTTCCTACACAGGCATAGCCTGAAATGATCTCTCATAAGTGACTGGAAAGATCTACATAACAAATCTCAATTCACAATTGATTTCAGGAGAGTTTACTGGTGAAGTTACACATACAACGATTTTATTTCATTTGAATTAATTTAACTTTTTAGCTGATATTGATACTTTATCATAAATTATATCTATACATTTATTTAAATACATTTTGATACCTTTTATAGTAAATTAACCATTTTGAACTCATTTTTTTAATAGTAAATTATATTGATACATTTGCAATAAATATAACATGTTGAATATTGATACTTTTAGTGAATTATTTTGAACAAACTATTTATTACAGTAAATATGAATACATTTTCAATAAATGTGAGTGATACTTTTAACAAATTACTTATACGGTTTTAATAAATAGTCTTTTTAATATTAAATGATGTATATACATTTTGAATGAAATATTACTTTTTAAATTAATATTGACATTTGTTAAGGTGAATTATGTATTATATGAATTCATATTGGTACTTGTAGTGAATGATTTATACATTTTGATCAACCGTATTACAGTAAATATTAATAAATGTTAAATATATATTAAAATGTAAATGTTGATACTTTTAATTAATTATTTATACATTTTGAATAAATAGTTTTTTTTACAGTATTTCTCAATTGCTAAAACACATTTCTTGACACCTTCACCCATATTCTAAAAACTTTAAACACAAAACCCAGTCTTTAAACTACATTCACAAAACCCCTGACTCTTCTGGCAAAATCAAACACTTGCCTCAAAACCATTTGATCGGTTCTCAAAATCAAACAATGCTTTCAAATCATAAACACAGCCAGTCAATATATAAACACTCATCAGCATTCATTAGACACTACATCAAAAAATTGAGAACACAGCGTCCAGGGCATGTAGTTACAGAGAATTTTTTTTTTATTGCATATAGAAAGTCATTTTGCCATAAATAAAAGTAAATAATTCACAACTCAGTACAGCAAATATATTGCAAACTGTAAGTAATACAGTATTGCATTTCTGTATTTTCAGCATAAAAATAAAGTCAGGCCAAAGAACAAAGACAACTCTAAATGAAAAGTGTATTACACAAAATATTGTGTAATTGCAAAATCAAAGTCAATGAGAGCCTCTTGCTGTTGGAGAACAAAAGAGTCCTTCCAGCCTCATTTGGTAGTCTTGCAATTCTACAAAAGGGAAAATGCTCTTACAAATATATACATACAGAAACAATAGTAATGTACATCACATTCATATGTAAAATGTATTGTAAATCTTTTTCTTTTTTCCCCCACTCCCCTTTCTATTGACAAACTGATGTATTATATCAAATGTATACAGTAAACTTTCAGTCGCACAAATTAGAAAAACAATACATTTACCTGTTCTCTTCTCTGAATGTCCTGATTATGGTGGCCACAGAGAATCTGGACGAATCTGGACTCTTGGTCCTTCTTCCCTCATTGTCATTCCATGAACAAGAACATGGTCTATCACAGTTGCCGAATTTGATCTGAAATTACAAATCTTGCTCTTCGTTGTCCTTGTATTCTTCCTCCTCACAAACTCTTCCTCCTCTTCCTCTCATATTGTTTCCATCCATTGTAGGATCAACACTCACCACACCTGGGCCACCTGTGTACTCTGAACTGGCTTATATTCTAGACAACTGATCTGATCACATCTTTAGAAACAAGTGTGAACTATTTTGACTTGTTGTGTGTAAACAATGACCGCTGTGTTGTAGTTGTGTTTAACTTTTGCCACATGTATGTACCATTTTGCAACCCAGTGCAAAATGTGTTTTAGTGAGTAAGAATGTGTTTAGAGTTTTGCAAAAAGAGTGGATGAGATTTGCAAACAGTGTCTTAACTACCTGAAATTGTTTAAGGTTTTGCCTACAAAGTGACTTTATTTGACAAATGGGTCAATGCCACTGAGCATTGGGTTCAGAGAATGGGGTTTAGTGTTTTAGCGATTGTGAAATACTGTAATATTAAAATTATATATTTTTAATTAAATATCACATTTTAAAATAATATTGATATTTGTCATGGTGCATTATGTATTATATGAATACATATTGGTACTTTAGTGAATTATTTATACATTTTCTATAATAAATTGTATTTATATATTTTCAATAAATAAAACATTTTAAATTAATGATATATTTTATAGTATTTTGTATTTTAGAATATTACATTGGGAATTGATTTGGATACTTTTTATATTATAATATATTTTAAAATTTTGAGTCAATATATTTCATTTAGAATTAGTACTGATTCTTTATGGTAAATTATTTATACATTTTATAAATATTGATATTTTTATAGTGAATTATTTATAGATTTGAAACAAATAGTTATACATTTTAATACTAATTTATATTTATGTAATGTTAATAAATATAACAATTTGGAATTTATACTGATACATTTTTATAGTGTGTTAATTAGGGGTGCACCGATCCGACTTTTTCAGTCCCGATACCGATACCGATGCCTGGGCTTTGTGTATCTGTCGATACCCGATACCGATCCGATATATTGTTGAATTAATAATAAACTGTATATCTTCCACCTTATACCTTCCTTGAAGAGACTAAAGGCACCAGACTTTACTAACTAAACATAACTAAGACAAAATAACAGATGTATGTAAGGTGTTGAATTCTTATTTATTTAAAAAACAATTGTGCATTCAAATCTAAAATAGAATGTAATCTAACTTCTTTAAATAAATAAAATGTAGCAGTGGAAACAAAAAACAGTGTATTGGTCAAACATACAATAGTAATCTGACAGTTACCAAACATGTTTTACACTACAGATAATTGTTTTGGTATATAATCATATCAATATTAAAAAGTAGCATTACAAATTAACAAATAGTCTAATTTTCTACCATATGCAATTTAATAAAAATTTTCAGCTAGCTAATAACAACTTTGTTCTGGTTTCACCTCACTCCAGATTAAATGATTGTAGGCTAGGCCTATTTATTTTACTACACATTGTCAACAGAAATAAGATGAAATACTGTTGATAATTAAAAATAATTCTTACTACCCACTCTTGCTAAAATGGGTAAGCACACTTGTGTTCTCATTTCAGTTGCGTTCTGAGTAAATTAATAAACTGAGTTCATGAGTTCAGTGTTGGACAGATCAGTTGTTCTGGCCAGTCGTTAAAATGATTCGGTTCAAAGGAGTCATTAGGTCACGAATCGGACATTAGCAGACGCGTTGTGTGCGAATCCCGTCTGTTAGAACATCGCGAAAGATGTCAACACACAGAAAACACTTCATAACTGGATATAATTTGTCTCCCGCTTATTGAAAGTATGCTTTATGTCAGCTGGTCAGAGAAGAGTCAATGTTTTTTGAGCGCAATTCACACCCAGTGATAATTCAAGGACAAAATTGTCCGAATGTGTCACGTGCAACATGGTTTCGGTCTTCCGAGCTTTTGATTTGGATTAATATGTGAAATATGAGAGCGAACACTGATTATTTTGAAGACCCAGAGAGCGCGCGCGGGGGAGGAGCTCTCTGATCGGTCTCTCTGTCACTCAGTCACAAGCGCAGCATCTGTTCTACATCACTCGTAAATCACAATAACTCATCAAATTAGGCTTTGGCCGTCAAAAAAATGTCAATGCAGGAAAGACCCTGACTTTGCAGTAATACCCTCGAAACAGCGACGAACTAGTTGGCGTGGCAAGCGTGAAATATCTCCTCCACACAGCCGACTCTCTGGTTCGCTCCCTTCTAGCATGCGACACACGTGAAGCTGACGAATGACGTAGGTTCTGCTGCGACGGAAAAAAACACCTGGATCGGCTTGTGGATCTGTTAATTTTTCCGATCCCCGATCCAGCTATTTTGTCAGTATCGCGGCCGATATCCGATCCTAATATCGGATCGGTGCACCCCTAGTGTTAATTATACATTTTAATATAGATTTTAGCACTGCTTTTGTGAGTTTTGAGTGTGGCACTGACAGTGTGTGTAAGATGTGGTGGAAAATGTGAGTTGTGTAAGGCCAAAATAATGATTAAGGAAGTGGACAGAACAGTATGTGAGGGAAAGGATCCCAGCAACAATTCCCGATTCTCCTCATGAGCTTCCGTGCCTTTTGTGTTCTGTAGTGTACTGCAGAGTCTGCAAAGCCTCATGGGAGTTGCAGTTCAAGGCAGACAAACACACAAGTTCAACAGACACTCATGAGGCCAACATAATGAACACACTACACACATCCACTCTTCACACTCAAGGTACACTGACTTTAGGCAAGACAAAGTGCTCTGTACTATGTTTGTGTTGCTGAGCACAGTACAGATGCGATTGACCAAATGTTTGCTGGATCAGTTTAGTTTGTCCATTTTAAGCAAACCAATTTCCTTTTTGATGTTCCACAATTTTCATTGTTCACATTTTTCAGTCCATAAGCAATTAATGATAAGAATTATAACAATCGTGATATTATCTTGTGTTTCAGACTGAACTGATATAACTGCTGTTTGGTTAGCCACTCATAAATATTGTCATACATTTTGTGGCCACAACAAGCATTTGGACACCAAATCCAGAATTAAAAATACATTAATTGTATTATGAGGCAAAATAATAAATAGTGCATGTTATCTCTCAGACATAATTATCTGTTGTGGAGGCATAGTTCATTACATTAACTATGAACATCTTTTTGTGCAATGAATTGACAAAATTGTAATGGACAGGGATATACACCGATCAGGCATAACATTATGACCAAGTGAATAACACTGATTATCTCTTCATCACAGCACCTGTTAGTGGGTGGGATATATTAGGCAGCAAGTGAACATTTTGTTCTCAAAGTTGATGTGTAAAGCTGCGTTTCCACCTGCAGGAACTTTCCTCAGGAACTAGGGACTTTGGGGTGGTCCCACGTCTCTGGACTAATTTACCTAATCTTCACGGTACTTTAGACTGCAGTGGAAACGCAGACAGTAGGTCTGGGGGAAAGAAAGTTCCTGTAAAAAAAGTTTCCTGGTACAAATTGTTCCGGGTATTTCGGTGGAAACAGGGCTTTGGAAGCAGACAAAATGGACAAGTGTAAGGATTTGAGCGAGCCTGACAAGGGCCAAATTGTGATGGCTAGACTACTGGGTCTGAGCATATCCAAAACTGCAGCTCTTGTGGGGTCTACCCGGTCTGCAGTGGTCAGTATCTATCAAAAGTGGTCCAAGGAAGGAACAATGGTGAACCGGCGACAGGGTCATGGCTCATTGATGCACGTGGGGAGCGAAGGCTGGCCAGTGTGGTCCGATCAAATAGACGAGCTACTGTAGAAGTTAATGCTGGTTCTGATAGAAAAGTGTCCGAATACACAGTGGATCGCAAGTTGTTGCATATGGGGCTGCATAGCCGCAGACCAGTCAGGGTGACCATACTGACCCCTGTCAACTGCTGAAAGCCTGGTCTGAATAATCTCGTTTTCCTTTACATCACGTGGATGGCCGGGTGCGCATGCGTCGCTTACCTGGGAAACACATGGCACCAGGCAAGCCGGCGGAGGCAGTGTGATGCTTTGGGCAATGTTCAGCTGGGAAACCTTGGGTCCTGCCATCCATTTGGATGTTATTTTTGACACGTACCACCTACTTAAGCATTGTTGCAGACCATGTACATCCTTTCAAAGAAACGGTATTCCCTGGTGGCTATGGTCTCTTTCAGCAGGATAATGTGCCCTGCCACAAAGCAAAAATGGTTCAGGAATGGTTTGAGGAGCACAACAACGAGTTTGAGGTGTTGACTTGGCCTCCAAATTCCTCAGATCTCAATCCAATCGAGCATCTGTGGGATGTGTTGAACAAACAAGTCCGATCCATGGAGGCCCCACCTCGCAACTTACAGGACTTAAAGGATCTGCTGCTAACATCTTGATGCCAGATACCACAGCACACCTTCAGCGGTCAAGTGGAGTCCATGCCTCGACGGGTCAGGGCTGTTTTGGCAGCAAAAGGGGGACCAACACAATATTAGGAAGGTGGTCATATTGTTTTGCCTGATCTGTGTACATTTTTGAGTGTACCTCAAATGTTTTTTTTTGTGTGTGGCCACTGTACAGTATGTGCTAACATTAATTTGAGATTGACTAAATCTGTAGAGCACTTCAACTAAAGAGGGTATATGCGTTTTCAATTAAATGAGGCCCTCAGTGCCAATTTGCAAACAGAGATAAAGCCTGGTCAAAGCTTTAACAGATTCCACATTTATAGTGTAATTATGTCAAGGCTTTGGCTTACTATATGTATGGGGACTAAGCCATCAGGGAGTCCATTTAAACATTTCCTTGTACAAGTTGTACCATCCTTTTCATATGCATTAAAAGGTCTCACTGCTTATTAAATGGGTATTTCTGGTATTCAAAATTGCATATAAATGCACTTTGAATAAAAGTGCCTGCCAAATGCATACATTTAAATGCACTTTGTCCCCTTATTTGAAATCTTATTGGAATATAGCTCTTAAAGTTAGTATAGTTTTGTGTGAGGATCAGTCTAAAATGCAAGTTGTAATTCTCTAGCTATGTTTGTATGCACATTTACAAACTGTAGTTGCTGCTTTGATATGAAAAGGACAAGCAAGTCCTTTGCACTGAGAATCTCCCTTTTACAGAGGCGAGTCAAGCAGCTCCTCTGACCAGCCCTTGAGAACCCAGCTTTTTAGCTATCCCTTTTCTTGCACTGTTTATTTATTCTTTTATTTACCAAGGCTGTGCCAGCTCTGCTGACAAATTAGAGTGTGAGAGGACAAAAGTAAGACGAGGGGTGTCGGCTGTATTAGCGTTCGGCTATTAGACTTAGCCTACTGTCTACTCCCTTCAAGCATGAGATAATTGCTAAAATAAATTCTGCCAGCGACACAAGCGCTTTTTTTTTTCTCTTTTGCTGTCTTGCTTAGCATTGAGTGTCTTATTCTTTATTTCTGATGATGTTTTTCTGCTCTTTATATCTCTCTTCATTTCATTGCAGAGTTTTAATGCTGCTGACACGGGAACTAGAAATGTATGTGTGGATGCAACGTGATAATCATATTAACATTGTTAATCATACATATTTGTAGGTTGAATGTGTTTCTAGCACACATTTTTGTGCGTTTGAACAGACACTGAGACATGATTAACACAGCTTCTAAAACAGGCATTTTATGTATGAATAACTTTAGAGATGGTGCCACATAATGAATTCATGTAGGTTCATAGCATATTGAATTTGTGGAAATAATTGGTTGTTTCAATTGTATTTAATCAATGTGATTAAATATATTCAGTGCTATCACATTTATATAACCCATTTTTGACATCATGACAGTTTCATCATGTTCTGTCATGATTTTTTGTGTTCCGAATGTAACTATATTTTAGAAGGATTCCATCAGCCACTGCCTTTATCACATTAGAAAGAAAATGAATCCATGAACCGCATTATTAATCAGTTTTCTAAAGCTGCATGGTATTTTAAACCATACCATAGCATAGTGCTATTGTGAATTTACAAAGGACCCAAATTCACTAACCCCAACCCTGCGAGTTTAATGTATGTATGCGCTTTAATTATTTACATGCATGAGTCTCGGAGCGTTCACAGTAAATTCTGCTCCCCTTTGAACTGTTGTTATTTACATGCATGGAGCTCAAACTCCATCCATCTCTGCGCATGCTGTGAGTTTGGGTTGCTTTTAACGTTCACCTGGGAACGCAATGAGCTCCATTTCATCAGATTTGTAAGGTAAATCATTAATAAACCTACGCCAACAAAGGAGAATACATCTATAGAGTGGTGCAGGTGTTACATCATTTTGTTGGGCAAAACGCGGAAACAAGTTAGCATTTTAGCACTTCCGGTTCCATCGTCATGAAGTCAATGGGTTTTTTTAATTGGATTTTGTTTAAATGGCTGGAATAAGGTTTGTGATGAACACAAGCTCAAGACACTTTCACGTTTTATTCTACGACATAAAATACACAAGTATTATTACCCCACTCGTGATTTTTTTTAAGCTGTTATGTGTCTTGAAAAAGGCGGTTGCTAACAAGTGGCTACATGGGATCATCATGGCGAACAAGTACGCTCAGTCTGCTTTTACAGCCTCATTATGCTTATAGTTGTGCTCTTATAAACTATTCTACCTCAAACATTCTGGGAAAATGTTTTGAGATAAAAACTGAAAGAGTTGTCAGATGCTTAGTGATGGTGACGTTGAAGTCGAGCGACCGTGGTGTAGTTCGTTTGTAGCCTACCTTTAGTTTTTTACTACTGGCGACTGCATTTAGGCTTCAAAGTTCATAAAAGTTATGTTCATCTGTGATAATTATCTTAATGGACAAAACATGTAAATATCATAATCTTTTGTTGATCACAGAGCTTGTGTGTTGCGATAATCCAAAAGCCTCTGGAAAAATCCTATTGGGTTTTTGTCAAGGGAACCAGTGTGATGCGAACTGCCGATTGGCCTGTAGAGTGACTGTAAAGTCACCACTCTATATGTTTCTACGCTTTCCAGGCAGCCCGTAACCCGTGTTTTTCCAACCTTCTACCCGTGAAAGTGCACTGGAACGGCAGTCAAACCCGTGACTTCCCACCCGTTAACTCGTACTAGATCGATATACTCCCAGTTATGCGCTCTGACGTCACAAAGCCCACGAAACAACAATGGCAGCCCCTAGGGATGCAGTGTTTGTGGAAGTCATACACATTATTTTACAAATAACGTAAATTAAAAGGTATAACAGCCTTTCTTGCCTTTTGCGCTGTTTTTCTCCTCTGTTTCCCTCAAATAAGCAAGAAGTAAGCACTTTTGGCGATAGAAATGATTGTAAATGAGCATAAGCCCTGTATGGTCCGCCATGCTTTGTTTACATATAGCTACCGCAATTCCTTGCGCTCAGGCAGTTTGGCGTGACTTTGCCTGGAACGCTACAAAGTCGTGAGTTGTGGTTTGAAGTCGTGACTTACGGGCTCAAAAACCTGCCTGGAATGCAGCATAAATATGCAAACTGTTCATCACGATTTCAAGAAAAAAGTTGAAACCCTCACTCTGAGTTTGCATGTTTTGATGTCCACATATTCTTGTTACAGTGGCTGTAGCATTTCTATTGTAAAGAAATGGCCAAATATTAAAGATTAAATGGACATTTATATGAAATGTTGTTTGGCCAATTTTAAACGAGGATTTGATCTGCTGTAAAGTGTAACAACTCCAGGACGTTGGCACCCTCTACAGGCATTTGTTATAATACATAATGTACATAAGATTATTATTTATATTATGTATATTTTGTATGTTAAGAGTGTTGTTCTATAAAACCATATGATAACTTGCTTTTGATACTTCATTTGAACCAACTATTATTGTCTCATTGTTATTATATATGTATTTTAAGTCATTTTAAAGGTTTATTAATTGTTAAAATAGTCAATGATTACTTGATTACTAAAGTAATCTTTAGCCCTAGCATCTCTATTTAATTATATAAATATGAATATGAATATTTTTGTCATATTTAATTTGATAAAATATTTAATATTCATTTTCTGTATGAAAATACTAATACATTAAAATATAAATATATATAAACTCACCTAAAGGATTATTAGGAACACCATACTAATACTGTGTTTGACCCCCTTTCGCCTTCAGAACTGCCTTAATTCTGCGTGGCATTGATTCATCAAGGTGCTGAAAGCATTCTTTAGAAATGTTGGCCCATATTGATAGGATAGCATCTTGCAGTTGATGGAGATTTGTGGGATGCACATCCAGGGCACGAAGCTCCCGTTCCACCACATCCCAAAGATGCTCTATTGGGTTGAGATCTGGTGACTGTGGGGGCCATTTTAGTACAGTGAACTCACTGTCATGTTCAAGAAACCAATTTGAAATTATTTGAGCTTTGTGACATGGTGCATTATCCTGCTGGAAGTAGCCATCAGAGGATGGGTACATGATGGTCATAAAGGGATGGACATGGTCAGAAACAATGCTCAGGTAGGCCATGGCATTTAAACGATGCCCAAGTGGCACTAAGGGGCCTAAAGTGTGCCAAGAAAACATCCCCCACACCATCACACCACCACCACCAGCCTGCACAGTGGTAACAAGGCATGATGGATCCATGTTCTCATTCTGTTAATGCCAAATTTTGACTCTACCATCTGAATGTCTCAACAGAAATCGAGATTCATCAGACCAGGCAACATTTTTCCAGTCTTCAACTGTCCAATTTTGGTGAGCTCGTGCAAATTGTAGCCTCTTTTTTCTATTTGTAGTGGAGATGAGTGGTACCCGGTGGGGTCTTCTGCTGTTGTAGCCCATCCTCCTCAAGGTTGAGCGTGTTGTGGCTTCACAAATGCTTTGCTGCATACCTCGGTTGTAACGAGTGGTTATTTCAGTCAAAGTTGCTCTTCTATCAGCTTGAATCAGTCGGCCCATTCTCCTCTGACCTCTAGCATCAACAAGGAATTTTCGCCCACAGGACTGCCGCATACTGGATGTTTTTCCCTTTTCACACCATTCTTTGTAAACCCTAGAAATGGTTGTGCGTGAAAATCCCAGTAACTGAGCAGATTGTGAAATACTCAGACCGGCCCGTCTGGCACCAACAACCATGCCACCCTCAAAATTGCTTAAATCACCTTTCTTTCCCATTCTGACATTCAGTTTGGTGTTCAGGAGATTGTCTTGACCAGGACCACACCCCTAAATGCATTGAAGCAACTGCCATGTGATTGGGTGATTAGATAATTGCATTAATGAGAAATTGAACAGGTGTTCCTAGTAATCCTTTAGGTGAGTGTATATATACTGTATATATATATATATATATATATATTTTTTTTTTTTTTTGCTGTGATGTCAAGTAGCATTGTGAAAATGTGCATGTATTGGTTTTAACTACTGAAAGCTGCTATTGTGAGATCCCTACTCCCTAACACCAATTACTATTAAATCGCGGCTACACACACAGACTAGTTCAGTCGTATGTCACGCTGACATGAACAGACAAGTACTAACAAGACACATATAGCTTTCTATAACTCAGATCTCAGTTCAGTCAAGCAGAAATTGACCGCTGGGAGTAGAGACAGGTGTAACACACACACACACACACACACACACACACACACACACACACACACACACACACACACACACACACACACAGCAAAGCCATTCCAGCCATCACTGGGGTCTCATTTTCCTTATTTACACGCTCCTTCATCTGCCTCCGTCTGCCGTTTCACTCCGTATATAATCAGGGCGTGTTGATGAAAAGTCAAGAGCCGTTTCTTTTCTTCTAGAGAGAATGTTTCATTGTTTTTGTGCTTATTTATCTCTCGTCATGGCTTCTATCACTCAGTTAAACTCAGCATTACAGGCTGATTGCTGTTTTCCTTTATCGGCTGATCGTTCAGAGGGTCTTGCCTTACTGCAGCCATTTCTTTTACCCTGTTAGGATTAACCCTCTATTAACCCCTCTGAGAGATTTTAAAAGAAGTTGTTGATGTTACATCTCCACACCAACATGGCTTGAACCTTTATCAATAATTCTTTATGAATGGCTTATGAATTATTTGACAACATACATTCAGCGTGATAGATGAAAGTAGTGAAGCACTAAGTTCCTCTGGAATACATGCCTCATTCATTTATTTACCAGATCCAGACAAGTTTTGTTTTGTTTTGTTGGACACTGTGAATTTGAAGGGTATGTCTGTACATAGAATAATATATTTTAGTTAGAATTTCCCTTCAATTTTTTAATTTCATCAAGTGAAAAAGACGCACATTTGAAAATTAAATTAATAAAATGTTATGCATAATTATAAAGGCCAAAGTATACTTAATTTTATTCACGTACGCGAGGAGCATTGCATGCTTTGACGCCTCTCGCGGATAGTGCTGGGCAACAAACTCACACTTGCAGTTTGGTCCGGACCAAAAAACAAAACATATAGTCCTTGTCCGCTTAACGTTCACACTGGCATTTTTAACAGCGAACCTGAAGTTACCGAACCAAAGGCATAGGGATACGGTCACAACATGATTGGTCGGCTTTTATGACGTATATTTGACCAGTCACGGAAAGTAGGTTCTGGGGCATTTTGAGTTATTCACGGATTCTGAAAGTGTAGTCTCCAAGCTTTCCAACAATGAGTAACACATGGAAATCTGATAATATTTGGAGAAGTTGTGGCCATTTGAAAGTAGGCACTCAAAACAGTTCTCACTAAGATAGAGGTCATTTTCTGAAGAGAATCAGATTAGACATCATTGAGAGAGAGGCTGAAGATCGCGAATCATGTTTGTTTCCCTTGTTTTGCAAAAAGCACAACAATTTGTTTTTATTGTGACTGTACACAAAAAAATAGAAACTTAACAGAATATAATGATGTATAACACTTGCATGGACGATAAAAAACGACAGAGTTATTTGAGTCTCTTTGGCACTGATAAGAAAAAAAGAGAGCCGATCGCGCCGGCGCGACCGCCGACTCGAGGGGGTTCATAGGGAGAAAACGACCTCTAAACATTGTGCAGTTCTCACCTGTTCTCACCTGCTGGGAGTGACAATAGGGCTCATTTACATCTCATTTAGATAAGCCATACCCCCTGTAAAGCTGCATGGTTGCATAGCAACGACAGACCCAACGGGATGCATTGTGTAGCATTAGGACTTTTTGAACAGGATTCTGTGATAACCGTGATCACTTTGCTAACGCTACCATCTAAAAGTCCATTATAGTAATGGGGGTTTTTGGCAAGTGATACGATGCTAACGATTACAATTAAAACGACAGTCATTATGGTATGGGAAGGTCTATACAAGGACTAAACATGAGATAACGTGTACGTGTTATTAGAATGAACACAAAACGAAAAACTTTGATGTTTATGGAAACTCACCCCATAAGAAACAGAAAAGTATTCTTGCAGATCTCGTTGCCTCTGATGAAATAATTCGTTCGGGCACACTTTATCTTTGTCGAGGTCTTCTTTGTGGATGTAACCATCTCCGAAGTTTGCACTGTGCGTCTGTTTGCCTCTAAATGTCCAATAATTTGCATGTCCTGCCACTCTTTTTCTGCCGCTAAAGAATCCAGCCGTATGTGGTACATAATGTCTGGAGTAGGGATGCACCGGTTGACCGGACAAAAATCGGAAGCGCGCGATTGGCAAGCGGACGGTTTTCTTTGTATTTTTCTGCCGACTTTTCCAGAAGTGCTCCCGCGTGCACATACGCCTATATTGCAATCATTCGTGAACATGTCACTTGTGTGTTACAAACAGAAACTGGAGAACTGAGGGAAGACTGGAGAACTGAGGGAAGAGACGGGGAATGAAGAGCCGCTTTCCTGCGCGAGCTTACCTCTCCGGGCCCCTGCGTTTGTTCAGCTCAGCTTCTCACGTGTTGGATCGGATGAGAACGAAACACTTCTTTTTGTAAAAAAGAACATGCATGCACTTTTGAAATGAAATACTATCAGGTCTGTATAGGATGATCATTTTTATGTTACCTTAAAATTACATCGACTTAATTTGATTTAGAAAACACCTGCTGTAGCATCTTAGTTTTTTTCGTTGCACTAAACATTATTTGATTTAACATTTTGGAACAGTTATATACTTTGGTTTTATTATTTAATTTCACTGGGAAAGACTTTTTTTCTTTACACTGAATTTAAAAACAAGTAACATCTTTGTTTGGATTGCAGAATATGCAGTTGCCTTTAATTTCACATAAGTTCAATTTCCCGTTGACACGCCCCTACTGCATGCTACAATCTCCAAAACACGGAGAGGCTTCTTCGTGATCTCAACTAACAGATTCTGCAAAAAAAGCGAAAATCACCAATTTGGAAAAAAACAATTTTGCTCGAAAGTTGTGCTGCCGATTTGTGTCCCTTTTTCCCGTGATGGGTCACATATTTTGGGACGGAGCTTGCTTACCAAACATTCAAAACAATGCTGTGTGCTGGATTAAACGCGACCATTTTATGCGTGTACATATGGTTTTTATTTTTACCAGCTGAGAACTCACGAAGAGCTCATAAAATGTTCAAAACATTCAAAACAGCACCAGGATTTCCTCCGTTGTATGCAGAAACAAAGATCTGCTGCAAAGAGAAGGCAGTTTCGTCGTCTGTACCGACTAATGGGCAACACTTTACCTCCTCGTTGCTCCACGTTTGCCCTCTACTCATTTTGGATACACCGATCTTTCCGCGTCGTCAAATCAGCTGACTGGTAGCATCGCCTCTTGTGACAGCACGTCGTGTTTTTGTTTCGTTTACATGTCTTTGGTCTGTTGGTGTTGCGTTCATATATCAATCGAACCGCACCAGAGTTCGTTTGGAAGCGGACCGAGACCCATCTTTTTAGCGGTCTCTGTCCGCTTGTTTGGTGCGCACCAGGGTTCGGATGGCAGCGTTCACATATGTTCAAATGAACCGCACTAACCGAGCAATCGCACCAGGGTTCGTTTTAATCGAACCAAACATGACAAGTGTGAACGCACCCTAATTCATGACCGGTGTTTTGTTTTGCTCTATCCTCAAGGGTGTCAAGGGTTCAAGGGTCAAGGGTTACTCTTTCACCATAAATCAACTTGCGTACCGCAGACCGCCGGAAGCTAGTTATTTTAGTCTATAAAGTTTCATATATGTATATTTTTCTTACACTAACGCACCACTTTGCTTCAGAAGGCCTTTATTAACCCCTGGAGCCGTGTGGAGCAGTTATATGATGGATAGCTGCACTTTTATGGACTTCAAAAACGAACCAACAAGTCACTGCCATTATAAAGCTTGGAAGAGCCAGGACATTTTTAATATAACTCTGATTTTATTCGTCTGAAAGAAGAATGTCATATACACCTAGGCTGACTTGAGGCTGAGTAAATCATGGGGCAATTTTCATTTTTGGGTGAACTAACCCTAGACATTGTAAACTTTAATGCTTATTTTTGTAGAATTGGGGCAAAAGAAACATCATATATTGATTAAATCTGTAATATTCCTTCTCTAACATTCTATTATTTGTTATTTTTAAAAGTTATAGTTATTTTATTATTTTAGGATGAGGGCATATTGCACCCTAAAGTCATGGTGTTTTCTACAGACTGAATTATTCCTTTACCATATTTGTTTTTCTTTCTTTCATGCATCAAATGGTTAAATAAGACTGAGACCTTTGAGTGGCACCACAACAATACCAATACATCACATTCAATCAATGCTTCTTTGTTTAAATTATTTGCTTATTGATTCATATAAGGATTTTTGTGTTTTCAACTGTTTATTGTTCACCTCTGTGATAACGTGACCTTTTGTGCATCGCGAGCAGGTCAAGCGAGACAAGCCAATGACCTATGAAGCATTAAACTGTAATGACTGCGAATGCATTAGTGCCGCATGATATTCCACAACGCTATGCACATAGCGATCATAACACCTGGATCAATCACTAAGTGAAATGGTCCATCAGTCAACAACGTCACAAGCAGTAAAGTCCCATTGGCAATCCAAAAGACATTACAGGAATAAAAAGTGCATTGTTCAGCTTTAGATGATGGGGACGTGGTGTGCGCTGGATTTCTGCGGTTGCACACCACTCAGATACGGTAGATGAATGTGGGTTATTTGTGTGGCTGCAGTCATAAAGCGCATCAGAGGAGGTGTACTTCTGATTACATCTGCTGAAAACGCCATCATTCTTGTGTTAGACCGCTCTGAATGTTTCTGCATTAATCGCTCACATTGGAGAGATTTGATGGTGGTCATGTTAGCAACATTTTTCTTCTGAAATGGTCATATCACAATCCTTTTTTTAAAATAACGGGTTGATGCACTCATGTACACAGATGTCTTAAAGGCACATCAGCAAATATTGGCATGTTCAATTCCATCAATCCATCCATCCCAACCTACCTATACACAGACACACACACACACACCAACACCAACCTACCTACATACCCACACACACACACACACCAACCTACCTACACAGACACACGAACATACACACAATTACAGACACACACACACACACACACACACACACACACACACACACACACACCCTTATATAGACACACACACACACACACACACACCAACCTACCTACACACACACACACACACACACACACACACACACACACACACACACACACACCAACCTACCTGCACAGACACACGAACATACACACAATTACAGACACACACACACACACACACACACACACACACACACACACACTCTCACCTAGACACACCTACACACAGAGACACAATAAATGCAAAAATCCCTAAATAAATATGTATTTATTTATTTTAAACTTTAATAATATATTATATTAATACATTAATAATAAATATATGATAAATATTAGCATTAATTAAATTAAATTAAATGGTTACAATCTAAATGGAAAATGTCATTATTTTTGTATTATTGGAATTTTTTATTTTATTTTAATTTTGGGGATAAAATGGTATAGAAATGTATGGTTTGATTATTTATTGGTTATTGGCCATAACACGAAAATAATTATTGGCTTATCACATCAGTAATATTGGGGCATTCTTGTTAACCCTCAAAAAAAAAAAAAAAAAAAAAAACACTTTCATTAACACATTATTTAGTATTATGCTTAATAATTTAGCACATTATTAAGCCATGAGTGAATAAAGGCTTTTTAGATTGCCTTGGCTTTAAATGTTCTTTCTTGGAATAAATTATCCCTTATCCACAGAGTGCCAGGAGAAGATTTTCTATATAACACTCCCTGAAATCTTGTTTGCATTATTTTGTATGTTTATCAATATTTTTTTCTTTTGAAGGAAGGGGACGATTTTCATTATACTTGTGGGGACATTTGGTCCTCATAATGTAGGCAAAACCTGACTCTCTCTCTCTCTCTCTCTCTCTCTCTCTCTCTCTCTCTCTCTCTCACTCACACACACACACACACACACACACACACACACACACACACACACGCACTGATAAATGTATATTCAAGTTGCCTGGCTTAAAAAAGACTCTATTAAATTTGCTATTGAATTTCCTCCGCTCTAGCAGGGCGATCAGGATGTTTTGAAGGCAAATTGTGATTTTTTTCCGAGATTGTGTCAGCCAGAATACGAGGAGGTAATGTACTGCACAGGCCAAAAAGGACTTTCATTAAATTATCCTGAAGTTTTTATTCTGTGATGATAAGAGGAAGTGCAAAAGGCCAACTATTGTTTCTCACCTCTTGGCGTATTCTATTCTGAACCTCTCTAGTGGAGATGAGAGAGATGAAGTGATGTCATTTTCTTCTAATATAAAGGATGATAAAACACTTTGGATTAAGTTCAGAGTGGTTTTGAGTAACACAGACTCATTTCTTTTTTGTTTTGTTTTTCACACAAAAGGGAAAATTCCGACATTTAAAGCGATCATATCTCTCAGATTTAAACCGCTCTATTTATATGGATATCTTTTTTAGATCTTTTACGTTTTGGTTACCTGAACTTTCAATGGAGGAACAGGTTTCATTATACACTGAATTATTATACACTGTGAATTTAATTTGACACTGTGAATCATCAGATTCTTCTTTCCACCCTCTCATCACTGGGCATCACAGGGATTCTTCTCCACTCGTTTGAGTCCTATCTCACAGGTATAAGTCTTTCAAGGTTGCCTGGAGAGGGGAGGTATCCAAAGCACATCAATTGACCACGGGGGTTCCTCAGGGCTCAGTGCGTGGACCTCTCCTCTTCTCCATTTACACTACATCACTGGGACCCATCATACAGGCACATGGCTTCTCATACCATTGCTCTGCTGATGACACACAGCTCTACCTTTCATTTCAACCAGATGATCCCACAGTAGCTACACAGATCCCAAGCTGTCTGGCGGACATCTCGGCATGGATGAAAGAACATCACCTGCAGCTCAATTTGAGCTTCTCGTCTTCCCTGCCAATCCGACTCTACAACACGATTTCACTATCCAGCTAGATTAATCTCTGATTACCCCTTCAAGATCGGACAGAAATCTTGGAGTAACCTTTGATGACCAGCTGTCCTTCAAAGACCATATTTCAAAGACAGCTCAGTCATGCAGGTTTGCGCTGCACAACATCAGAAAGATCAGACCATTCCTAACAGAGCATGCAACACAGCTTCTCGTCCAGGCCCTGGTCATATTTAGGCTTGATTACTGCAATGCGCTTCTGGCTGGAACGTCTTGTCTCGTCTTGTCTTCAACGAGCCCAAAAGAGCCAATGTCACACTTTTCTTCATCTCTCTGCACTGGCTACCACTCGCTGCTCGCATCAAGTTCAATTGCGTTGACGCTTGCTTACAAATCCACCACAAACTCAGCACCCGCATACTTCGACTCGCTCCTACGAGTCTACATCCCCACCAGAAGCCTCATTCGCTCGGCAAAGGAGGTACCACCACAGAGAGGCATGAAATCCCTTTCCAGAACATTTTCGTTCACTGTTCCTTGCTGGTGGAACGATCTCCCCACCTCCATCCTCCAATGCAGAATCGCTGACAACATTCAAAAGACTGCTGAAAACTCATCTCTTCCGTGAGCACTTAACCTCATCTTAAAAAAAGACAACATTTTTCCTCTATTCCCTCCTATTCTAGCTTATGCTACTCTAAGCAATGTCCAAAACATAGTATTTCAGGCACTTTTTGTGATTTTTCACCTCTTCATGATTGATCGCTTTCTGTTATCCTCAGTTGTAAGTCGCTTTGGATAAATGCGTCTGCTAAATGAATAAATTTAAATGTAAATGTCATTAAAAAGATTTTAATTTGTCTCTTGAAGATTAACCAAAGTCTTATTGGTTTGGAATGACATGAGGGTAAGTGATGGCAAAATTAAAATTTTTGTGTGAAATATCTCAACAAAATTTTGGAGCTCGAAAGCTGTCGTCACTATGAGCCATTTGAAAAAGATCTGCATGATTGTTTCTTTGGAAGTGAGTTAATAAAGACAGATTTGTTATTTAGATGCAAATTCTCAAGTCAAGCCACTTTATGTCCGTCTTATTTTATGCTTGCTGTGTAGAGTGGGTGTTTTCTTCTGTTTTACTGTCAAATGGGGTCCAAATATTGAGGCTGATTAGGATTTTATGTTTCCGGGAGCAAAACATCTTTCTTTATTCATGAAGGATGTGAAAAAAAAAAGTATTTTTCGATAAGTCCTATTCATGCTCGGTGGTTGGTGTAATGAAGTCTACCGAGCAAGAATGCAACTCTATTCAGGAATCCTTTATGCCTCAAATGCCGGCAGACACTTGTGTCTTCGTTAAAAGCTTATTATAATGACACATCCAGAAACCTCCTGTGCTATTGATATTTAAGTGCATTGCTTCATTTTCAGCGCACGCTACCCTTATGCATATTCATATCAGAAACAGACTTTATGCATTTGCAAGTGAAATGCAAATGATTTTTCACCAGGAGGAAACCTGTGGACTTAAACTTTCACCCCTTCAGGTCTCTCTTCATATTTTTTTCGATCTAAATCCCAGTATGTTTGTATATTTTGTGTGATTATTATCATTAGTAGGCCTACTTGAAGCTGTTTATCATCACAGCTTCACTGTGTATTGTTGCCTTTGGATTCACCTGTAAATGTCACGCACTTAATTTCAAAAGACGCTTTTGCACATGCTGAATAAACAAAACTTTAGTGTCAAATAGACTCGGATCCATTGGATGCCATTCACACAGGATACCACCTTGCATTCAAAACCATTAGATATTTGGCATCTTCCATGTGATGCACCACCAGTGTAATTGATTCATGATGAATGATTTTAATGATTGTACAAGCCAAATGCATGTTAGTTGGCCCAGAGGTAACAACAGCCTTTTTTCACTTCAAAATACATTGCGCAGGTGTGGCTCTGTTGCACCTGTGATGTGTTTAGCATACAGATTATATTATTGTTTGCAAACAGAGACTCTGAATCAACTCGAGGATTGATTACAGGGTATATTATTACATGTATAATTATGGAAGTGCTCAAGACACCCATGTGGTGTTCTGTTCCTAGAACACATGCTGCTATGACAGGCTTTGTTCATGATCTTGAGTCTCTTTTTGTGCCATGTTAAATCCATTGCAGGGGGTTTTAGGTTAGTCAACAGCTTTTAGGGCCAGATTTACTAACAGCTTGCATCCGCACAAACCCTCTTTTGGCGTTAAAAAAAAAAAACTGTCAAGATTTACTAAAGACATGCAGTGAAAAATGAGTGCTGAAAAGGCATGGACGTGGTTATTTTTGTGGCTGACCTTATTACATATGCATTTTTAGGAGTTTCCCTTTCAGGTGCTAAATTTATGGGAGGAGAGTATTTAAATGAATCATGCAAGGTGATTTACTAAGGTTTGTGCTCGTCAATTTACTGGTGTTTGCGCCATTATTTACTGCCCAAAAAAAGCACGTCTTAGCTGGTAGATTGCGCTGGTCATTATGGAAATGATCCGGCTGCGTAATTTGCTAGTCGTCAGTAGATCACACGTAGAACTGTCCGCTCCCATCTGCGCTTTTATGAAATCTCTTGACTGCAACTTAGAGGAATGTTCTGGGTTCAATACATCAATTATATATTTTTTCTTTAAAAAAACATAAATGAATATCACAGTGAGGCACTTACAATGGAAGTAAATGAAGCAATTTGTGAAGCATTTAAAATAAAAAATGTAAAGCTTAGTCTTATACAATCACAAAATTTGAATTATTTTGTTATTGTTTGAGCTGTAAATCTGTTTAAATAATCCCTTTAAAAGGCACAATATGTAAGATTTTTTAGATTAAAATATCCAAAAACCACTAGAACAATGTTATATATTTTGTTGACTTGTGTACTTACTAGTGGTGGGCATAGATATTTTTTTTTAATCTAGATTAATCTCACTGTAATCTTGGAATTAATCTAGATTAATCTAGATTAAAATGGCACATTTGAATTCTGCCGAAGGCATTCAGAATATGTGTGCTCGTAAGTGATCGTTTGTCTTTTTGTAGTTTGAATAATACAAAAATTCTGTCCCTTTAAGACCTGACGCACGCTGCACGCATGGATCCCACTGTTCCCGTGAGCTGGTTACGACTGTCTTTACGTTAAAACTCACCAAGATGGGCATTGAGATATTTTTGAGTGTATTTGACCATTAATAAGCTGGAAAAAGGAGCTAATTTTTGCAATTGTACGTCAGAGGCTTTATTACGGTATGTGTATGTGTGCTTCAGATGTGAGTGCGAAATCTGCGGGAATTAGTAGAATTAACGATATGTGCAACCCTGCGCGAAATTCAGACCGGTCCCACCAATACTAACATGCTGTCATGAGGAAAAATCCAACAGAACACCCGTTCGCCATGTTCAGAGGATTAAACGGACTGAATGATAGGAGGCGGGTGCGTGTCAACTCGCTGTCGGTCGGAGAGGAGAGGAGAGCGCAGCTGGTATCGAAACTGTAGAAAATGAGTATCGTATCCTTTCAGATATTTCAGTATCGATACATAGCGAAATATCTATTTTTTTACAACACTAGTAGGCATACACACAGGTTCGAAGACTCGTTCTCTCGCCCCCTACAGTGCAATTCGGCTAGGTATACAGCCGCGCTAAAATATCAAGGTAAAAGTCATCATAGCTTGCGTAGTATAGACCCAGCTCCCAACCCAACTTTGAGAATAGATTAACGGCGATATTTTTTTTATCACCCGATAAGAGTCTCACGTTAACGCAGCACGTTAACGCTGATAACGGCCCACCACTAGTACTTACATTATCCCAAATGTTTAAATCGAGAGAAATAAGCAATTTTAACCAGGACACGGACCATGTCCGTGCGTCGCCCATCAATGGCATCCTACCCGCGTTAACCTCAATTTCCGGTTTTATTTTGTAGAAACCTTGGAAACACCAAAGACGCTTTTATATATTGTGTGTTTTATTAGACAGTTGAGCAACTGTTTGGAGACTTATAGACAGAAAACTAATTATTGTTATATAGTTAACACAGCTAGGGCCCTATTTTAACGATCTGAAACGCAAGTGTCAAAGCACGAAGCGCAAGTAACTTTGTGGGCGGGTCTCGGCGCTGTTGCTATTTTCCCGGCGGGATAAATGGCTCTTGCGCCCGGTGCAAATCTAAAATGGGTTGGTCTGAAGTAGCTTCATTATTCATAGGTGTGGTTTGGGCGTAACGTGAATAAACCAATCCGAGCGTCATCCAACATTCCCTTTAAAAGCAGGTGCGCAAGTTCCATTATGGATTGCTATTATTATGGCGCATTTACCAGGCGCACGCCAGGAGCGGTTCACAGCCGAGGACACTGATATGCTTGTAAGAGCAGTGAAAGACAGAGAAGTGAAGTTGTAATGTTGTACATTATGGTAAAGGTGATTTCACAGTCTTTTTTTTTCAGTCTTTCAGTTTTTTTCAGTTTTTCAGTCGATTTTTTTTCCTGGTTCTTGACGGACAAACCAATTTGTCAGATGTCCTTATATACATATATGTCTTGCCACTATTGGGCAAACAGGTCTTATCCTTAATTATTACAATTAGCCTGAATCATTTGTAAGCTATAGATTTATGCCTATTTTTTTCACATCTTCGTGGCACACCACAATGATTTCCGTCATCTCATGTGTTAATATTTTTTTAGTGTAACAATTTATGATTTGCAAAAATAACTGTTGCATCTGTGTAGATTACATGAGCAAAGTGTATGCGCGTTGTGCACGCTATACATTATGGTCAAGCATGCGCCCTTAAAATAGCATAATGAACAACGCGCAACGCGCCACTGACTTTAGACTAGGTTTTTTCTGGTCAGTGGCGCAATTGTTTAATGGAACAGCAAAATAGCACCAGGGATTGTTTGCGCCGGAACACGCCTCCTTTTTTGCGCTGAACCGCCCAGGTAGCGCAAGTTCATTCACTAGTTTAGCGACGTGCTTCTGTGGAGGGAAAAGCGCGCTTTGCGCGGGTGCAAAATAGGAATGACACATGCGTCGGTGTACAAAGTCAATTGCGCTGGGTGCAAGATAGGGCCCCTAGTCTTATTGTTTAAATCTCGTTTTCTTGATTCACCGCGAGTACCATGTTTTACCATGCCTAATATCGATCTAGCTTATTGTAGTGTGAACAAGTGTCTCATAGTAGGTCTAGGTCAAGGTACCATTTATTTTAGTAGCCACTGAGTGAACGCACAGAGTAGCATTATAACATAACTTTCGACACACTCAAATAATATATCTAATATGATAAAACAGCACTGCGTTACCCCACATATGCATGACCGGAAGAAGCAGAAATGGTCATCTGCGGCATAATAATAGCCCCACTGCTCTCGAGCCATTTGTCACACTTGCCTTTAGCAATAACTCCAGCAGTCTCGTTCCCACCCTGCCTCATACTACAGTAACGTTAATAAATCTATAATAACCTCATCCATGAATATGATTTCTGGCCCAGTCCCATCGGATTCTTTTCCACCAGCTGTGGAGGTGAAGACAACTACTCCCATGATTCCAAGGCGTCATCAATCTAGGCCTTTGTTTTGAATAAGCGAACTCTAGCTGCAAAAATTACATATTGTGCCTTTAACAGCCATTTTTTTTTTATAAAAGCTGAAATCTTGTATTGTTTGAGCTGTAAAGCTGTTTGCAAAACTGTTTTTAACATTCATTTTACTGGTTTTGGTGTTGCTTTGTCATAGCAACAAAGTTGTAAAACGTTGTAAAAGTTATTTACAAAATTTGCTGCCATGACAACGCAAAGCCTCAAAGCATAAAAATATGATTTAAACAGCTTTACAGCTCAAATAATACACAGACCCCCTGTGGTGAAAATCAAGTTTTTAATGTTGTTTATATGTCTTTCTGGTGTTTTTAGCATGCTTTAAGACAAACCATGTGCAAATTCATCAGTCAACTTTATTTTCTCCTTAAAACTGCTGTGTGGTAAAGAAAACCACCCTTGGTTCCTACTCTCACAAGAAAAAAAAAAGCAATCCTGTCAATGTGCGGGGCGGGGATTTTCCCATCATTAAGGACGCTGATTTTAGAAGGCAGATGTCTGAACATGGTTTGTGTAACATTAGCAACACATTATTAGCTGTTTGATAATGTAGTCAAGCAAAAGGGTAATCCTATCAATTACCGTTATGTGTCCGACGTTGTAGAGAGCGATACATAAAACGCATTATCATTCTGATACATCGACTTGTAGATGATCCTGTATAATTAATTCTTCCTCTTTTTCTTCTATAAGTTTCTGATTCAAACATATATGGCTGAATTAAACGAATATTTCCACTTGTCATTGTGTAGCATTACTTCAGTTGACTGAGTGGATCAGGTAGTCCGAGCTGGTGTGTTGGAGTGGAGGTGGTGCTAATTTGCATATTCATAGTTACACGTATAATAAATGAAGCAAGGGTGTATGAGTTTTAATTGATACAATTGTTGACTGCAGGGGGACTTAACATTGTTAATTCACATTCACTCATTTTTGTTTTGTTTTTTCCTTAGGAATTTCTTAGATGATAATTTGTCTGGTGTTTACCAAAGGGAATACTACTAAATAATTCCTACCAATATTTCTAGAGATCACAGTTAAATTAGTTATTATTTTATGTGTTTTTGTTGGTTTATGCTTTACCACGTTCACATTTGCACACCTTGGAGGCACTAAGAGGTGTTTATACTCTACAAGTTCTCTGTTTATATTCCATAAAATAACGGGTAGCAATACTCAGAAAATATAACCTGAAACTGTAAGACACCACACTGTGAAGTGAGAAGTTTGCTGAACTTTGCATTTATTCTTTCCCAGGAGTAATCGTTCAGAGGTGAACAAAACAAGAAAAACACATAACCGCCGCCGGCGTCTAGACATGCACTCAAGCACTTACATGTTCTTGCAGTTTACAGTTTAGAGCATTTAGATGCTGACTTCTATATTTAAAAATAATAATTTTAAGAAGTTAAATGGAGTGCAACAGTTTGGTTTCAGAAGTAAAAACTCCAATCATTTTCTCCATAGGGAAACTAAATTTGAATAACTTATAAACCTTTATAGACAGCCCTACTGTGATAGTTTTTGCTTCTGTAATGTGTCAGCCCAGCATTATTTCAACTTATTTTAACTTTATTTAATTACTGTGTTTAACAGCAGAATTTGTGAAGAAAAACTACATTACCCACGGTGCTGTAAAATAATAAACCAATCAGAGAATTGAAACTAGTAATTGTGCAGTTAATTCTCATATTGTATTTTCATAAAATGCTGGAATATTTTCCTTCTCCCCAAATTTGTCACTACCAAAACACAAAATAAATAATTTATTAAGAAGGCTTATAATGACCTATTAAGATTTTGTTTACATCTGCCTTGTACATATATATTTTTTTCTATTTTTTCAATAACAATTACTATTTTAATAATATTAAAAAGTTATTTATGAGATTTGTTGTATTTTGAATCCAATTTTTCTTTGTAAAAGGCATAAAGTTTATTATACTGATTTCAAAGTTAAGGATTCATTAGTTTGAATATGCATTGAACCAAACACTATCATAAAATCTTAGTTGATAATTCAATATACTTTATTTTTGACAAAACATCCCATGTTACGGTAGTGACTGCACATTTTCGGTAGTGTCAGTAATGTTTTGGTAGTGACCACTATACTTAGTTTGCCATGGCTGAATCAGACTGTCAACATTTTATGTTAATACAAATAACTAACTATGGCACATATAGCAGACACACATCTGACATTAAATATCTGATAAGAACACCTAGAGATATTCTATACTTTGGGTCTTGAGGTACAAGTGAGAAGAGGTATGCGCATCGATTTTTCTACCTAAAAAAATCTTACAATGTAGATTGTTTCAGAACCACCTTGTTTTATTTTCACAAAATGTCCATTGCAATAGACAACAAAAGTATTCTAGTGTACAAAATGGTCTCACTTAAAGGGATAGTTCACCCAAAAATTAAAATGAGCCCACGATTTACTCACCCTCAAGTCATCCTAGGTGTGTATGACATTTTTCTTTCAGATGAATACAATCAGTTATATTAAAAATGTCCTGACTCTTCCAAGCTTTATAACGGCAGTGAATTTTTTTATGGTGCATACATCCTTTATATAAGTGCATCTATCCATCATAAAAGTGCACCCATCAATCATAAGTGCATCCAAGTGCATCTATCCATAATAAAAGTGCATCTATCATCATAAAAGTCGGGCTATCCATCATAAAAGTGCATCTATCCATCATATAACTGCTCCACACAGCTCCGGGGGTTAATAAAGGCCTTCTGAAGCAAAGTGGCGTGTTTGTGTGAGAAAAATATCCATATTTAAAACTTTGTAGACTAAAATAACTAACTTCCGGCGGATTGATGTATGCATCTATATACGGCAAAAGAGTAACAACCCTTGACCCTTGAACCCTTGATGCATACGTATTGATGAACGCAGAAGCACAGAGACACCGGCCATCAATTAGAGTCTAAAACAAGATTTTTTCAAGAGAAAAGGCGGAGGAATTATATATATAAGAGAAGAGGGGCTTGAGTTTGTTGGCCAGCACTATCAGCGAGAGGCGTCAAAGCTTGTGATGGAACCCTAACTCTGACCTGCTCCTGTACATCACGGCAGGGCTTACACTTTTATGATGGATAGATTAGGGCTGTAACGATTTGACCAAAAATAAAAACCTTGATTAATTGAACATTTTACCTCGATTACGATTAATGAACGATTATTTTGCTTTTTTTTTTCTTTTTTTTCTTCATTTTTTGCCCTCGTAAGGTTTTTGAGTAAGTTCCTGATAAGGTTTGTACTGTAAATATTTTCTACTATTAAAGGTGGAATTTTTTTTTCTAATGAAAAAGTGCATTTCTTCGTGATTTTAAAACACTTGAAGGAAACGGTTCTCTTTCAGCAGTTATTGTCTATGGGGCAGATTTATGTTTGTTGTAAATACAGATAAATTGACACAGTAGGCCTACATTACATTTATTTGAATGCATTAATGAGAGAGTGATGGTGTGTGTGTGAATTACTCGTACCGTCTCTATTCATTATGATGCTGTTGTTGTACTTACTGCAAAGGTATTAAAATATATGCTATAACGGTTGAGTTTCTAAGCTACTTTAGTGACTTTACTTTAGTCACAGGACAGCGTTGAAACTGCGTTTCTGCGCTCCTCTCTGCGCGCGATCTTCACGTGATGTGCGAGCTTCTGTCTGAGTGCTCGTTTTTCACAATATATCAGGCATTAGTTTAACATAATACACATCTGATGGTCGAAACTCGCTTTAATGTTCAAACTGGCAGGGCTTAAAACACATACAAATGACAAGCTTTGTGAGGACGCAGGTGAAAGAGGTCTGCCTTCAGGGCGCGCGCGCGTTATAAGAGACGCGACACAGCTCGGCTCTCTGTGTCACAGAAAAAAAGCTGAGCACTGAACGGATACGTATTGTTGTTTTTGAATAGTGCACAATCGCTTTAAATGTTGAAACTGGCAAGCCTTTAAACGCATTTACTTGACAAACTTTATGAGCACGAAAGTGAAAGCGGCTTCGGGGCTTGCGCGCGCCGTCTGTGTGTGTTTGTGTGTGCTTGTGTGTGTGTGTCGGTGGCAGCGCGTATAGGCTATAAGAACGTTGATTAACTGACCTGTATATAAACTGTGTAAAACATGCAGTTACTATAGTGATTGTGGGCATCTATAAACACAGATAACTGCTCCTGCATCTCTCTGTGTGCCTGCCACCTGCACTTGATGTGACTGACGGGGCGGAGTCACGTGAAAACCGAAATAACCGACATGGGAAAAATACGTCAGTTAGAGGTTCTGAATGTCGGTTTTGGTTATTTTTCTATTAATCGTACAGCCCTAGGATAGATGCACTTTTATGATGGATGGATGCACTTTTATGATGGATGGATGCACTTTTATGACGGTTAGATGCACTTTTATGGCCTTCAAAAACCACCCAACAATTCACTGCCATTATAAAGCATGAGTGTGTGTGTGTGTGGGCATATTTTTGTGAAATATCAGGACACAAATGTGTGTGTGTGTGTGTGTGTGTGTGTGTGTGTGTGGCATGTTTTTGTGAAATATCAGGACACAAATGTGTATAATGACATGGGTATGACATAGGTATTACAAAAAGAGGGTGAAAAACGTTCCCCATGTCCTCACTTTTCAAAATGCATATAAATCATACAGAATGAGGTTTTTTTCACAGAAAATAAACTGCACCGTCTCCTGTGATGGGTAGGTTTAGGGGCAGGGGCAGTGTAAGGGGATAGAAAATACGGTTTGTACGGTATAAAAACCATTACGCCAATGGAATGTCCTCACATTTCACAAAAACAAACATGTGTGTGTGTGTTTACATAAAACATTAATTTCAGAATATTTTTTCCTTGTTTCTTCCCTGAACCTTTGTTTGTATTCTCTCTGTCTCTCTGCTGTAGTTTTTCTATTTATATATATATTCATATCATTTTTATGTCATTCTCCCTGTCAAGTTAATCATAGAAGTTACTGACAACAACCTAGCAACCCTTCGCTAGTATCATGGACTGCACCTTTGAGTAATTGTAATGTGATGAGGTCACCGAATTTTAACTTGCATACTAAAACACTACTAAAAGTTTTTTGCATAACTAAAAAAAATTGCATAACTGTTCTAAAAGTTTGTTTATTCCTCCAAATAAAGGATTATTTGTTCCATTTTGTCACCACCAAAACAATGATGTCACAACCGAAACTTCAAGAAATGTTACGGTTGTGACTGTTTTGGTGGTGACAATTTTAGATAGTTTCGAGCCTAGCTCAAAGATGCTAATCAGCACATGGTTAGCAATCACTGGTCAGAACAGCTGTACACATACAAAAACTAAATTTGATGGAATAACATCCCGAAAAGTTTTCTTAATCGCAGAAAAAATGGATTTGGTAGTGACACTCCTTAAAGTTACACACAGACTTTTTTTTCAGACTTTAGAACACATTTACCTCAAAATGATGAGATCAATCTACTCATAAAGTAGCACATGAGAGAGAGGGACACAGGAATATTTCCTGATCAAAAATGCAAGAGTGTGGGTAAAATCAGTCTCAGCCAGTGGACTAAAAAATTCACTGTTACGGTAATGACATGAAAATGCGGGACATGTATTTTTACATAAAGTTTCATGATTTAAAAATAAAATATTAAATAAATATTTTTTAAACTATTTTTTTTTTATAAAAATCAAAAAGATTTATTTAAAAACATGCAAAAAAAAATTCAATATCATTTTCACAAGTTGAAATTTAGGGGTTAGGATTCGGGACAGCCACCTCCCAATTGAAAGTACCCAATAAATGATGATTTTATATATATAAAGCTTACTGATATTTTAAATATTATTGTGGGTTTCAATAGATAATTGAAGGATCGTAGTAAACATCTAAAATTTGAATAATTAAATGCTTTTCAGATGTGTTTTTTGAATGTTGGACAGCAGTTTGCACCAATTCTGTAGAATGGCCCATATGTATGTATATATATATATACAGGGCTCGACATTAAGCATGTTCATGTGCTTGTCCTTCGGACAAGTAAATCTGTCATCCACTTGTCCGAGTAAAAAATGTGCTTGTCCGGAAATTTTTTTTTTGTTTTTTTTGTGTGTGTTGTAAATAAAATTTATTCTGAAGCAATATTCTCACCAGTGTTCAATCAGCTTTGACATATGCATATTTGTGATATTTTTACCTTTTATAAAGGGCATTTTCTCCTAATCTTATTAAATATAGGCTATGATTCAGATTTCCTTTTATATTCTTAAATTGGATCAATAAATTAAATTAGAAGATGACACTGGCTGTTACCAGTCAAATTAAATAATTTACACTGAAAAATGTTCCACATTTCTACATGTTTACGGTAGTGTGTTAACTGAGTTTCTCTGTGTGAGCGGTGCACATTTGTTTCGATTTCTCCTCGAGAGGCTGCGCGAGCGTCAACAGTGCGTTAGTTACCGTCAGTTATACATTATTATCATTCACTGTCAATCGCCACTTACAGTAATGAATGCAGAATCATTCTTGCATTTGGGTGATTCCCTAGTTATTTTTGTTAATGACGTTTTATCAGGCTACTTGTCCGTCGGGCAAGTAAAATTATCTTGTCCCGGACAAGCGTTAATGTCGAGCCCTGTATATATATATATATATATATATATATATATATATATATATATATATATATATATATATATACTGTATATTATTATATATATACTGTATGGGCGGACGCTGGGATTTAGCGGATTTGAAGCGAAAATAAAATAAATTGTTTATATAGATATTATCAACATTTTTATTTTTTTAAATTAAATTATGCTGTTTGTAATGTTTAATGGGATTGTATTTCTTTCCCTCACTAAAGCTGGAACAGTCTTCTACCTTTCTATCTTTTTTGACTACAACACAAATAAAACACCACAAATGTACAAAAGTTTGAAAAAGACCCAGGCAAAACTGAAAAGTTAAAACTATAACAAACAAAAAAAACAGCAGTGAAGTTGTGCATTTTGGCCGTGCATTTGGCTCCAGTTAAAAAAATAACCAGAAATCCCTGGACATGCAGTTAAACCGAGAGAGAGATTCACAATGCTTCAATACACATGGTGGCTCGCCTCACAGTTTTACAGCTACTTGCATGCCGACAACTGGAAACTGCCAGTGCACAGCGAATGGAAGGATGCACCAACTGCTTCCCCTTGTTCGCAATAACAAAAGTCAACAAAGGGGTGGTACCAAGGATAATGCATCCCAAGCAAACAAACACTTCCAATGCTATCTCATGACCAATTCATACGTATTTGTACGAAGTGGCTAATTTGTGCGAATTTGTACGACCTCACTCGAATGAATTTGTACGGTTTGTCAGTACTGCAGTGATGGGTAGGTTTAGGGGCGGGGTTTGAGATTAGGTCATTCGTACAAAATCATACGAATTGACTAACTCGTCAAATACATACGATTTAGTAAAAATCGTACCAATTCGTACAAGGGAGGTCATACAAATTCGTATGAATTAGCCACCTTGTAAAAAATGTACGAATTGCCGTGAGATCGGGTTGAACACTTCCCTTTTTTTATTCCCAACACGCACACCGATAGGTTAATGGGACTTACACAATATTGACATCATAATGACGTACAAACACTGATAGGTTCACAGGCTTGGGTGACACCAGCCAATCGTACTGAGGCTATACCTCACTCGGCTACACTAGTTTATGACCTGAGAAAGTGACACCGCATGGGGCGAATTTGTTTCAGGTTGTTTTTCCAAGTTCTCCAGTGCTACTCATAAAATATGTCTGACTGCAGAAGGTTAGGGGAATGGATGTTGCCTGGGGCATTTATAGGTCAAGATTCAGAACTCGTTGTCTATTAATCTTTCTGCTATGGTGAATCTGATGGCATGTTTGCTGGGCGAAGCCTGATTTTATTGGTCGTTGTTAGATTTTTTTTTTATTTGTATTTTTTTTATTGCAATTACTAGATTTATTATGTTTTATTTTAGCTAAATTTGCCAACAGTTATTTGGACACTTGTGCCATAATGTATCTTTGCATTAGAAATATCAAGCAAAGATGCATTTATTTTAAAGACAGACTCTTTTCAAGCAAGACATTTTTTGTACTCTTTAAACCTGAATAAGATGGCAAAACTCAAAACTCAAAACAAAAAAATTGAGGCAATCAGTTGAAACTTGAAACTTGAAATATTTGAGTAAGCTAATTCATACATTAAAAAATATCATGTAATCTCATTTTTAGTAGTGGAAATTTGACCAGGTTTAACTAGCAAATTCAATAAATGCCACCTTGCTAATTGGTTACACAATGCTTTGTTAGCATTAGCATAACCTAGCACTTGCTGAATGAGGACAGCAATATAATACATTTCACATAATTTCATATCTGTTCTCAAGCTAAGCTCATGTTCCTCTTGTCACCATGATGTTAACCCTACAAAAAAAAAACAAAAAAAAAAAAACAGCATAACAGAAAGTCTTCTAAACTAACAGAAAAACATTAAACACGGATAAATCTCCCACTTAATATTAATCTTGCACCAAAAAACACTTAATTTCGGCATTTACTGTCCCTTTTGAGTATAATGGCCAAGCATGCTGGGAAATTGAAATCCCAGGCCAGTTTCGGTTAAAATTTAAGTTAGTCTAAATTAAAAGAAACAAGTTTATAAAACTCAAAACAATGAAACAATCCAGATTACTTAAAATGTGTCAGTTTTGAGAACTCAAAAGAAAAAGAAAGTTCTAAATACTCATTAAAGTTTATTTGTTGGCTCCACCCAATTAATTATTTTGAGCGTTAGGGTTTACAGTGTATGTTGCAAATAATAAAACAATAAATGTATATGTTTGCATTTATAAGTTCAGCTATCATGGTTGACGTTACAAATTTTTGTCATTAAACTGTTTATTTCCAGATTGAATCCCAGATTTTCAGTTTTGGATCACACTGTATAAAGTAGGAATGTTCCATAATAAGACGTTCATTGGAACATAATGTTATTCTTAATCGAAGCCTTCTATTCAGTGAGATTTCTCAACTTTTTGTAATGTCACGCCGAAGGGAACATATGCTGTCAAGCTCTTAAAATGTCAAAAATAGCAGTAGCTGTTACTATTAACAAGAACAGTAGTCCGCATGACTTATGCACTATAAGTCGTACAATAGCTTTGTATGAGGAACACTGTGATCACTATTTATTTTCATTGTATGGAAAAGAGTAGCATGAATATTCTGCATAAATCTCATTTTGTGTTTCACAGGATAAAAGTAAGTCGTTTTGGGTTCTAAATACATAAGGGTTAGTGATTGACTTTCTTTTTTTGATATTGTGTATGCATATAGTATTGAATAGCACACTCCATTTGGAGTTGAATTTTTCATTCACACCCTTGCACTCTGTGACTATGAATAGATCTACCCTTGTTTGATCTTCGGAAAGCAAATTGGTGACCAAAACAAAAAAAATATATTTGCTGAAACAGCAGTGCTGTTGCCCAAGGAGTCTAGAAGCTCTGAGGGTTCATTGTTTTGCTCAGACTTTGATGCCCAAAACCGAGGAAGGAGAGAAAGAGCGAGAAACGATGGAATTAATGTCTGCAGTGTCACCTGAACAAATTGTAGCAGACCAGCCCTAAAATAATTCCATCGAATATGAGCCTTATCTCCGCCTCTGAAAACTATTTCCAAAGCCCTTATCAAAATCCTCTTTTATTCATTTATCATTTTCTTTGGCCTTGAAGCCAACAGTCTGAAAACTATCCTCCACAAGGTTCCAATTACTCTTTGCCTCCCTCCTTCCCTGCGGCTCTGTTTTGCTAAAAAAAAACAGTTCACCTCCAGAGTATCCCGTACCCTGCTGTTGGCTCCTTGCAACTGATCTCAGACTGGTTTTGCTGTGTTAAACTTTCGATTTTGTAAGAGAAAAACAGGTTTGGATGGGCCTTTTATTATGGAAAACCCCATACGAAGTCCCTTTGCTGGAACTTAAATCAGTTTAGTTCTTGGACTTTGACTTTTATATTCTTATAGAACTTTTATTTGTGAAAATACAAAATTTGAAACAAGTAAACCCGTTGAATGAACAACTCTTGGATTTGTGATTCCAAATGTGCTTTTCTTCTCAAATTGGGAAATTTGTAGAAAAACGTAACGTTCTACATTTTAGTATTGTTAGGTCCAGATTTACTAAACAGGGCAAATTGAGCTGTGAAAGTTCTGCGATTGATCTACTGACAACGCGCAAATTACTGAACACAGATGCAGCCGGATCATTTCCATAATGACCAACACAATCTGCCAGTTAGTGTCTGGTTTAAGACATGCTTTTTTTGGGGCGGTAAATAATGGCACAAACATCAGTAAATTGACAAGGACAAACCTTAGTAAATCACATAGCGTGATTTATTTAAATACTCTCCTCCCATAAATTTTGCATTTGAAATGGAAACAATAAACCTGTCCACGCCTTTTCAGCGCTAATTTTTAACTGCGTGTCTTTAGTAAATCCTGACAGTAGTTTATTAACACCAAGCTGTTAGTAATTCTGGCTCTTAATGTTAATAAGGTTGCTTACACCATGATTTAGTTTTACACAAAAAATTCCAAACTGCCAACATATGAAAGTTTACCCCGTTTTCTTGTCTTGCATGATCCAGTAGAGCTGCACGATTAACAATAAACATTATACTCTATATAACTAATATTCCTGAGAGGTTGACTAATGCCATAAAATCTCAAAATATGCAGTTATTTCATCAATTTGCCAGCGAGTGTGCTTGAGATACACTGAAATGAATGGGGTTCAATGCTGGAACTATTGGTTGTTTGGAACTATTGGTTGCTCCTTGACACGCTTTACTTCCGCAATCCTCAGTTCCTATGGAAGTCTATGGGAGTCCCGTAACTCAGTTTTTCAACGGCTCTGTACAATACAACAAAGACACAAGTGAAATAGACCTACCTGAAAATCTTCAAGCGCTATAAATAAGAAATACTACATATGTATAAAATGTATAAAAATCAATGCATAGTATTTAACTGTGTAAATTAAATATACATTTATTCTTATTAAAGTTACAAAAGCCACAATATGTAATTTTTTCGGCTAGAGGTTGCTTATTCAAAACAAAGCCCTTGAGCAGGTCGTAGTTTGTCCATTTTATCTTAAACGAAGCCAATTCACCAGCATACGAACGTTCACCTATCAACGGGTTTTTCTGTTTGGCAAGTGACCTCGCGCGCGCACAGTGGTGAAGTGGCCGTTTGAATTGAGCACACAAACGATTCTGAATTTTTGAGAATCGTTTCTGAATCGTTGGATAACGAATCGCGATGCATCGATGCATCAACCTTTTCTCCCACCCCTACATATTATGCCTTTGATAACAACAACAGAAAAATGTGGGTGCTGTCACTTTAAGACCAACTGCACAGATCCATTATACTTGTGCATTATACTCAACAGTTTAGTTAACTTAAGACATAAATTACTATTTACTTGCAAATCACTTCGACATTTAGGTATGAGTATTTAACTGTTCAAGCCCAATTAGGCGGCAAAAGGCACTCAGTTCAGTTCTCACCCGCTTTATGAGCAGTGGCTTCATGTCGCGCATCTCTCAGACTGTGCTGAGAAACAGTCTCTAAGAGAGTGTGTACACATAGCGAAATGAGTTGTCTGTCGCTGCTTATTGTGCGTCATTGGTCTAAAATAAGGCTATAGATGCTATTGCTCGGCAAAAGGCAGATTCGAACCGGTGTCGTCAAAACCTAAATAACTAAGCCTTATGCTTTACTGACTGCACCACTGAAGACGTTAAAACAAGAGCATAACCATGATATAGAGACGATAGTCCAAAATCTCTATCGGTTTATCATGTCTACCGGTATATCGCCCATCTCTACATGATTCAATGACTCCCTCATAAAGACTTTCGTTACTGGATCAATCAGTGTTTTTGAACAAATCTCTTGAATAAATGATTCAATGACTCACTTGTTGATGAATCATTCATTTAAAATGGGTAGTGAATAGCTTTTCATGTTAAATTCAAAGTGGTGCTAAAGTTATAACATTTCATAGCAAGTTTGATAGAAATCATTGTGACAAGGAATTTGTTTTTTGCTACTGTACCTTTAAGATTGGTAATGAAAATTATGTTATAAATGGCCGCTTGTATTTAGTATCAGTCGAGTCAGAGTAGTGTTAAGCTTATAGTTGATATGTAAACTTAGGCGAACGTATGTTAACGTGATGACATTATAACCATTGTGTTGTGATTGACCCATTTTTGCAATGGAGTTTCTATGAAGATTCAAGGCAGACTGGCAAGGAACAGCATTGTGTGTGCATTGTGTATCAACTACTTTAATAGAGCAAGGTAACTCCTGTTTTCCATGAAATGTCCCATTTCAGTATATGAACATGAGGTTCATTACACAGAAATGCCATAATTGTCAGGCCTCTTCAGTTTTAAATAGTGTACGGACTCATTTGAATTGCTAATGTAGGGACCTTGTTAAAAACAATACTGAACCACTTTTTCTTCATGTTGGGATTCTTAGTAAGGTTATGCAGATGCTACACACAGCACATCATTTGGCAAACTTTCTCAGATTGTGTTTAGACAAGTTTCTGTTTTTACCTCATGACTGTGCAGGCCAAGTTGCTTAACACCGAACAGCCCTTGTTGGTGTGTAAATGTCGGTGGTCATTTATGCTAATGTTTCTAGTTTCTGACAGTAGAAATTGAGGTATTTTGGAATGAGCCATTTTTGTAGCTCAGTTTGTTTTAAACGAGTCTTTTTGGACTAGGAAGAGATTTTGAGTTGTTTAAGGGTGATTTTACACCTGGTGTGCAATTGAATTCGGAAACAGCATTCACATCGCCCAGACAAACCAGACTTTCGGTTAGAAAGAAACAAAGGAAAAATACTCACATTTATTTCTCCCTCGAGCGCCCAACAGATGCAATTCAAAGCTTTGATTCAACAGGCAAAATGTGTCCGACTCTCGCTTTTGCACTCACTTTGTCACCTTGCAGCCTAGGTGCACGTGATAAGAACAGCACTCTGATGCATGTGGAATTGCACGTAATTATGTGTTTATGTGTGGATTATACCAGTCTGTGTTCATTTGTAGCGATTGCAAGCATCCCACGGCGCAGATCAGAGCAGATGCTGCGGGCACACCCATATGTGTTAGGTCGCAAACCTCAGCTTACCGGCAGATTCCACCGGAGGCTGCCATATGGTCACATATAGAGGTGAATCAGAGGCTCAAATCTATCAGGACCAACAGATTAGAGCGAGACCGCTGTACAATTAATATTCCTGGATTCAATTAAACAGAGCACTCAAATCATTAGTCTGTCATCATTTACTGTTAACTTGGTTAATGGCAATTTTATGAAACAGTCTCTCTCTCTGTTGAATGTGGCTCAATTTATGTCTCCTTATAAAAATACATGTGTACCTTATAATTGTATTTGATCAGATTATTGATTTAACATGCTTTTTAATGTGTGCACTTTTTAGCATGCACTCTAGAGTGGTTTTTGATTAGATGGATCTAATCATGGATGGATGGATGGATCAATTGATCGATCCCTCGCATGTCGTATCCAAGCACATTTTATTCTGTCAAACACAAAAAGTAATTTTGTGCAGAATATCCGGGCCACTTATTAATGTAATTCGAAAGAAAATAAAATTATCAAACTGGTCCATATGACATGAGAGCTTCTGAAGTCCTGCAATATAGCTTTGTGTTAGGAACAGACCAAAATTAAGTCATTAGTCACTGAAAGATTTTGGTATCCGTTCCTTGGTATGAGAAATAGCTTTGTGATTTTTGAAATATTTGTGGGGGAGAGCGGGGAACAACCTAACGCTTTTTGACTGTCTCAGTTTGTGTAAATCCACTTGGGGTTCAGAGTATTTATTTTTTCCCACATTAATTTCACACACGTCTAGTGCAATTATGTGGTTTTGTTTCATTAATAGAGGGGCACATTGTAACATGACCAAATGACAGCTTAAAATGTTATCTGCTATAATCAAAAAAATATCCATGACAAATTAAAATATTTTGTCAATAAAAATACAATTATTAACTTTTTAAAATAAAATAATGGCATTTTTTAATCATTAAAAATATATACATTTTTGAGTTGACAACAAACGCATCGTTAAATACAGCTATACAGGGGTGCGTTTCCCAAAACCATAGTTGCTAACCTGTTAGCAACTTAGTTGGTTGGCAATGGGAAATTGCATTGCAACCAACAAAGTTACTAACTTAGTTAGAAACTATGGTTTTGGGAAACGCACCCCAGCATAGTTCAAAAAATAATAATGATGAATAATTTCTGAACATTGACTCTCAGTCATTATTCACCTTTTTCTCATGGTTTCTCAAAAGAATTCATAAAAGTATAGAATATAATATCATATTTCTAATAGGTGCTCATTGAAACGCAGTGTTACATCTGCACAACTGGGATTTAAACAGTGACTCGTGTCTTCTGCTGTTAGATCAATATTAAAGAACTCTTTAAGCTTCATGAGCACGTGCACGGGTTGAAGCGCTATTTTTAGCACGAGTGTAATGTTTGTTAATAGATTTAACGTAAAAAAACATCATTAATCTTGACAAACTATATATCATTCTAAAGGTCTAAACCTCAAGCATCGAGGACAGACCACTGTTTTTCAATGAAAAGCTTATAACGGCTGTATTTTTGCATGAATGTAAGCAATACACATCAAAACAATTGATAAGAAAAAAAGAGCACATACCGTAGTTTCCTAATTACGAGCCACACACGCATCCAGTGCTAAAAGTTTCCAGAATGAATGGAAAGGTGAGGGTCCACTGAATAACATCCCATAGAGCATTTTAATCCAACGAAACAATAACGGTGTAATATTGATGGTTAATCCTTTGTTTACATCGCATTTCCGCGGAGCGGAGTATCATACTAGACTGTTATGCAATAAAATAATGCACCAAAAACCGTCTCCCGGTAGCATAAAGTGGCATGGGTTTAAAGCTTAGAATGTTACGAACATATTACAACTAACCCCACTCAAAAACATGCAAAGATAGCCGCGATATAGTCAAAAATATCCAACTATTGCACTCGTTTTATCTGATGTCATGACGTGCTCATCCAATGATAATGTCTGTTTATCTGGAGCCAATAAAAGCATTGAATCGTCATGACTGACAGAAAATGTAACCAATGAACACACGATTCCAACGAGACCTCTCATGTGTGTATTTGTCACATGGGCGTGAATATTTATTCATTTGAATGTGGCGCGCTCTCCCACGAGAGGCTGAGACAAGTCTGTGTGACTGTGACACACACACACACACACCCCCCTCCCCGGCGTCATCTGACAGCTAAAGCTAACGGGCTAGTACAGACGGTCTCTTTGTAGTAACTGTTTGCTAATCTTACTAACTGGACGGAATTTATTATCCAATGGATCGTCAAAAGAAGTTTGTATTGTGCTGAAGATGCTTTATTTGAGCTCACTCGAAGCAGCTATGTGGAAAACCAATGAGGAGAGTCAAGACAGCGATGACGGTGCTTGTTGACAGAGAAGTTGATCCAATAACATACCGGTGAGTTGCTATGTGTAGTTGTTTATGTATATTGAGAATGTGTGTGAGAATGTATTTATTTTATTGTTTCTGTGTGCTAGAAAAAATGCAATATACCAGTATGCATTATACATATGCTGATATTTTGCATTTTTCCTAGCACACATGGGGAAAAAGTATAAATAATTTTTCCCCATGTGTGTGTAAATAAAACATATATATATATATATATATATATAAAACACATGTAATTGTTTATATATATATATATATATATATATATATATATATATATATATATATATATATATATATATATATATATATATATATATATATATATATATATATATATATATATATATATTGAGACTGTATTTATTTTATGTTTTTCCTGTGTGCTAGAAAAATTACAATATACCAGTGTAGATTATATATATACTGATATTTAGCATTTTTTCTAGCACACACAGAAAAAAAAAATATATATATATATATATAATATATAAAATGCATTTTTTTCCCCTATGCTACAAAAAACGAATTGACAAAAAAAGAAAAGTTCTGGACGGCCGACCATCTGTGTGATTGTTGAATGCTCACTTTATCACCGGCCATTATATTGATTGTAGGACTGTGTGAGAATGTATAGGTGACCATCAATATGAATGCTCACTGTATAGCCGGTCGTTAGATTGATGCTTGGGCTGTGTGAGAATGTATAGGTGTCCATCAATATGAATGCTGTCTAACCGACTGCCCATCAGTTTCATTGTTCATGGGATGGCCTGTAATTAGAGTGAATGATGACAGTGTGATTGTTGATTGAATGGGCAAACTATACAGAAATAGGACATGCAGTGCTAATTCTCTTTCCTTTCCTTGCCATTCTACAGGCATCAGGTTGAGTCTTCAGATGAGCTATGGCATCCAAGCACCAGCCAACCAGCAGAAAAGAGAAGAAAGCTTTCAGATTCTTCAAGATCTGCACTTGCTGTTGTAGACCTGAATCCGCCAGTAAAAGGCCAGTAAATGTTTTTTTTTTTTACATTTGCAAATTGTGTGTGTTTTTATAGCTATATATTTATATTATATTGTTATTTATATTACTAGTTATATTTATAGTTATTATACTTATATTACTTGTTGTATTTTCAGTTGCAAAGAAGTTTAGCTCTTTTTTATTAATATTTCATTTTTATTATATTTTTATAAGTTCTGTTGTACAAATAAATCACTAATACAAAGTCTTATGGTTCTGCCTATTATTTTATAGTTGAAAAAGCATTCAAGCATCATATATGATGGCTAAAACAGCTTGCAGTACACTTCATAACATTAGGTTATCAAGTCTCCTGTAGGTTTCTTGGCACCTGGACATATTCTTAGAAAAAAGCATGCAGGAACCCCATTTTTCATGATATCTTCGTCAAATTTTAAATATAAACTGATGAGACTTTTGCCTTTCAATTCATTAACTAACTGGATTCCTCCAGGCTTATTTTCATATATTTTTACATCAAATAATAAAGTGTTCATTGTAGCACAAATCATCTTCAAGACACTTCAACTTCTATAACTGTTTGTCTTTCTAAGTTTTTTTCTACTTTAATGTTTGGGTAATAAACTGTAAAGTGTCTTCTTTTTAAAGATGTCTAAATTGTGCATGTAGTGCAAATTGTTTAGCAACTGCAATTGTTTTAGTTGGGAGATGTCATTTCTGGGGATGTGCCTCAAGCAGGCGGAGGGAGAAATGGAACAGACATAGTCTTGGAAAAAAGCTTGCAGGAACCACATTTTTCATTATATCTTCCTCAAACTTGAAATATAAACTGATAAGTCGTGTGGCTTTCAATCCATAACTGAACTGGATTCCTCCAGGTCTATTTTCATATATTTTTACATGAAATAATACAACATTCTGTGTAGTGCAAATAATTTTTGAGGCATTTCAACTATTATAATTTTTTATCTGTTTGAGAATTATCAACTCTGATTGCTTTTTAGTAGAGTCCCAAGTGTCTTCTTTCCAAAGATACCTTAATTGTGCCTGTAGCACACTGTTCTCAGGAGCTATAATTGTTTTAATTCAGGTAGGTCGTTTTCAGCTGTGAGCCCCAAAGTGGGGTTGCAGTTTAACAGATATATAAGATTAAAATAATATCAGATTTGTCTTATTTTAAATAAACACAAAAAACAGAGATGAAAAATAAAATTAACCCTTGTATGGTGTTCGGGTCTGTTGGACCCGTTTTCATTTTTTATCAAAAGAAAAATTATACGATTAATTATTTTTTCAAACCGAGAGTCATTGGCCTTGGCTCATTTTCTGTGAGGAATATATATCAGAACACATTTTCAATGACCACACACTGTACACCCCCTACACATTTATATTACACACAGGATGTTCGGGTCCACTGGACCCGGGGCTAATAAAAGTGTGGAAATTGTATGTCCTGTGTACCTTTACTCTGTCCTCCTCCTGTCAGGGCCTGCTGTTAGTGTGTGTATGTTCATGTATATGGTTTATGAGGACACAAATGTGTATAATGACATGGGTATTACAACATAAACAGGGTTTATGACGACATGTGTCCTCATACTAAAGCATACTAAATGGTGTTTTTTGAAATTCAAAAAAATGCCAATAGTTTTCTGTGATTGGTAGGTTTAGGGGTAGGGTTAGTGTAGGGGATAGATAATACATAGTTTGTACATTAGAAAAACCATTATGCCTATGGAGAGGAACCATACACCGTGTGTGTGTGTGTGTGTGTGTGTGTGTGTGTGTGTGTGTGTGTGTGTGTGTGTGTGTGTGTGTGTGTGTGTGTGTGTGTGTGTGTGTGTGTGTGTGTGTGTGTGTGTGTGAGAGAGTGTAAGAGTGAGTTTTGTTTCTACCCCTGCCGTTCCCACACGAGGTTACAATTCTTAAATGTGATCTAACAAAGGTAAAGAGAAAATATTAACCATACAGTATATGCTGTTTATATTGCTTGTAATTGGGATGAAGTAAACATCTGTTGAGTATTTTAACATAACATTTTTGATCGTGTTGAATTAAAAAACCAAAAATGCAGCGGGTCCACCAGACCCACGAACACTGGCTGAATAACAAAAATATGAACACCACACAAGGGTTAAGTAAGAAATGTACTTTTGCTATGGTTAACCCTCTCAAGTCGGCCGTCGCGCCGGCGTGATTGGCTTGCTTTTTTTCTTATCAGTGCCAAAGAGACTCAAATAACTCTGTCATTTTTTATCATTCAGGCAAGTGTTATACATCATTATAATCTGTTAAGTTTCTATTTTTTTTTAGTGCAGTCACAATAAAAACAAATTGTTGTGCTTTTTGCAAAATAAAGAAGTCAAACATGATGCGCGATCTGCAGCCTCTCTGTCAAAGACGCTCATTCAGATAGTCTTCAGAAAATGACCTCTAGCTTATTGAAAACTTGTCTCACAAACATGAGCCATATGTCTAAAGAAACGCTGAAATGTCAGGTTTTAAACACTGTAAACCAAATCAAAAACAAATATTCTGTGTTTATGTAATCCGTTTGAAAGCAGAGCGATGTTAGTTGTTCCTGAGCGGCTCATTATACACTAATGCGACCACACCCACGAAGCCCGCTCTCTATTGAGATTCAAATACTGAGGCGACGCCCACACACACATCAACTCAAACAAACACATTGTGCACGAGGGCGCACTGAAGCTTTCTTTGTTTAACTTAGCTCAAAATTACTGTTAGATGTAAGTAATTACCTTGACAAACTATACATCATTTAAAAGATCTAAGATTCAAGCTTCCATTTTTGACCTCGTTTTTATTCTCATATAAGTCATATAGTGACCGTAATTTGTTAATATGTGTCAGGAGTTATGAATATGAATATGAATCTAATTTTGTGATCCAAAGCCAAATGAGATCACATAAGGTTATTTAAAACATTTGACTTGTGATATGTGCCCGCAACATCTGCTCTGATCTGCGCCGTGGGATGCTTGCAATCGCTACAAATGAACACAGACTGGTATAATCCACACATAAACACATAATTACGTTTTGAGTAAAAACATGGTTTTAATCTCATCAGCTAATTGTTGTGTTTTAATAAATTGGTGTAATAAATCATAAATTATAGTTTAATAAATCATAAATTGTTGTGGCAGAGAATGTAGATTGTTTTAAGTTATCTGGTCTACCTTTATGAAGCAACTCTGCACTGTGCCTAAGCAGAATTTCCCCTTGGGGACAATAAAGTTAACTAACTAACTAACTAAGCAAAAACTCAACTTTTTTGCAGTGTAGTCAAATCTTCTGATCATTTAAAATATAATAGGCCTTTGTTGATTACATTCCAAATAAAACAAACTACAAAAATATATATTTCCTTTGCTCTGTTGCTCTCTGTCACAGGCCTACCTGAAGCTCATTCATTATGCAGCTCATTAATGAGAGTCCTTTGTTATCTCAGGTGCTCTCTCATCATTATTCATTAGATATCACGCCTCCTCGCATATTGGCTTTGTGAAGAGAAACTGTCTGTCACGATCAAAACAGGAAAGACTGGTGCGAGGACTCAAGTGCAGGGAATGGATTATTTATTGAACAAATAAACATAATACAAAAACAAAACAAACCCACGAGGGGGAAATAATCAAACATGAAATAACAAAAGACCAACTTGGAACAGAACACCAGGAACATGAAAGACAACGCAACATTGACAACGTACGAGCACCAGACAGAAAACAGAAGGAGATTAAATAGGAGACAAACAAGGCAGGTAACGAGGACCACAGGTGGGGCAAATTAATCACTAATTAGATGACAAGGAGGGTGGGGTCAAGACTGCAAACAGGAGCACATGGACCAAAATAACAAAACACCACCAGTGCTCAATGAGACAGGACAGACATGTGACATAACCCCCTCCCTACGGAGCGGCTTCCAGACGCTCCACCAGGCCAGGGTGGAGCGGGAGGGACAGACCAGTGGGGGATGGGAGCTCCGCAGCTTTGGAGAAAGCCCTGTGCTCCTCCCAAGCACGCAGGACTGCCACCACGTAACATCCCATCACAGCCCTCCAGGCCGTGTCCGGACTCGGGACCACCAGACCAGGGACAACCGGAACAGGGACCACCGGAACAGGGTCCACCGGAACACAGACCTCCGGAGCTTTGGAGAAAGCCCTGTGCTCCTCCCAAGCACGCAGGACTGCCACCACGTAACATCCCATCACAGCCCTCCAGGCCTTGTCCGGACTCGGGACCACCAGAGCAGGGACCACCGGAACAGGGTCCACCAGAGCAGGGACCACCGGAGCAGGGACCACCGGAACAAGGTCTACCAGAGCAGGGACCACTGGAGCAGGGACCACCGGAGCAGAGTCCACCGGAACACGGACCACCGGAGCAGGGACCACCGGAACAGGGACCACCGGAACCACCAGCACTGGGCCCACCGGAGCTGGGACCACCAGGACTGGCGCGGAGGGAGCCTTTCGCCTCCTCTTTCGTTTAGGATTAGAGCCCACCAGAACAGGGACCACCGGAACTGGGACCCTTCCTTTCTTGCGGTGGTATAGATAGTTCCAAAAGTTCAAGTGGCTCACCAACTCCATCTCCCACTGTGGAAGAGGGTAATCCAAGCACAGATCAAAATTGTCCTTGAGGTCCACATCAAGGCAATTAAGCCTCTCTGCCCTCTCCCAGAACCTCTGGGTAAATTCCCGTATGTCCATTCCCCTTTGGCGGAGAGTACTCAAACTACGAGGATGGACTGGGCTTCCACTCATCCTGCTGAGTCCTCTAATGGCTGGTACGTTCTGTCACGATCAAAACAGGAAAGACTGGTGCGAGGACTCAAGTGCAGGGAATGGATTATTTATTAAACAAATAAACATAATACAAAAACAAAACAAACCCACAAGGGGGAAATAATCAAACATGAAATAACAAAAGACCAACTTGGAACAGAACACCAGGAACACGGAAACATGAAAGACAATGCAACATTGACAACGTACGAGCACCGGACAGAAAACAGAAGGAGATTAAATAGGAGACAAACAAGGCAGGTAACGAGGACCACAGGTGGGGCAAATTAATCTCTAATTAGATGACAAGGAGGGTGGGGTCAAGACTGCAAACAGGAGCACATGGACCAAAATAACAAAACACCACCAGTGCTCAATGAGACAGGACAGACATGTGACACTGTCTTACACATTTTAAATCAGTGTATTGTTTTATGTGAATGAGTAGGCTCAATGATTCTCACATCAGTTTGAAGAAAAAACTCTATACAAATACAGACAGGAGTCAAAAGTCTTGGGACGGATATCTATTGTGAATTTTGAGGCCTTAATTTATTTATTTATTTATTTTTTTTTAATCCTTGCATAAACATTTTTCTCTCAAAAATACAAGCATGTACATACATGTTGCTCACATATTATGGTAGCACAGTTTGTGCTGAATACAGTGTAATTACACTTTTGTTTATAAGCAACTGAAAAAAACACAAATGTCAGAGCATGTCAAAACTTCTAAAGGGCCCCAAAACAGCTCAGACTCCTAGGGGTTAAATAAATGTTCAGTGATATCTTCCAAAGATTTTTTAATTTTGGCACAATTTTTTCTCTAAATAATGTTATGGCAACTAGTAAATACTGAAAATGTTGTCATTCTGGCAAGTGTGGAATGTTTTAAACCATGCATGTTACAACTAACCCTGCATTAGGTTGTGCCCCGCGCTCCCCTACTTTCAAGTCAAATAAATGAAAAATCTAATCAAAGTTCAATGAATTAATCAATTCAGTTCCTATTTGTTCCTGAATCAGAATTATTTGGTTCTTAAGTTTAGCTTGATGGTTCAGTCACAGTGAATAACAGTTCCCCCGTGTAACAGTGGTCTCGTTCAGAGGAAGAGAGTAGAATCCACATGCAGCAAACATTTATTCCGACAAACATAATAAAAGTAAATCCAGGCAAAACTGACAAATCCAGACACGATGAAAGAAAGCAAACAAAACTGACAAGAAGCGCACACACATAACATCAATAGAAGGACAAGACTTGACCAAGAACACAGGAAACACAGGGGTTTAAATACACAGGGACAAACTAACGCTGTGTCCCAATTCGCATACTATCCGTTCTAAATAGCATTCGAAAAAAGAATTAGTATGTCCCAAATCGTAATATGTTGAAAAGAGTATTCCAAAAATTCCTGGATGGTCTACTATTTCCGGTCAGAATTCGAAGTGCAGATCGATGCGCACTCTAACGGCTGATATTGCCCACAACCCATTTTGAGATGGAAGAGGATTCTATTAGAACTACAAACGCGGATAAAAAGTGTTAAAAAACTACAAACATGGCGGTTATGCGAGTTCGACGGAGAGGGTTAGATAAAGGGGTTTGAGTGAGCAATTATCAGTATTTAACCTGACGAAAAGATATTTATTTAATATTATCCACATTATATTTCACCTGCAGCAGCATTGAGAACTTTTGTAATGAGTGAATCCCAGAATCCAGTCATGAGGATGGACACATTTTACACATAGACTCTAAAAAAATATAGAGTCCATGACGTAACCCATAGGTTTCTGAAGAGAGTATTTGAAGCCTCAAAGTCGGCCGTTGTCATCTTGGCAGCGCGTCACCGCATGTCACTCCCGGATAACTGATAATGGGCAAAGAGGCGGGATGTGGCTGGAGCTGAGGTGACGTGATGACTAACAGACAGCTGACAAACGGCAATCCACCTGTCACTCAAAGTGGCCACTCCCTTAATTATGCAGAACTTTAAGGCTTTATATAATGTAAACAAATGAATTCACCACCCTTATGCTGTGTTCACACCAAACGCGAATAGAGCGTCTGGCGCGAGTGATTTCAATGTTAAGTCAATGGAAAGGCGCGTTGACGCGCGTCTGGAGGTCTCGCGACGCGGAGGACGCAAATCCGCCTCATTCGCGCATCCAGTTCGCGCGAATTGGACGCGAATTGAACGTCTTGCGCGTTACACGCGAATGGTGCTTTTGTGCATTCACGCGTTTGAAGCGAATTCGCGTCTGACGCCCGAGAATTCGCGTCTGACGCCCGAGTTGAAAAATTTGAACTTTGCCGTCAATTCGCGCCGCGTTAACCAATCAGGAGCCTGCTTGCTGCTGTCACGTGGTAAAGTGACGTGTATGAGAAACCCTGCATAAATTAAAAATACTACTATTGTGTCACAAAATGTAGTTTTAAGACTTTTTCAGGTGGGAATGTAGTTGTTTAAAGCTCAAATCTGTGGTTTATTTATAAAGAGAGCGCCTATTTAAAAAAAATAATCTTGTGTTTTTGGAGTTGTGAGATCCAGGCGATCACCAGGCAATCACTGCTCATAACCCCGGCGAAGGCAGCCTTTCCTCGGCCAGTCCTTCTGGCGTCTGCCGCTGGCTCTGATGTCCTGTAGTGGTGCGTCTTGTGTAGATCTAACGGCCGAGCTTTGCTCTCATGAATCTATAATTTGTTGTCTGCCAAATCGTTTTGACTGAGGGCAAAGAGAAGTTTCATAACTTTATATTTTAAGGATATTTAAACATACATGCAGTGAAGATAATGTAGGAGTTGCCTGGACCACATTTGTGTGGCTATTAATGCTTAATATATATTTTTAATGAAAATGAAAAGAGGCAGAGTGGTGTTTTATGACATATTTCTCCTGGAGTGCCTTGAACGCGCGTCTATTTCGCTTCCAGCGCTCGATTTCTACAGCGCGTCCAATTCTCTGCGGACACGCGAATGGATTCAAAATTTTTGCGCGTGAAACTAGACGCGGTAGACACGATTTTGACGCTTTTCTGAAATTTAAACTCGCGACTGACACCTGTGGCCAAAAAACAGAACTGCTCTCATTTTCTGCTCGCTCTCGCAGCGGTGGTGACGTCACATCCGCAGACAGCGCGGGAAAAGACGACCCGCCAGAAAATAGGAAAAATAGGATACAGACTTATAGGTGCACCCACAGTGAGTGGACAAGGTGTCAGTATGCTCATCAGATGTTTGAGTCATAAATGGTAAAATAAAAAGGCTATTGTTATGTTTATTTTGGGGAAAAAGTTGCATATAGCCCCTTTAAAATACTAACGTGCCATATATATATATATATATATATATAGATAGACACATATATATATAGACACACACATACATACATACATACTTATATCCCTGGCCCTAAATTTCACATAAAAAAACTAAACTCTTCTCTTCTTATCCATGTAGTTCTCTAAGCTGCAACGTGCCAGAAGCCAAACGACCAGAGACCTTAAGACTCAGTTCAGATGCTGTAATAATTACAGTTATTTCAAGTTAACAAGTGTTCAAGTTATTTTTGTCTGAAAAAAAATGGATGGGTTAGACTGGTTATTTCATGCAGCCAACATGTTTATAGCAAAATATATAATAAATTATAATAATAATACAAAAATATATAAATAATAAAAAGCAAAATATGTGCATAAGACTTTTAGATTCTAACTTCATTCTTTTTTTAAAGCATGTGTACAAACGAAAAGGCTTTAGCACTTATAAGGTCTACTTATGACCAATACCAACCAAGTTATATTTAGGACGCTGTGACGCCCCCATGTTGGAAAGTCTGGACTCAAAGAAAAGCCTGAGTTTCCTGTTTTACATTTCAATAAAGTGTTGGCATTCATAGACGTTCATCTTATAAATGAAAATGACTTGAAGACAGCATGGGTGTCAAACCAACATGTTTATATTAGAGCTCCTTTCTCGACACTGGAATCAACATGTATATTTGCATCGTACTTCCGTTCATGTAGGTGTCGATAAATCACAGTGCGTCTTGGCCAGTTACGAAACATGGTAAACATGGTAATGAAGTGCTAATTTCCAGCTGTGTTTGCCAAAAATGAGTGCTATATTCCCAGATCTTTTCCTCTTTCTCTCACAGCTCTCTCTTCATTGATCACAGGTACGCGGTTTGCTCACAGATGGCTGTAAGGCCAGCTAATCTTGCTGTAGTTAAATGCCATCTGCCTGAACTAGACACCAGGCATTCCAATGGCCACTGTGAATTATGACACAGACAGTGATGGCACTCTTTTACCACCCGACGTGTACTTTTGAGAGTCCCGAGTGTTTGCGATTTGAAACACAAGGGCGAATCTGTCCATAGCAGCAGAATTGATTAGACCCAGGTGCACAGATGACACATACACAGGCTCATTCTTGCTTGACCACACAGGCACAGTGCAGGCATTCTGGGTAGACGGAAACTGCTGGAGAGGTCTGTTTGCCAGATTGCCACAGAGGCCCTATTTGCTTGCATGCGCACACATACAAAGCTGTGACTATGTTTAAACCTAATGGTGGAGCAGCTCCAGGAATTAAGCGGTGCCCACACTTATCTGCTTCAGGGGCGGTTAAGAGCCAGTTAAACCCCCAGGAGGGATCACTCTGCTCGGGGACAAAGGTCTGCGGCGTTCCCCTGGAAGCACATGAGCTTGAAAATCTTTGAAAGGATCTCGCCTTAATATAACAGATTGTCTATGTACACCAAGTGCAAATAGCGTGCCTTGTTGGCAAGTGCTGTTCACACTAGCTCCGCCTAACAATGCCTGGTTAAGCCAAACAAGATAAAAAACACGCATATTTCAATGTCTTCAGTGACGCAGTCTGTAAAGAGTAAAGGCCTCTACACACCGGGACGATTATCGCGTGCGCTTATCGGCAGCGTTTTTCGTGACGTTTTTCGGCACGTCTTGAGTGTTCATACCCAAGCGATTTTCACTGGCGATGCGCCGAGTGAACGTGCACATTCAGTAGATGCGCTCCCGGTACACAAGGTGGTGCTGCGGCACTTTACGTTTCTGACACTCGCTTGTCACTCAGAAGAAGAAGAGAGACAGCATTTACGTGCTTGCCAAAACCATTCACATACTTTTTACTAACTGGCAAGCAGCATTAGCAGCTCATCTTCTTCTTTGTCTACTTACTTCTTATTCGTCGTATCAATGTGTGCTCGGCAAGAGCGTTTTGTGCTTGAGCGCCACCAAGTCGTGTTTTAATATCACTTCAGTAGCTCCAGGCACGTGAACAAAAGCAGCGATCTCATTGGTCGGCCAGTTAACGCGCCGCGTCAAAATAAAAAAAAGAACCCGAGGCGTTTTTTTTTTTAAATTACGCTTTTACGCCTGCCGTTTTGCACGTCGGTGTGCACACTCACATTAGCGCCCTTTGTTTAGTCACAAGGCGTTAAACGTTGGCGATATATGCGCGCGAAAATCGTCCCGGTGTGAACAGGCCTTAAGTATCTAGTATTCTTATCCATTTTCCCATCACATATCACACCGGAAGGCATTTACTTTCAATAAAAAATAAGAAAATGTTCTATAGTGGAAATAAAGTGCCTAACGAAATGTTTAATAATAATAAAAGCATTTATTGGGTAGGGGTAGGTGTAAGGAGGGCTTTTATCGTCCATTAAGGCGGCTTCCATTTAATAATTTTAATAAATATAATCATTAACCGTCTATGTTATTATTGCATCCTGTTAATGTACAACAATACTGAGGTGCAAATAGTATGTATCTGTCTGTAACGAGGACTCAGATAGGTTGGGATCCATATGCAGTTTTTTAAAAGTACACAAACTCACAGTACAAGTAGGCGTGGATCGGAAAACCAGGGAGAACAGCAATATCAGAGGCAGAGCAGAAAACGTGGTCATAACAGGCAATGGGTCAGGGCAGGCAGCAATCAGTAGTGAAACAATGTCCAGGCAAACAGAGATCAAGGGGCAGGCAGCACAGGGTCGTCAACGATAGTCCAAGGCAGATTCAAACACAGGCAGGAGAATAACAAGGGGACAATAACGCTCAGAGATGCCGCCAGGGCAAACAAGACTTTGCAATGAGTGTGTGTGTGTTCAGGGTATAAATAGGCAGAGTGATGATGATCAGGTGTGCAGTAATCAGAGATGGTGGTCTAGTGGGTTAAACCACTCAACTGATATGCAGAAGGTTGCTGGTTCGATCCCAGCAGTCGCCACCAGTGTGTCCTTGAGCAAGGCACTTTACTCCACGTTGCTCCAGGGGGATTGTCCCTGTAATATGGGTACTGTAAGTCGCTTTGGATAAAAGCAAAATGTAAATGTAAATGTAAATTTAATCAGTCCCAGAGTGAAGGTGCATGGGAAATGAAGTCCAAATGAAAATCAGTACTCTGGTAAGTGAGACCTCTCTGGTGGCCGACGGTGGGATCTTCACCTGCAGGGCCCCTAATCCTAATCCCTAATCCTGATTCTGCTGACAGTACATCCTGAGGAACTTGGATATTTCTTGATTTAAGCGCTCGGTTTGTCCATTAGACTGTGGATGATAACCAGAGGTGAGGCTTATGTTCACATTTAATAATCGGAAGAAAGCTGACCATACCCTCGACGGCAACTGAGATCCTCGATCAGAGACGATGTCCTCCGGTAGCCCATAATATCGGAATATGTAGTGAAGCAGGTGTTCGACGGTTTCAAAGGCTGTGGGAAGCTTAGGTAGAGGAATTAGTCGACATACTTTAGAGAATTGATCAATCACAGTTAATATGGTGGTGTTACCTTGTGATACTGGTAGGTCAGTGACGAAGTCGATGGCTATGTGGGACCATGGCCGTTGTGGAATGGGTAGTGGTTGTAGCAGTCCTGCTGATTCTGGAAGTTGCGTCAGAGTCTTTGCTGCAGCACATGTGTTGCATGCGTTCACGAAGTCGGTAATGTCAGCCTGTAATGTGTCCCATCAGAATCGGTTTCTTATCAGCTGAGTTGTGGTTGTGATTCCCGGGTGACCGGAGCTTGTGGCAGAATGAACCCATCGGATCACCTTCTCTCTGAGCTCTGGCGGCACAAATGTTCGGTCGGCCGGGCATTCTGCAGGAGGTGGATTCTGTGCGTGTGTCTGTGTAATCTCGGACATGATGTCCCATTAGACCGGGGCCAGAATTAGGTTGGGAGAAATAATGGCATCTTGCTGAGAGTTCTGAGGGGTGGGGTCGTATTGCCATGATAATGCGTCAGCTTTGATGTTCTGTGACCCTGGAATGTTCGTGATTGTGAAGTTAAAACGAGTGAAGAAAAATGCCCATCTGGCCTGTCTGGGGTTCAGTCTCTTGGCTGAGCGTAGATATTCCAGATTATGATGATCGGTCAGCACCAAGAACGGATTTCTCGTCCCTTCCAGCCAATGCCGCCACTCCTCGATTGCTGCCTTCATCGCCAGTAGTTCGCGATTCTCCACATCATAATTCTGTTCAGCGGTTGAGAGTTTTCTGGAATAGTAAGCACAGGGAAACAGTTTAGGCGGGTTACCTTGGCGCTGAGAGAGGATGGCACCAATCTCGTTGTTGGAAGCGTCCACTTCCACCACAAATGGCAAGTGTGGGTCAGGATGGTGCAGAATGGGAGCGGACGTGAATCAACTCTTCAGGTTACTGAATGCTTGGAGGGCGTCCACGGGCCACCGGAGTTTGCTGCTTCCTCCCCTTGTCATGGCTGGGTTAGTGGTGGGAGTGGTGCAGCGACTGAACTGAAATTTCTGATGAATCTTCTGTAGAAGTTAGCAAACCCCAGGAATCTCTGAAGCTCCTTAATTGTTGAGGGTTGATGCCAATTTAGGACTGCCCGCACCTTTCTTTCATCCATTGCCACTCCTTCGGGGCTGATGATGTATCCAAGAAATTATACTGATGACTGGTGAAACTCACATTTTTCGGCTTTGGCATATAGCTGGTGATCTATCAGACGTTGTAGCACAGTGCGGACCTGCTGGATATGTTCCTCCATGGTGTTTGAGTAGATGAGAATGTCGTTGATGTATACCACAAGGCACTGGTTTAGCATGTCTCTGAAGATGTCATTGACGAAGGATTGAAACACATCACAAAATATTCATAGTGCCCGTTGGTTGTGGAGAATGCCGTCTTCCATTCATTCCCCTCCCGGATGCGAATGAGGTTATAGGCAGAACGGAGGTCGAGCTTTGTGAAAAACTTGGCAGTTCGTAATTGTTCCAGAGCAGCTGGATTGATTGCAGGCAGCAATCAGTCGTGAAACAATGTCCAGGCAAACAGAGATCAAGGGGCAGGCAGCACAGGGTTGTCAACGATAGTCCAAGGCAGATTCAAACACAGGCAGGAGAACAACAAGGGGACAATAGCGCTCAGAGATGCAGCCGGGGCATATCAGTACTCTGGTGAGTGAGACCTCTGGTGGCCGACGGTGGGATCTTCACCGGCGTTTGTGACACTGTCAAAATAAAGTATAAATTGCATGTAATTTCTATATACACATATTGCAAAGAACTGTTACTTTTACATGGTACACTAATAAAAATAACCACAGTTGGGTTAAAAATGGGCTAACCCAGCAATTAGGTTGTTTTAACCCAGCGGTTGGGTAAATGTTTGCTTAAAACAACCCAATCGCTGGGTTGAAACAACCCAATTGCTGGATTAGTTCATTTTCAACCCAATTTGGGTTATTTGTAACCCAGCATTTTTTAGAGTGTATAAATAGAATATATCACTATTTTCACTTAGTATGCTATTTCACTTAGAAAATAGCATCTACAGCTATTTGCACTTAGTGTAAATATCATCTATTGCTAAGAAAATGTTATATTCACTTAGTGTAAATAGCATCTATTAGTGCAAATAGCCGCTGCCTTAATTTAAACAGTAAAAAAACGATTATGGCTTTATGCAGGATGTGATGGGGACAGTTTTACATTGTTAAGGACTATATAGCTCAACATATTGAAATAGAAAGTTAAAGTTAACGTCACATCTGTGGCCGTCACACCGTTTGTTACTTGCTAGTCAGAGGCAGATGGTATAGGGGGAGGGATATTATCATTCTAGAGAGCATATAAATGGACAAAAATATACAAGTTTTCAGTATATTTTTGGTGCAGAATAAATGCAGTTTAATTGTGTATTTCTGCAGAACTAATATTTTTTATGGGCTATTATATTGCCTTGTAGTATTGAGGTCATCCATTAATAGACATTAGAAAGTTATTTTATTTTACTGTATTTACTTTTTTTTGAGGTTATATATTTGGTAAATAGATGACCTCAATGTAATAGACAATTTTATTATTTTAGATTATTATTATTTTTAATGCTAATAGACAATAAAAAAATGTTTTAGCATTGAGGTATTCTATGTTAAATATGTGACCTTAATACTAATAGATTTATTCATTCATTCATTCATTCATTCATACTTAAAATCGTTATTCAATTTTTGTGTATTTAATACAACCGAATCAACACAACTGATAGTTAGATTACACCAACATAAGAAATCTGTAACCATTAGATGAGGTATAAATATCTTGTTATGGTAACATTACATCATTTAATATATTCAGTATTTATTTTGTTATTGTATTTTTACATTTTAAAGTGTTGTAGGTACAAAGTTAAGACGCCAATAATGACATAAAAATGTATGCAAGTATGCATTATTGTAAACATGCTTTGCTGCTGTTTTTGGACATTTTGTTATTGTTTGTTTTGCCATCCTCTCTCTCTAGAACGTAATTTTTAGTTTTTTCCCCCTCTTGTTTTAACCCCGCTAACCTCATCAAGCCTGCCTGACACAAACATCGATCCCAAATCCTATTAGAAGCACTTCCTCTGCTCTCCAAAACCCCCCAAACAAGTATGAGTGTTTCTGAGTAGCTTTTCACGAAGTAAACTGACAACTCTCTGAATGTTTACCCCCCCAAGTTCATAATTAAGTGTTTATACCAAGTGCGGTTACATTAGATGCTCTGCCATGCTGTAGTGTGATTTTTTACACAATGCTAGCAGCATGAAATAAAACTCAATAGATGTTCTGAGAACTGGGGAAAATAAGTGCAAACAAGTCTTTCAAAGAATTGCAAATGTGAAATGAGGGGATAAACAACAAAAATGTCAGGTTGTCAATCTGTTTATAGTGGCTGAAAACTGAAGTGGTAAAATATAATGTGTTAAGCTGCAGCATGTGTTGAGTCGAATGCTTTTGTTAAACTAACATGAAACCTGACAGATGAGTTGCATAACATTTTCTTTGCTCCCTTCATCCCTGTATAAGAGTCCTGGGTGTCTTCTTTACCCTGCGGGCGGTATAATAGAAAATGACATGGCTCAGACACCTTTGTCGAGCAGACGTGGTGGAAATCTTGTATAAGTGACGCAATCCCTTTAATGTGATTTCTTCTCCTTAAGATGCTAAAGAGGGATTACTTCAAGAATTAGCAGCCAGTCTTTACCTGCAACATGTCACTTCCCAGAATGCACGTCTGCTTGCATGAGAAAGCTGACTAGCCCACGATTTATCACCTGTACTAAAATGGCTGTGTTACAGTGGTGACAAAGGAAGCCACATTTGACTAGTTTGCCCTGTATTATCCCGTTACACAGGCTAATGAGGTAAGTGATTAGCATGTCAGCCTTCCTCCATTAGCATGCGCTGGGATTCACGATGATTTGTTTCGTCAAGTTATCGTTGTCTGTGCCTGCAATTCATCTGAGGCAGACAGCGGCGAGGGGCGAAGGGTATGCTAATGACTGTAAATCATTGATAAATACATTTTACAGTTGTTGTCGCAAATTTACTCTTGTTGACTCTATTCAAGTACAATGTAAAAAAAAACTGAAGCTTTAGTGGATAGTTTGTCTCTAAAAATTGCACAAAATATTATATATGAAATTTTACAGTTGGTACAAAGACACTGTATTGACCATTTGCTATCAATAATCTGTATTTGCTTTCCAAGACAGTTTTATTTTAGTATTTTTTTAACAACTATTGTGGTATTTATTAATATTTTGGCTTATATTATAGCTTATAATTAGCTTATTATATATTTTAAGTTTTGTATGTGCTAATATTACTTTTGTAACTTAAACATTAATTTTGGATGGGATTAATCGCGATTAATCGATTTGACAGCATCGAAGATGGCTGTAAAAATAAATCTACATTGTTTATCCTTTTGATCTATCATCCAAAAAATGCTATCTGGAGTGGAAGAAAAATCGAGAGTCAGGTTTGCAATTTTACCATTTATATTTGTCAGGTAACTGTGCGTTTAATGCTGCTTTCACACCAAACGCGAATAGAGCGTCAAAATCGTGTCTACCGTGTGTAGTTTGACGCGTGAACATTTTGAATCCATTCACGCGTCCGCTGCGAATTGGACGCACGTAGAAATCGAGCGTTTGAAGCGAATTAGACGCACGTTCAAGGCGCTCCAGGAGAAATATGTCATAAAACACCACTCTGCCTCTTTTCACTTTCATTAAAAATATATATTAAGCATTAATAGCCACACAAATGTGGTACAGGCAACTCCTACATTATCTTCACAGCATGTATATTTAAATATCCTTAAAAAATAAAGTTATGAAACTTCTCTTTGTCCTCAGTCAAACCGATTTGGCAGACAACAAATTATAGATTCATGACACCAAAGATCGCCCGTTAGATCTACACAAGACGCACCACTACAGGAAATCAGAGCCAGCGGCAAACGTCAGAAGGACTGGCCGAGGAAAGGCTGCTCACGCCGGGGTTTATGAGCACTGAGCACCCGGTGATCGCCTGGATCTCACAACTCCAAAAACACAAGATTATTTTTTTTAAATAGGTGTTCTCTTTATAAATAAACCACAGATTTTAGCTTTAAACAACTACATTGCCACCTGAAAACGTCTTAAACTACATTTTGTGACACAATAGTAGTATTTTTAATTTATGCAGGGTTTCTCATCACGTCACTTCACCACGTGACAGCAGCAAGCAGGCTCCTGATTGGTTAACGCGGCGCGAATTGACGCCAAAGTTCAGATTTTTCAACTCTGGCGCCAGACGCGAATTCGCTTCAAACGCGTGAATGCACAAAAAGCACCCCTCGCGCATAATGCGCGTATCGCGCAAAACGCTCAATTCGCGTCCAATTCGCGTCAGGCGGAATTGCATCCATCGTGCCACGTGAAACGTGTGTAACGCGCCGCAGGACCTCCAGACGCACGTCAACGCGCCTTTCCATTGACTTAACATGGAAATCACTCGCGCCAGACGCTCTATTTGTGTTCGGTGTGAACGCAGCATAACAAGTAACAAGTACCCTTGCAGACAAAATACTTTGTGATGGTAGACCAGTGTAATCAAAAACAGGGACCAGACAGTTATTTCAAAGATAATTTATTTGGTTTGAAACATATTTTTTTATATTTCCTCAAGATAAAAAATGCTGAAAATATTTCACCTTTCAAATGTAAAGAATCAGATCATCGAAATATGAAAGTTTTGTCATAATTTACTCACCCTCATGTTGTTTCAAACCTGCATATTTAAAAAAAAAGATCCGTTTTGTGCATACAATGCAATTCAGTGAGGCCTGAAACAACAGGCATTCCTTATATGGAGGGAAAACTTTTTTTTTTGTGTTCCACAGAAAAGTAATTCATATTTGAAATGGCATGAGGGTGAGTAAATGATGACACAATTGTATTTTATTTTTCACTACACTTTTACCTTAAAACAGTCTGCTATTGCGAAATGCCAAACAAATTTAATATTATGTAAATTATATTCAAATGCGTCTTGGATGTGTAGAATCCATGGATTTTTTCAGTTGAAGTAGAACAGTATAGGCACAGACTACAAAGCTGTTCTTGTTTACCAGGTATTTTCTTTCAAACAATCACGTCTTAGCAGATCAAAGTGTTTTCAACGTCTAGTTGCTTTGAAAAACAACCCCCTGCTGTCTTACGAGTTATGGCAGTACTAAAGATTTATTAAATATTTCATAGTCCTTAAGAGTGAACAGGTAAGACTGTCAATAAAAAACCCTGGAGCTCACAGACCTGCGCTATCGCAAGGACGTACTTAAATAATGACGTTTTATGATGTGTGAAATAAGACTGTGCTCTGATACAGCAGGGATCATCTCACAGTTATGTTCTTTTGGTCTAGATATGGTATAAAGTCATGTGTATCTGAAAACGATGTTAGCATTGAGTTAAGTGTATGACACATTACTGTAGTCTGTGACTTACACACACACACACACACACACACACACACACACACACACACACACACACACACACACACACACACACACACACACACACACACACACTTTGTGTTTTCATGTTTTATGGGGACTTTCCATAGTCATAATGATTTTTATACTTGTGGTGGGTATTCAGGGTGTCGCCTTGCAGTGGTTGGCCTCTTATCTCAAAGACAGAACCTTCCCTGTGAGCATGGGGAAGTCTTCTTCTTTATTAGTTCCCCTATTATGGGGTGTGCCCCAAGGGTCAATTTTAGGCCCACTTCTCTTTTCAATTTATATGCTGCCATTGGGTGCCATTTTAAAGAAATATAGGATCTTCTACCACTGCTATGTTGACGATACACAGTTTTATCTACCGGCAAAAAATTACAGTTCTTATCTCTTGGACGTACTGTGTGACTGTTTTGAGGAGATCAAATGTTGTATGGCTAATCATTTTTTGCAATTAAATTAAATGAAAGCAAAAGCGAAATTTTGATTTTCCGCCCATCCAGGTCTTCATCTCCTTTTAATTTAGGTTCTATCTCTGCCACTGTTCAACCTAATGTAAGGAATCTTGGGGTTACATTCGATTCGTCCCTACATTTTGAGAAACAAGTCAGTTCAGTGGTAAAGAGCAGCTTCTTTCACTTGAGATCGATTGCGAAATTTAAAACGTTTTTGTCTCCAAAAGATTTAGAGACCCTAATCCACGCCTTCATAACATCATGTCTGGACTACTGTAATTCCTTAGCCTGACAAGCCAGACCCACATCAAGATGTTGGGTCTGGGAATTAACCATTGGCAGGGCTCAATCCGAAGGGCGGGACAAATGGTTGTCTTTCAAATTCCCTCTGCAACCAGAGCAACGAAGAAGGTGAAGCGGAGCTAGTTGATAGATTAAACTTTCGCCGTATCCGGTCGGCAAAACTCCGAACACATCTTCCTTTCTTAAGAATGACTTCAGTGCCGTTCTTTGTTCTTTTCTCAAAGAAAATCTTTAATCCAAGTCTTCCAGAGTCGCGGCCAAAGTCGATTGGAAAGACCACTGTTCGCCGGCTTCTTTGTTTACAAGTAGCACGCGGAACAGCCGCAACTCTGCCACCATTATGTTAAGCCCGCCCACCGACTCGATACACGATGTGATTGGCCTGACCAGAGTTTGTTTTTTCCAGCTCGCAAGCCAACGGAGAGTTGCTAGACGACCCTGGCTGCAAATTAGATTTGCTGCCGCTATGGTGCGTCTAGATTTCTAGGCTAGTATTTCCCTGTACTGCGGCCTGCCTCAAACTACAATCTCTCGCCTGCAAATTGTCAAAAATGCTGCAGCGAGACTTCTTGCCAGCACAAAAAAGAAAGATCACATTTCATTTTAGTGACTTTACATTGGATTCCTAGTAAGTTCAGAATGGATTTTAAAGTTGCAGTATTTGTGTATAAGGCTCTATCTGGTGTTGCACCAAAATACATAAATGACCTTCTGATTCCTTACACTCCCCAAAGAACTCTTGGGTCTTGTAATCAGCTTCTTTTAACTGGCCCACCTTTTCGTTGTAAAACTAAGGGTGGTCGGGCCTTCTCTGCTGCTCTGGAACAGTCTGCCCTTCAATGTGAGGTCTGCTCCTTCATTAGCCAGTTTTAAATCGGCTCTTAATTGTCATCTGATTTTAAATAGATTGATATTGGTAGATTTTATATGAATTATTATTTTGGATTGTATCGAGTCTAATGTGTTTATATTGTGTATATGCCTTGTTTCTTTTTATGCTTTCTTTTATATGCACATTGTCTTACTGTACAGCACTTTGGCGTAACTCTGTTGCTTTTAAATGTGCTATAGAAATAAAATTTGACTTGACTTGACTACTGTACAAACTGTATATTCTATCCCCTTACACCAATCCTACCCCTAAACCTACCCACCACAGAAAACCTTCTGCATTTTTACATTTTACATAATACATTTCAAACCAAGTATACCTACTATACAGTATTGGATTTCATGTCGCAGCGACTTACTAGCATAAACATATCCATATTTATCATTCCAAATCGTGTGTAAGCATCCTCATGTTATGTTTCAGACTAACCCTTCACACTGTATTTATGTTGCTCTTGGTCTCTTTCCACTTGACCTGGCCATGTCATTCAACCTGAAAGAAGATTATCTGTGTCTACAACTGGCGCCCACACACTCAACAAGGCCAGGCGCTGTTGTAAGCCAGCCGTATTTAGATTTAGAGCACATTCACATTTACCTAGTTCCATGTTTGACCTGTGGATTACAGAAGCATCTCTCTGGCTCTTTGTTAATCCCTCATGCAGAAATCACACACACCTACACTCAGAAAACCCAGGGATACTGTACACCAGTGAACGCCAAATATAACAGGCTTACACTTGGGGAACAGGATTTACCAAGGTATTGTAGATTAGAGCAGTGAGTCCCTCGTTGGACGTGTTCATTTGAAGGAATGTAATGCCAGAACATTGTCCAACATGAGGAAATCATTCTGGAGCATGTGGAGCCTGTACGAATGATGCTTATATATGTATGCAACAATTTACAGTAAAGGCCAATTTATACTTCTGCGTCGAGTGTACGCCGTTGCTACACCGTAGGCTGTGATGCGCGCGTACCCTACGACGTACCCTGACGCGCACCTCTCCAAAAATGTAACAACGCGCCAATTCTACGCGGACCGCAAGCGCTGTGATTGGTCTGCCAGAACTCTTCCCTCAGCTCAATAAATAAATAAAGAAATCTGCGATAGGAGTGTGTGTGTCCAGAAATGGGATGATAGTTTCATCCTTACATCTGCTATATAACACAATGTTTTGTAGTACAGAGATATATAGATTTGCTGTGTATAGTTTATTTATTTTCTCATTAAAACCAAAGATGTTAATCAGTGATTGTATATCAAGAACAGGGACACATTTGGGTGCATTTCGTTTTGTGATTTCAACGGAACGAATACTCTCGCAACAGCAATCGATTGAAGCCAGGGGCGTAAATTTCATCTAACAGTTGGGGGGGACAATAAACATGAAATTTCTCAAGAGCAATTTTTGAAGGGGACACAAATAATACAGCCAAAATCGTACTTGTAAGGATATGTGTACCACAAAAAAAAAAAAAAAAATCGTACTTATTTGGCGTACTGAAAAATTATCTAATGTCCGTTTTTCTTTTCTCTGTCATTTTATCTGACCAACAACACAAAGCGACAGTTGTTTAAATACGATTAAGGTTCACCACGCAATCATATTATAATTATAAAATTATCTTGCGTCCTCCACATAGTATTTTATACTATGATATTCAGATATTTAGATATTCAACTGCAGCAAGCCCTCTGATCTGCCACTTATCATATTGAGCAAAACCCTACACAGATCTGACAGAATGGCCGTGCGCATATACTTTCGGTTTAGAATTAGCGCTAATTTTTTTTATTTGGGGGCGGGTTGCTTGAATTTTGGGTTCATTAGCCTATTATTCGTAATGAAAAACACAGCAACAAAACTACAATGACACACTCCCTTAAATAGGCGCTTTTACATTTCGCTTTGAAACCAAATCTTCGATCATCTTGTCTGTCAGCTGTTTGCTCGTTCGGCTCGTGCTGTATTGAGCAGACACGTTCAGTTTTTAATTGTTGTGTCTGTTCTCTAACTGAACTAAATGATTTTATTACTATAAAAATGAAAACGACGGTGGCCCGGAGCGGTGCCGCGGTGGGCAAGTGATGGTAACAGTATTTTGCCTAATCTGTATTAAAGAGAAAAGAGTCACTTCATCTGATGTTTAAAGTGAATAAAATAGCCTTGACAGCTACTTGGTGTTTCACAACTGCTGTCTGAAGAGCTTTGTTCTCTCCCCAAACCTGTGGTAGTTTTTTACGGTCTATGGGTAACGTTAGTTGAGGTGCGCGGTGGATCAAACCCACTGTGGGGCAAGGAGGAGGGGGGACTCAAAATGTTTCTAAACTTAAAACGCATTTTTTGTCCCGTTTGCGTTTGTATTGTTTTACTACGTGCACATTTATTTTAAGTATATATTGTTATATTATTTAAAATACTCAGCATGGTTTTTAGGGGGGGACAGCCCTCAGATTGGGGGAGTCCTGCCCCCCCCGCGATTTACGCCCCTGATTGAAGCGCTCGTCTGCACGAGCTACCGATACTGAAAACAGCGCCACAAGCTCTCTGCATGATTTCGGAAACGGATTCCAGCGCCATATCGCCTCTTATTTACCTCTACTAATCAACTAGAGATGCTTAATTTGTATTAGATACAACAACTCAAGCTGCAAGAAAAGCCGCAAACTGACGCCATGACGGCTGCTGATACTCCCGCAATATAAACAAGCTGCTTCTTCGGCTTTTGCCTTGATACTGTGGGTTACCATCAACATGCCCGTGGACACTGCCTACTAGCGGTCTGCATGTGTAATTGCAACAAAAACAAAAATGGACAAAAACGCAGAAGTATAAATGAAAACCAACGCGTAACTCGCGCCGTAGAGGATACGCCGTAGGTCCGACGCAGAAGTATAAATCAGCCTTTAGGTTCAATTTGCTTACATTAGCATTTGGTAGTCTAGGTTCATATTCACTTCTGCTTATGGCAATACATTCTTATAATTTATCATTACATCATTTGTATATTTATCAATCAATGAATCATTTACATGTTATCAATTAACTGTTTACATGTTAATGCATTCTATGATAATGTGTGTGTGTGTGTGTGTGTGTGTGTGTGTGTGTGTGTGTGTGTGTGTGTGTGTGTGTGTGTGTGTGTGTGTGTGTGTGTGTATTTTTGTATACACATATGTATATATACACCGATCAGGCATAACATTATGACCAATATTGTGTTGGTCCCCCTTTTGCTGCCAAAACAGCCCTGACCCGTCATGGCATGAACTCCAATAGACCCCTGAAGGTGTGCTGTGGTATCTGGCACCAAGATCCTTTAAGTTCTGTAAGTTGCGAGGTGGGGCCTCCATGGATCGAACTTGTTTGTTCAGCACATCCCACAGGGATGGGGAATTTTCCAGGCCAAGTCAACAACCATTCCTGAACCATTTCTTTGTGACAGGGCGCATTATCCTGCTGAAAGAGGCCACAGCTACCAGGAAATATTGTTTCCATGAAAGGGTGTACATGGTCTGCAACAATGCTTATGGTGGTACGTGTCAAAGTAACATCCATATGGTTTCCAAGCAGAACATTGCCCAAAGCTGGCTTGCTCTCTACCCATAGAGCATTCTGGTGCCATGTATTCCCCAGGTTAGTGATGCACACACACCCGGCCATCCACATAATGTAAAAGAAAACATGATTCATCAGAACAGGCCACCATCTGTCATTGCTCTGTGGTCCAGTTCTGATGCTCAAGTGTCCACTGTTGGTGCTTTCGGGGATGGACAGGGGTCAGCATGGGCACCCTGACTGGTCTGCGGCTATGCAGCCCCATACGCAACAAACTGCGATGCACTGTGTATTCTGACACCTTTCTATCAGAACCAGCATTAACTTCTTGAGAAATTTGAGCTACAGTAGCTCGTCTGTTTGATCAGACCACACAGGCCAGCCTTCGCTCCCCACGTGCATCAATGAGCCTTGGTTGCCCATGACCCTGTCGCCGGTTCACTACTATTCCTTCCTTGGACCATTTTTGATAGATACTGACCACTGCAGACCAGGAACACCCCACAAGAGCTGAAGTTTTGGAGATGATCTAACCTAGTCATCTAGCCATCACAATTTGGCCCTTGTCAAACTCGCTCAAATCCTTACACTTATCCACTTATTTCAATGTCCACTTGCTGCCTAATATATCCCACCCACCAACAGGTGCCGTGATGAAGCATGATTAGTTATGCAGTTTTGCAGTTATTCTGCATGATCATATTCTACATCCCTTTATCCTATACCCAAAACCTAAACTTAACACCTTACTAACTTAATAGTTTATTGAGGCAAAAGTCATAGATAATACACTTAGTTAAGAGTGAGAACTGGACCCTAATCTGTACTTCCTTTTATTCATGAAAACAAAGTATTAATTGCAAGGCATTGCAAATCCAATATAATGAATATGCACTATATTTACAGACATCAAATTATTGCCAAACGTTCAAACATTCAATAAAAAAGCTAAGTTGTTTTATGATTCCTGGGGAAGAAGCTGAGCTGTATCAGACAGCAAAGTTTACTCAAATAGAGCATTTGAATTACTTAGAGCAGTTTCTGCATATTAAGTTGGGATTGGAAGTATTTTAACATCAAACAAAATGGCACATTTTACATTTAAGAATAATAGCAGGTTTGGAAAACACATTATAAATTGGGTCACAGCACAGATTCAGTGGTCCAAAATGGAAGAACATTAAATGCCACAATTCCTTTCTGCTCGCACAATACCAAAAGAGGGAGGCAGAAAAAGAGAAGAGATAAATAAAGAAGGAAGAGATAGGGATAAAGAGGTGTGTGAGACAGAATTGGGCCCGCATGTGGATCCACAGGCAGAGAACATTTGTGATCCGCCTCACTGCACCGTGGGAGAGCGTTTCCTAGCCCTGGATTACCGCAGCACATTGAATAGACCAAAGACACTTTGAGAGAAAGTGTGTGTACATCAGTAGGAGATAAACACAGTACTGTGGAATGCTTATTTTCTCTGCATCAGTAGAAAATCCGGATTCGGCCCAGTCTCCTTTACTCTTCCAGTGGAAGTCCACACTGGTTGCAAACCTGTTTATCTGGGAAACCTGTTTATCAAACATGGGACTAATTAGACTTGCATTGTAAACATCGCATTGTCTGCCTCAGCATTGCATTGTCTGAGAGTGCAGCGCATAGACACGGTGAGCCCAAATTGTTGATTTTTGCTAGTTACAAAGGACAATTTGCATCTGAAATGAGGGCTGTCATCTTTTACACTCTGAAAAATGAAGGTTTGTAAGGGTTTTCACAGCAATGTCATAGAAGAACCATTTTGAGTTCCATTAACCTTTCTGTGAACAGTTCTTAAAAGACCAATTTTATTAGTGTGAACACATTTTAATAATCTAAAAAAATACTATTAAAGGGGGGGTGAAACACTCAGTTTCAGTCAATCTCATGTCAATCTTGAGTGCCTATAGAGTAGTATTGCATCCTTCATATCTCCGAAAAGTCTTTAGTTTTATTATATTTATAAAAGAAAGATAGGCTGTACCGAGTGGCTGGGGGCATATAGTGTGGGCGGAGCTAAAGAATGACGAGCACGCGCAGCTATTGCGTTGAAAGCGTCTGAAAGCTGTGACATCCTTAAACATGGAAAAAAAAATCATCCTAAATAAACCATTGAGATCAATCAGATTTAGCCATACATATATGATCCAGAATCAGTTCTAGAGGCTGAAATTGAACGGGAGAAGCAGCAACGATGACTACAGCAGGATGTCTCAATGATATGTACTGTAACTGTAACTTATATACTTGCTTAGCGGCTTGTCATGCGTGAGTTTTACAACATTTGTGTGCGTTTACTCATTGTTTATGAGGACATAATTTGGTTTATGGACTGTATGCGATTTAATTTTAGCAGTAGCAAGCGGAAAGCGTGTTTACATAGAAAAACAATGGAATAGTAGCGCATTTGAATGTATGAGTCGATAGCCAAGAACACAAAGACATTTGAAGCAGTTTTACTCACCGCCTGCCTCCAACACACGACCGTGAACCTTAATCGCTGGGACTGCTCCATCTTTCAGCATTAGACGAGCTACAAATCCGGAGTTGAACCAGGCCTTGTTTATAAACCATCGTCGCCGAAATGCTCAGAACAAACAAAACACTTGCACAACTCCATTGCTGCTACGGAAAAACAAACTCCATCCACTTCCCCATTAACGCTGGGTTCTTTGGGAAGCTGTGCAGGGTTGTCTTGCCCTGACAACCAAAAACACACATCTTTGGTGACATTGTTGATTTCGTGAAGTCCTGTGACTGCAGCACAGCCGGCTTCCCTAAAGCGTTTGCTCTCTCGTTCTAGTTGTGTGCGCGCCATTCCGGGAGCGCCAGCCCGTATGGCGCGTACAAGGACATTCCGCCCTATCTGACGTCAGATAGACCCATACTCTGAAAAAACTTTCCGAAACTTATGAGAAACTGGAAGGAGTTTTTTTTGGCACAGAAATAGTGCATCAAACGTCCAACTTTTTATTTTTAAACTTTGTTCATGTTTAGGATGGGATTCCAAGTCTTTAACAGTGTAAAAAGCTCAGTATGCATGAAACCCCCTTTAAGAACCTTTAGTTCAGTGGTAAGGTTTTATGGATGTTAAAGGGTCCTTTATGGATGCCAATAATGCCAATAAGGAACCTTTATTTTTAAGAGTGGCATGTGCTACAGCAAGCATTGCTATGACTATTTCGAAATAGGGAATTATTTCCTTAACTTTAAAGGGGACATAACACACACCGTTTCTGCAAATCTCATGTTAATCTTGAGTACCTATAGAGTAGTATTGCATCCTTCATATCTCAGAAGAGTCTTTAGTTTTATCATATTTATAAAAGACAGATACACTGTACCGATTCTTTTCGAAAACAGCCGAATTCGTGGAGGCGTGCAGTGGGCGGAGCTAAAGAGTCACGAGCACACACACACAATACATAATTGCATTATCCTTGTATAACTTTAGATTCCCTATACGTTTTTGTTTTTTTACATTACATGCACTTATGCACTGATTGCCAACAAAACAGACATTTGATGCAGTTTGACCGGGATCTTTTATCGCTGGGACGGCTCCCTCTTTCAGTTTCAAATGATTTGTAAATCCAGCGTCGAGCTGGGCCTTGTTCATAAAACATTCGTCACCGAAATGCCGGGAACAAACAAACACACTTGCACAACTCCGTTGCTGCTCCGGAAAAACTTACAACCAAAAACACACTTCTTTAGTGACATTGTTGATTTCATGGTCTAAAAACAAAATGACAGCGTTGCTGACGGCTTCTGTAACCCAACTGAAGCTTGTTGATGGGTCTGCTCTTGCTCTTACTCTGGTTGATGTGGTCTCGCTCTCTCATCCGGGAGAAGTGCCCATACAGGGAATTCCGCCCTTTATGACGTCATGCAGGGCCATACTTGAAAAAAAAACTTTATGAAACGTATACGAATCCTGAAGGAGTGTATATGGCACAGAAATACTCTGTCACGGCATTTTCTTTAATCTTATTTTTTAAGTTGCCAGCCACCGCACGGGTTTTTGATCATTTTCACAAAAATGTAATGGCCCATAGAATATTCTGTTGTATGAATATCTGAGCATGCAATATATCAAAAGAAAGAGCAGACCATCTGCTTTTAAACAAAAGCTTCATGCATAGCTTCATGCATTCCTAAATATGGGTAAGTTTCATAAGCTGAGAAAATCAGATCCAGATCAGATTCAGAACGATGATGAAACACAGATGGAGTAGATTGAGTCCATCAACACCCCTAATGCTTGCACAGTCCTAGAGCTCGTCCTGGGTCAACATTTCATTCAGTAACATTAGGCAGTTTTGATTTATATGATGTTTAATATTGATGATCAAGTTATTTTACATATTGATCTGCTTACATGTGATCGCTTGTTTTGATCAGGAGATTCTGTACTTATTCAGAATATGCGTAATAGCGCCCCCTAGCGCATAACAGTGAAAACACGGAAACTGTGTTTTTGGCGGGGAAGTGTTTTCTCACAAATAACGGAAAATTCCGTGTTTGGCTGGGAAGAGTTTTCTCACAAATAACGGAAAATTCCGTGTTTGGCAGGGACGAGTTTTCTCACAAAAAACTGAAAATTCCGTGTTTGGCAGGTACGAGTTTTCTCACAAAAAACTGAAAATTCCGTGTTTGGCGGGGAAGAGTTTTCTCACAAATAACGGAAAAGTCTGTGTTTGGCGGGGAAGAGTTTTCTCAAAAAAACCTGAAAATTCTGTGTTTGGCGGGGAAGAGTTTTCTCACAAAAAACGGAAAATTCCGTGTTTGGCGGGGAATAGTTTTCTCACAAATAACGGAAAATTCTGTGTTTGGCGGGGAAGAGTTTTCTCACAAAAAACGGAAAATTCTGTGTTTGGCGGGGAAGAGTTTTCTCACAAAAAACGGAAAATTCCGTGTTTGGCGGGGAAGAGTTTTCTCACAAATAACGGAAAATTCTGTGTTTGACGAGGAAAGAGTTAACAGCGTAAATAAGTCAGAATGCATGAAATAGCATTAGACATCGCCTTTAAACATTTCAATGCACATATTAGAAAATGAATTGTGACCAAAAATCTTCCACGCACCTCATGTCTGATCTTTCTGACTATCGCATATGCATATGACAAAAACCAGTAATACAGTTGCCAAACCAACTGTGTGAACCCAGAGGCAGTGAACAAATAATAATGCTTCCATGCATGAAAATGCCATCATTATTTTCTCTAAAGGAAAATAATGTCATTTTGTAAGGTTTTTGCTACATTAGGAGTTGTGAACAGCATGTTGACTTGTAGTCTGATTGATGTTGCATCTCTCTTGTCTTTTTATTTCCACATGTGGCAACTAAAAGTCAGAATAAATTGCGTATTGTAGTATTTGGATAAGGTTACTGTTTAATTTATTTTAGCAAGCCATTTCTTACTCCCCCATCTTTAACTAGAGCATAATGCCAACATCAAAAATGTTTGGTGTCTGTATTTGTTATGCTTTTGAAAGAAGCCTTTCTGCTCACCATGTTTTATGATTTGATGTTTTAATATATTTTAAAATGTAATTTATTCAGATGATGGAAAAGCTGAATTTTCAGAAGCTTTTTTTTTTTGGTGGAAATCATGATACCTCTTTTTGATTAATAGAAAGGACAGCATTTAAAAAAAATGAATGTAAATTATAATATATCAATTATATCAATTATAAATATATTTTACAAAAATATAAATATTTTTAACATTTTAAATGTCTTTAGTGTCACTTTTGATTTTAATACGGCATTTCTTTCCCAAAAAAAAAAAAAAAAAGATTCCAAATGTATTTTACGGTAGTGCACATATATGAATAACTTGGTTAGCAAGTTGTCAAACACTGAAAGCAGCGTTTGCTATAGATAATGACAGAGGAAAGAAGCACCATTTGATCTTTCGCTTCTGTAAATATCAATGTTAAACATAGTTAAGGCTTTATATGTTTTGGTAGTGTTTGAACTTAAGAAGTATAACAAATTGAAAATAATAAAACGAGTCTGATCATTTGTACTTTTATTTTTCTTTTAGGTTTAATGTGAACACATTTCATCTTAAGAAACCGTGTAGACTTTCCATTCATTAGATGTATTGGAATTGGTTGTATTAGCCTTGATATTTCCTGGTATTGATTTGAAAAGAAAGTACTGTAAGTGGCTTTGACTAGAACTTTGTGTCTTAGTGAAATCTTTGTTTCCAAAGAGAAGTTTACCTGATGTCCTTGAATTGATATAAAGTGGTGGTTTGAGTGAACCAGTTTACTCTTGTAGTTGCGTAAACTCAGAAATGAGGTGTTTGCTCAGCGGGTTAGCATATGACTTGATGTTTTGTGACAGATACAGTTTTACAGTGACACAGTGACAGCAGTCTTCTCTGTCATAAATATCCAAGGGAAAACAATCAAACAACAGCAATAAAAATAGCTAATTAATCCCACTGTTGTTTATTGTCATTTAAAAAAAATGCAGTTTTGTAAGAAATAATATAGCAGGTAAATTGACAGATGTTAATTTTGGACCCTGTCTTGTAACCTATGACCAGGAGTAAAACATATAACCATATCACGAAAGATGGCAACACAAATTACACCACCACATGCAGCCGACTTCATCCATTGTTGTCAGTGCTCTGAGTGATTGTGTGCAGGAAAAGAGAGTCAAGGTTGTCTGTGAGAGTGGGCAAACAGAAGGAAACGTGACAGGCAGGCTCATTTTCAAGCAGCAAGGTTGGTTAAGATTATAAGCTGTATTACTGACTAACCGAGCAATCGCTCCCTGCCAGCCACTGACAGCCTTGTTACATGACAAAAGCTTAATTTACTTGTCAAAAAAACAACATTTCTCTCCCTCTCTCTTCAGTATTCCTCTTTTCTTTCTCTGAATAGCGACATTAGGACAGAATGTCTGTCTGTCTGTCCGTCCGTGAATGAGTTGGAGTGGTTATTAAATTATATACAACATTTTAATTATATCTGTCCAGCCGTCCGTCCTTCCATTATTAACTCTAATCAATGTCATATAAATTCAAGTTAAATTAAAATGTATAACTATAAATACAATTTATAAACAAGCACAAATGTAGTAATACATTTTTCATGTTTGTTCAATAATTTATTATATATAAATATAATAAATTAATGAACAAATAAAAATATCTGAATGTCTAAAATATACAAATAAAATATAATAATTTAGTGTGTGTGTGTATATATATATATATATTAGTGCTGTCAAACGATTAAAATATTTAATCGCGATTAATCGCATTAATGCCATAGTTAACTCACAATTAATCACAATTAATCGCACATTTTTATTTATTCTAAATGTCCCTTGATTTCTTTTTGTCCCATTATTTTTTCTTATTTTAATGCTCTTATCAACATAGAAAAGTGGATCGGCTTGCTTTGTTCAAATGTTTGTTTTATTGAAAACAACATTGGCATACTGTAGTGTTCGATTTCACACCAACATTCTCACTTGAAGCAGTCATTCACACTTGGAGCAAATAATCGCTCACACAATGTAACACTGTCCATCAATAAAAGGGTGAAAAAAAATACTTTGTTGCACAAACAGCCCCTTCAACAGCCCTTTTTAAGGGATCAAAACAGGGTGATACAAAATAAAATTACAAAGTGCACATGCAAGGTAAACTAGGACTCCGCCTATAGTGCAGTTAAACCAGGGGTCGCCAACTAGCGGACTCCGGTCCAAATCCGGACCGCGAAGCCTTTTGACGTAGGCTAATGAAACAGTTAACGTTGCAATGCTCACTGTTGCGTTCAGACCCAGACGCGCGGTCAAGCATGCAGGTGCACCGGACGCGAATGACGCGACATGCACGCCGCTTAATTCGCGCCGCAGAATGTCTATTTGCGTCTTTGCATTGACTTAAATCACTCGCGCAAAACGCTTCATTTGCGTCCGGTGTGAATGCACCATCAGAGCAGAAAGCAGCGCTCAAGACAAGCACTTTTAGTTGAAGACCCCTGAGTTAAACCATGGCATAATACGTTTCTCATTTCGGCGTCTCACGCTTGCCATCCACGTCTACTCTTTTAATGGCCCAAACAAGTGTGGGCAGCCGCAGCGTGCCTGATGTTTTGTTTCCGGTCTAGCTACATCCGGAGTGGTGTTGTAGTTTTTCTAACGTTACTAGTTGCTGCAACAGCATGTGAAAAAACTACAAAGTTTGTTAGACCAAAAAGAACGTTAATCTCGCGATAAAAAAATTGACGCCGTTAAAATAGGTTTGCGTTAACGTCGTTAATAACGCGTTTAACTGACAGCACTAATATATATATAAAAGAAAAGAACCGGTTCATAATAGTCATATTTAAGAGTGAGAATTGAACTGTTTATATTCATTTAGAGTACAAGTACGTTTTGCGCTACTGATTCATTGTTTTGGAAAATCGGTTCATGGTTCCCATAATTATTTGTGAGTGGTTGCCATGGCATTCCTATGTGGTTTCCATTGTGTTCTGGGTGGTTGCTAGGGCGTTGCTAAGTAGTATAATATAAAAGGCCTTTGTAATGTGTATTTGTTGACTACATTCTAAATAAACTACAACAACATATATTTTTTGTCCTGTTGCTCTCTCTGACACATACCTGATGCTCATTCATTATGCAGGTCATTATGTGGCTCATTATGTTTTTTTTTGTCTCTCAAGTGGGATTCACAGCATTATTCATGATCATTCACACCCCTTCGCATTCAGCCTTTGTAAAGAAAAAGTGTCTTACAAAATGTAAATCAATATATTGTTTTATGGGAATGAGTAGGCTCAATGATTCTCACATCAGTTTGAAGCAAAAACTCTAGGCAACATCACCCATTAGTCAAAAGTATTGTGGACACATATCTATTGTATGTTTTGTGGCCATAATTCAGTGACTTACATTTTTAAAAAAAATCATGCATAAACATTATTCTCTCAAAAAAACAAGCATGTACATTAGGGATGCACCGATATGAACATTTTGGCCGATACCGATAACCGATAATTCTTAATATTTGAAAGCCGATAACCGATATATTGGCCGATAAATCTAAATACAAATTTTAATAAACTCTGAGAGCCTGATTACAAAAACAAAAGGCTCACCATTAAAAGCCATGCTCCAAACACTTCAACATAAATCAAACCTATACACTACAGTAGCCTATTTGAACCAGTGTAAGATTCCTTACCGTTTCAAATTAATTTTACACTCCTATGGCCAAATTTTTTTTTTTTAACACTTTACAATAAGGTTTAATTTTTGTTAGTATTAGTTAACCAACAATGAATGAACAATACTTCAACAGGATTTATTAATTTTAGTTCATGTTAATCTCAACATATTCAGACCCAAAGTTGTGTCTTTTAACATTAGGTATGAACTGTGAATGGACTGTTACAAAACACAAACATTTTATTACTAAAAGAAACAAAGGTTATTGCTCTCTGTTTGTTCATGATAGTTAATGCATTAATAAAATGAGACCTTGTTTGTAAAATGTTACCAAAAATTATATTGACTAAAAAATAAAAATAATATACCTAAATAATGCAAACAAGTAGCCTAATTGAACAGCATTACTTAGGCTGCATAATAAAGAATCAGAATGCAAGTGCATGAAATAACCTCCGCACAGACGATAAAGAAATGGTTTTAATCAAACCATATTGTTGATGGAAATGATACAAGAACAATAAAAGTGCTAATTATAAAAAATAATGCTTCTGTGTTTTTGAAAAAAAAAATATGTTTAATATTACAGTAATAGTAAACATCTGTAATATTAGTCTAGTCTATTAGGAATAATGTTGCTGTTTGAGAGCGCGCTGAAGCTGGAGAGAATGAACGAACAACCATAAACTGAAGCGCTTAGAAGTTTAATTAACAACTAAACGCATCATATATGAGAACAATCAGATATTTATACAAAATAAATATAATATTACAACATATATTAGCACAAAATCACGCATAGGTGAAGGGTTATAACTCCTGTGGATGCTCTTCCCCTGTTTGAGAGCGTGCTGAAACTTAAGATGATCACCGGTACAGTGAAGCACTGCGGGTTATTGACTTAACGAAACACATCCTATATGACTTTAATCAGATGTTTATACTACAAAAACGTAATATTACGACTTACATATGCTTAAAATGACGCGAATGCACAAGCGAACTTGACTGTGCTGGTCAGAATGCGTTGTTGACGCTTCCCACAACAGCGCGCTGAAAAACAACTAAACCCAGAGAATTCACTACGTTTTATAACAGAAATATTCTCATTGCAGTGTTATGTATAGGACAGTCCCAGTAGTTATTAATGCTGTGCATTTCTGTTTGAAATGCGCGCGCCGGTACAATGAAGTGCTTTTACTGCATCGTTAATTAACTCAACCAAACGCATCCTATATGGGATTATATACACAAAATAATAAATATAATATTACAACTTACAATGGCACAAAAGGCTGTGAATGCACAAGCAAACTTGACTGTGCTCGTCATGAAGGATTAACTCCGTGGGCGCGCGCTGAAGCTAAAGACCGGTACAATGAAGTGCTTTACTGCATCGTTTATTAACTCAAACCAAACGCATCCTATATGATATTACATACACAGAATAATAATAAATATAATATTACAACTTACAATGGCACAAAAGGCTGTGAATGCACAAGCGAACTTGACTGTGCTCGTCATGAAGGTGTAACTCCGTGGGCGCGCTCTTCCCTCAACAAACGCGCTGAAACACAACACTCTTTTACAGCCTATTCTATTCTCATTATCATTTTATGTAGATTATAGAAGACTTGCGCTGCACATGTTGCACATAACTGTATTTTCCTTTTCGAAGTGATTCCAAACATATTTAGAGCAATTCAAACCCATCATGGTGGACAGCGCGTCCGTCTCAGCTGAAGGAAATAATACATTATCTATCGGCTTGACTATATCGGTCAAATTTTCTTATTGGACCGATAACGATAACATCAAAAATAATCATTTATCGGCCGATAACGATATGTTGCCGATATATCGTGCATCCCTAATGTACATACATGTTGCTCTCATATTATGGTAGCCCATTTTGTGCTGAACACAGTGTAAAGACACTTTTGCCATTAATATGTTTATAAGCAACTGAAAAAAGCACAAATGTCAAAGCATGACATGATCAAAACGCATGACAGAGCATGTCAAAACTTCTAAAGCAACCTGATCTCACAGAATTCCGTGAAATGAACACGGGCCCCATAACTCAAAATCTGTGGCAGTTTCACGGAATCGGCGCAAATTCCGTTATGGGTCCACGCCTATGTAAGTCAATGACAGTATACAGACGCGTTGGGCATGGTTATCATCATGAAACTATGATTTTTGCCATTATGACATGGAGTGTGATTCTCGATTTAATCAGCCAGCATAATTTTATTTATAATTATTTTAATTTTTTATTTATTTACAGTATTTAGACACATTTTGAACACGTAACCCAATCCCTTCCCTAAACCTACCCATTTGTGTATTATAAAAAACTGGATATAACAGGCAGATACGACTGCAGCCACAATTTATTCAAAAAGTACAAGTGTTCCGAGGCCAAACGATAAATTTGTGTGAAGAAAATCCCCTAAAGCGATCAGCAGCGTCGAGTCCATCCACCAAAGATCAAAAACACATTTCAAATTTTACAGCCGGAAGAAACGTTACATCAGCTTTGACAGCATTGGCTGTCGTATGTCTCGTGACCAATTGCGTCATTACGTCGGCTTTGATTTTAAAATGCCATTGGCTCTCGTGTGTCTCATGACAGATTGCATCACGCTAAAGAGTCGTGTGTATCATTTGAAAGAGATATAAATGAGTGTGTTCACGGAGCGGCGGGATCATCATTTTAGAGATTAAAACATTAAAGGGTTAGTTCACCCAAAAATGAAAATTCTGTCATTAATTACTCACCCTCATGTCGTTCGACACCCGTAAGACCTCCGTTCATCTTCGGAACACAAATGAAGATATTTTAGTTGAAAGCTGATGGCTGAGAAAGGCTTCAGATAGGCCTCCATTGGCATTCAGTACATTTACACTCCCAAGACCCATAAAAGGCACTTAAAACGTCGTTACAAAGTCCATCTCACCACAGTGGCTCTACAATAATTTTACGATGTGACGACAATAGTTTTTGTGCGCAAAAAAAATAAAAATAATGACTTTATCCAACTTGTTCTTGTCTTCCGTGTGTGCCTCCACGACGCATGCGTGAGAATATGACGTAGATCCGGCGTTCGGACACATGACCCAGAAGCTATTTGTTTACAAGCAGAGGAAGACGCGCGTATCTAAGCTGTTGAATTCTACATTTATCGTGCTTTAGGTCTCGGCGTAGTTCTCAAAATGGGGTTAAAGTGTGCACTTCATGGATTCCCGAATGCCGGCGCTACGTCATATTCTCGCGCATGCGTCGTGGAGGCACACACGGAAGACAAGAACAAGTTGGATAAAGGTGTTATTTAGATTTTTTTTTGCGCACAAAAACTATTGTCGTTGCATCGTAAAATTATTGTAGAGTCACTGTGGTGAGATGGACTTTGTAACAACGTTTTAAGTGCCTTTTATGGGTCTTGGGAGTGTAAATGTACTGAATGCCAATGGAGGCCTATCTGAAGCCTTTCTCAGCCATCAGCTTTCAACAAAAATATCTTCATTCGTGTTCCGAAGATGAACGGAGGTCCTACGGGTGTCGAACGACATGAGGGTGAGTAATTAATGACAGAATTTTCATTTTTGGGTGAACTAACCCTTTAAGATCAACTCTGTTCTTTACATGAAGACATTGTGTGACTTCAGAAGACTTGGAATGCAACATGAGTTAATACTTTTATGCTGTATTTGGTCAGTTTTTGCAATAAATTCCTGTGACTATACTTTTATTTGCCTGTTATGTGTTTTATATTGTTGAGAGTGGGTAGGTTTAGGGTAGGAGTGGAGTTAGTTGCTCCAAAATATAAAAGTAGCCTATAAATATTCATAAAATAATGTCTAAATTTTTACTGTCATTGACTTGCATAGGAAACACTTCCGTGGACCCATCACGGAATTTTCGGCGATTCCGTGAAACTGCCACGGATTTTGAGTTAAGGGGCCCGTGTTCATTTCACAGAATTCTGTGAGACCAGGTAGTCTAAAGGGCCCCAAAACAGCTCAGACTTCAGAGGGTTAAAACGTCTTCTGGGTGGTTGATCATAGATATGGCTTGGATGGATGGATGTAAGTCTGTTTGTTTGCTTTTTTAATCGAAAGGATAAACTGAATGTCTGTTCACTTAGAAAAGTAATTTAATACCTCAATCTTCTCAAGCCACGTCAGTTTAGTTATCATTTCTAACAACTAGCCAATAGCAAATTAAGGAAGAATATTAGATATCAATAGGACCTATACAAGATTGTGTACGTGGGCACTCATGCACTCATGTCTCCCTTACAGCCCTTCTGACCGTGCGTGTGTGTGTTTGCGTCCACTCTTCACTCACTGACTGTGACTGTGAATCTAGTCCTTTGAGACGTCGCTGTCTGCACCTCTACAGACACTTCATGTCACAGCAAGGGGGCCGCGTCAGCTGGCATTAGCTCCGCTGTCGCTGTGAAGATACCAAGAGCACGCAGGTGTATCTGGAGGTGACTCGGCTTCCCACAAACGCCATCTGATAGACTAAAACAGCAGGGGCAGTGGAGGCTGATGGGTTAAAACAGTGTGAGGTCAGGTGAGATCAAGATGCGTTTTGGCTCAATTACAGATCCTATCACAGCCGTCTCTGAATACTACGTATCCAAATATTCCCAAAGAGGATAACTTCTGTCATTGCATGCTATTCTAAACCCCAGCAGATATAATATCTCTGAAGTGCTGGTCACCAGATATCCTAGTGTCTCTATTAGGCATCTTAACTAGCTTAACCAATAGGCTTCCCTTCATCAGAAAACACTGTGATTATCAGAATTACATGCTAGTGAAGAACATGGATAAGCACCAAACTAGTATAAACCAGATCTTGGACCAGCATAGCAATTCATGCTGAAATAGACTTTTTTAGCTGGGATCATGCTTTATCTTTAAATTGCTGAACTGTTTAACATATAAGCATATTGTGTAGGTAGATTGCAATCTTCCAATCTATCTATCTAATAAACAAAACACATCACTGGATTTGAAGTGTACAAGATGTTTTTTTTTTCTTTTTCTTTTTTTTTTTACCAAAACACAAAAGTTTTAATTTAGCTGAAATTCATAACCAAAAAGTTTAAATAATTAAATATAGGTAATGGGGAAATGTAAGTATTTATGCTGTTCAGGGTGTTGCATTCTTAATTCATAAATTAAACCAGTCAAAGTAAAATTCTTCGTCTCTCAATATTCTGAACAAATAGCGACTGTAGCATAATTTTTTTCTGCTAACATGTTTACCTGTTGTAGTTTATTCACATTATGTGTACATGATATATACGGACACAGTCAAATGCGTCATTGAAAAAGCACTAATTTAACATCACTGTTTTGATTTTGTTCTGAAAACAATGTTTTTGTTTTGACTGAATTGGTTGCCAAAATGTGTGTGCATCTCTATTTACAATGTTAGTGGTATTAAATCTTTAAAAACACTTAAAAAAAAGGCCATAACCATGTCTTGAACATTTGGTTGGACCAATTTTTTTTAATATAAAGCCTTTAGAAACAGTTCAGAATTATTATTTCCCCAAATTATTATTTTCTTTCACTATTTGCAAATAGTATTTGAATTATTTGCATTGAAATATGCACATATGTTTGTCAAAAACGTAAAACGTTTATTTTATCTTCATACTCAGTTAGGAATTCCATGAATCACAGTTTGCTCGTATTTTGACCTCACTTAGCGGAAGTTATGGCGGAGCTCAGAGACGATCTCATTTGTCTGTTAAGAGGTAAAATAATAGCATAAATACTGCTCGGTTTCTCACAGAAACGTATCGTTTCGCTAGATAAGACCCTTATTCATCGTCTGGTATTGTTTGGTAGCGTTTAAAGCCCTTTGTAGCTGTACTGAAACTATCATTTGGACCTGAACCATTTGGAGCCCATTGAAGTCCATTATATGGAGAAAAATCCTGGAATGTTTTCTTCAAAAACCTTAATTTCTTTTTGACTGCAGAAAGAAAGACATGGACATCTTGGATGACATGGGGGTGACTAAATTATAAGCAAAAGTTTATTTAAAAGTGAACTAATCCTTTAATACAGCGTCTGTTTGTACAATAATAAAGTTCAACAGGTAAGGGGTCTAAGTTTTTTATCAGTTTTATTTTGATAAACATGACAATATAACATTGCGACTACATGAAAAGAGGTTTTATCGTAATAAATAAAAACTGATTTGTGAGCATTAGTGGCACAAAGGTTTTAGAATAAATCCGAAACACACGTGATCGCTGTCATGCGGTGAATCTGACCAATCGTGGAACAGTTGTGTCGTCATCAGAGCTTGTGAACGACATGTAAACCTGGAAACGGTGTGCAACGGGTTTGAGATGCGTTTTCTCTTATTTGGTGGGTGTGTCAAAAATGTCAGCCGAAATCAAAAGAGACAGCTCGCACAATGGGTCCATAAAAATACTATACATATTTATATATTTTGCTATTGTATTGTGGAGTGACACTTTCATAAACTTTTCTATACTCCTCTAATTACTAATGGTAAATATTACAATAGCATAGCACAACAGTGATCAGCAATAATGATAAGCCTAATACTCACAATAAAAATAATAAGGTAATTTAGATCATAATTTCATCCTGAAATGCGAGGCAAATGTTGGATCACAATAATTAGGAACTACAGTTTCCACAAATCCCTTAACTGAATTGGGATGTTTTCTTTTATTCTGGACGGCAATGGCAGTAACTGTAACATCGCGCATATTTTGCAGTATTAAACATGTATTTATACCGAGTTCATCAGGCTCTGAAAATTTTTCAAAAAGAACACAAAGAATGGCCTTCTCAGCTGCAACTCTGGCGTCATCAGAACAGCGTGTTCAACGCACCACCGTTTCCTTTGAAAGAATCTGTCTCTTTTGTCCACTTTCAACCACTTCTATCCTGATTTCCTCGAGGGGAGGGTCTATGGGTGTGTACATGTATGGGGTTTTTCAGATCTAATGGATGACATAAGCTTGTGCAAATTTACATATAAACGCAACCGGAAAAACACAAGGAGAGCATCAGTTTTCATTTCTGCTCTGACAACCACAACACCACGGCGAACACTGTGATGCCTGCTGGCAATCAGGAATGGAGAGTTTTTTTGTCTTGAAATCAAAGTTGGGTCTCCAGCCGACAAAGTCTAAATCCCGTCTGGCTAGCTTGCTACCCATAATTTTTACACGTTAGGTCAGTAGACGGAGAACAGACGGTGTTTTGTGGCTGTTTGAACACATTCGACCACATGAGCGTCTACACTGCGAAAGCAATCCGGTCCTACCTCTGGAAGTGGTCGAAAGTGGACAAGCTCAAAACGTTTTAGACCCCGCTTGCACCTGTATTTAGCGTCGTCCACTAGTGATACAATCGACCAAAACACATCTTAATAGCAGGTGTAAACAGGGCCTTAGAGACAGGAACTAAACAGAGCGTTACTGACAGACTGGGAAGAGAGGTGCTGCAACAATGTCAAATATGTGTAAATAGTGTGTTTTTTAAACATTCAAGCATGAGCATCTATTCTAGTAGACACTCCCTCTTTGTAAAAAGGCATAATAGATCTTCTTTTATAATGTAGAATTTAAGAATAAACGAATGAATTGCATGTTGTTTGTGGTGAATTCAACTGCCTTGTACTATGGGCAATGCAAGAATTAACCCTAATGCTATTTGGAAAGACTCATAATAGGTTGGCTCAGGTACAATGATTCAGTTATGTTTTCATGTATATTTATTGTCTTGGCAAGCATTATTTTATCAAATCAAGTTCCAGGAGCGTGCATTTCATGTGTGGTGATGATTCTTTAGTTGGCAGGAAAGATACAGTTTGTTATTGATACAACGAGTTGCTTATGCTGTCGATAACATATTAATACAAAATAATACTCTGACTTTTGGATATGCTAAACTCCATCTAAATGGCATTTAAAAATTGTTTTATAAATACACAGAGTTACTTGTCTTTTACATTTCCATTTAAATTTACATTCATATAAATAGTCATCTGAAATATTGTTGTTCTTTAAAAAAAAAAAAAAAACAGTCCTTGGCCATGTTGTGCGTCAGCTACCAAAAAAATCCAGATATACCCTAATGCCTGAGTATACCACTTCTAAGATAAACTGCACGTACAGTAGATTTGCTATTTCTGGGCAATTCAGAGCCGGGTCAGAAATAGGACGTTTACCTTTTAAAAGCAAGTATTTCTAGTCTCTGCAGATGAAGGTTGATGGGTTTTTTTTGCTCTGTGAAAAGCTTTTATAGTCAGAAATATCTTTTAAATAAAAGTCTTCTAATATGTATTCTACAGATTGCACAACTATTAGAAAGAGTCAAAGTAATAACAGAGTGATTTTTGTGCACTTCTTTAATGAGCAGAGTTTAGACAACGCCAGGGCATCAAACCTATCCGTTTTAATTATTCCCGAACAGAGGAATTTGTCATTGATGTCCATTGAACCAGCACAGAGTAATTGGATGGAGGCTGACAAGGGATTTTGCAAGTACTCCCTGAGCTGGTTTTATGCTTGGTTTAAATTTTAAAGAGTAATCCACACAGGGGAAGCGGGCGGATAAATGGAACACTAGTCTGGCAGACTGCAGAGATTTTAGCCTTTGAATGTCCAGCAACTGATGATTTAGAGATATCTAGTTTTTTGAAACAAAGTTAGTGAGGTTTTGCTTCTTCCTCAGTGGTCTGTGCTTTGGCACATTCTTTGAAAATACCTTTCTTATATAAAAGATTTCATTTGATAACTTTAGGCAATGAAGAGCGTCAAAAGTTTCCATTATGATGCAAGTATTTCTTTAAACCTTATTACCAGCAGTAATATCTGCCTGTAGCAAAGACTGGATTCCCACTGAAGCTAAGCAGGGCTGAGCCTGGTCATTATCTGGATGGGAGACCTCCTGGGAAAACTAGGTAGCTGTTGGTAGAGGTGTTGGTGAGGCCAGCAGAATACAACGCAAAATCAACAAAATTTCGACATATTTTTTTTGCGATCCTGCATAATCCGTAATTTCACGCAAATTTTTTTTTTTACTGACAAATATAAATTATATTATTCAATTGACCTCTCTCTAATTTATTTAAAACTTGAATGCATTGTTTTCATGAACTTACAGACGTCGTGCTTGCACAGGTCTGTGTGGAAGCGAAAGCGACTCTTTCTCACCTGCCGTCTCACATAAGTGCCAAGGACCGGGCGAAGTGATTACTTAAGATGGATGAATAACCAAACAAAAGTTTGATGTGCTGAATAGCACTGAAAAAAAGAGTTAATAAAAGTGCTGTATACCATGAACTCAATTCGCTACTGACACACGGAACGATGTCAGACTGGCCGCGGATTGATCAGCGATCACGTAGGCCTAAGTATACCGAAATGGGTTCTATTTCTAGGCTCATTGCCCTTTGTACGATCAGATACACACATAATTATGCCTAAATGTCCATCTTGGCGGTTGTTATGAGTGAACAAGTTTGGAACGTCTGTCAGTTTTGAATCTGTGCATTACTGTAGGTCTTGAAGTGAAAGCAACCTAATACAGCCCATACTCGCTCCTGTCTGTGTTGTTATTGTTAATCAAACAAAAACAACAGGGGAAAAACAAACAGTAGCCTATTCAAACTTAAAGCACTGTTTGTAGGCTATCTGTATATTTATGTTGTACTATTTACTTGTCTTATTGTCATTTGTTTATTTGTCCTTATTTTATTTCTGACTGTTTACTTGATTAATTAACTACTTGAAGATGTTGGTCATATTCCCCCCCCGAAGTTGTCATGTTATTAAAGCTAGACAGTACAGCACTGGACTAGCCTTTTTTAGTAAGGTACCAAAATAAACAAGATTGTGTTTGTTCTATTGTCATGTATGACTATTGTGTATCTATAATAATACCTAATATGGCAAATGTATTATCCTAAAAAAGCATTGAACATTTTTCACACATTTCTGGAAATTACCACCAAAAAAATCTGTCATTTTGATCGCAAAAATCACCTAAAAATATCGCGAAATCCTGGAGGGACTGACTATACTGTAACAAGCACCGTCCTTCGGATGAGACGTTAAACCGAGGTCCTGACTCTCTGTGGTATTTTAAAATCCCTGGATGTCCTTCAGAAAAAGAGTAGGGGTGTAACCCCGGCATCCTGACCAAATTTGCCCATTGGCCCCTGTCCATCATGGCCTCCTAAGAATCCCATATAACGATTGGCTTCATCACTCTGTCTCCTCTCCACCAATCAGCTGGTGTGTGGTGGGCGTTCTGCCGCAATATGGCTGCCGTCGCATCATCCAGGTGGATGCTGCACATTGGTGGTGCTTGAGGAGATTCCCCCCTTCCATGTAAAGCCCTTTATGTGGAATAAGTGTCCAGGAGGCATACTATGAGGTTTTGCGAGAAAGAAACTGTATTATTCAACCAAAACACTGAGCTAGCCCGTTACTCTGCGTGCTTTCCTGTGATGAGTGCGAGCCGTCAGCAGCCGCCGGCGCTCATGGTTACTATAACCTGCACTATTGTCATGGTACCCAGGATAAGCACACACACGCACATACACACACCATTTTGAGAAATCAGGCTCAATAGAAACTGTCACGATCACCAGTGAGAGTGCCCGTGTAGTCCACCAGAGGACACTCCACCTCAGATTATTGCCATATCACCACAGACTACATTACCCTCAATACTTTGCCCGGACACATCATTCCTGATTACATCCACCTGTGTCTCATTTACCTTGTTAGCTCTCCCTATACAAAAACTAACTAAACTAAGACACAACACCAGGGTAACGAAACATGAAGCAGGTCAAGGAAACAGGAGACATCAAACAACGATCCAGCACGGGACTGCAGACACAAGGAGGTTATAAAGGGAACAAACAAGGCAGGTAATGAGGGAGAACAGGCGGTGCAAATTAACCAATGATCAGATAACAAGATGGGCGGGGTTGACAATAGACCGGATACATGACATCAGACCAAACATGACAAAAACACCCCATGTGCTAACAGGACAAGACAGACATGTGGCAAGAAACAAATGCGACTCTCGTCTTTTCTATTAGGTATATGATAAGAAATAATGCAATAATGCTAATAATAAAACCCCCTGAAGTGAATATTGTGTACCGGTTGTCATGACAACATTGCATGAGGGGCTGCTGAGTCAGTGCTGACGGCTCGCACTCATCAGAGGAACACGCACAGAGTAACGGCCGAGCTCAGTGTTTTGAAGCATTAAAGTTATTTAGTTCAGTTCAGTTTTGGCTGGTTTTTGTAATCTGATTGTATTGGGATCCTGACAGATAGAGGTCAGTCAGTATATGAGCCCCGTTACGGATGCAATGAAACTTTGCCTGAAGCATTTGCTTCCGTGTTCCAGTATTATCGGAGGAAGAAGCAACATAAGAATTAGTGTGTTTTTTTTAAAAGAGGATTTTGCAGAGTGTACTTGATCTTCAGGCCAAAACAAAACAAAACATAACTAATGCAGGCATGCCCAGAGCGACCGGCTGGTTTAAAGTATTAAAGGAAGTGCAACAAGCGAGCAAAACCATGGATCCGCAGGCTGCCTGGAGCAGATGAGGTTAAATGTGTTTGTACGCTGCTGTAGCTGGAGGTTGTCGTTTTTGTACACTGAAAAAAAAATGACTTTGTGGTTAAGCAAATGTATGAGGAGGGGGAAAAAATAAGTTGAATAAGTTGAAAATGCTTGGAAAAGCTGATTTGCACTAAATTCAAGCAAATACATGAATTATAAATATTACTTATAAGGAATATTTTGTATACAGTGATTCAATTATTGGTCCCTTCAAAGAATTAATAGACCCTTTTCACATTTCCGGGTTTCTCAGAGCGGAAGTCGTCATAGTTGGGTTAACTATTATAGTTGTGAATTTTTACCATCACTCCCATAGATGCTCTAGAAACACCCTCACAGCAGCGGTAACTTGTTTTTTGTAATTTGATGCATACGTAATAAAATACAAAGTTTTAGTGTTATAAATGTACATACATTTAAAAATATATATATAAATACAAAAAATGTTGCAGGATTTATGATATTGATGACCGTTGAAACGCGTCATCACAGTCTGTGAAAAGGGTCTATAGTTTTACAGATAAAAAAAAAAGGTAAAATCTATCTGACCTGCACGTGTTTTGCGATATATTGATTTCATATTATACACAAAAATTACTTGCACTACTGTTCAAAATGTTGGGGTTGGTAAGATTTTATAATGTTTTTGAAAAAAGGCTTATGCTCACTAAGGCTGTATTTATTTGATCATAAATGCAGTAAAAACTAATATTGTGAGATATTGTTACAATTTAAAATGTTTATTTTCTATTTTAAAATGAAAATAATTTAATTTACAATTTATTTCTGTGATGCAAAGCTTGATTTTTTAGAAATCATTATAATGTGCTGATTTTCTGCCAAAAAAAAAAAAGTGTGTGTGTGAGTGCATGTTTTTCTGTGTGTATGCGTGTGTGTGCATGTTTTTTCTATGTGTGTGTGTGTGTGTGTGTGTGTGTGTGTGTGTGTGTGTGTGTGTGTGTGTGTGTGTGTGTGTGTGTGTGTGTGTGTGTGTGTGTGTGTGTGTGTGTGTGTGTGTGTGTGTGTGTGTGTGAGTGCATGGTTTTTCTATCCCGGTGATGTCTTCAACCTGAATGCACATGGACTCATGGGGACTTGTGTCTTTATTGGGGACTTTATTTGTCTTACAATATGTCATCATTTTAGCTGTATTATATAATATATGGCCATTATAAACCAGTAGAAATTACTCTAATATCTGAGATGTTTAAAATTAGATTTGCTCAGTTAAAATTGTATGTTCACACAAAGTAGATTTCACTTAAAATTAAAACATGTTAAAAATAAAATGTATTTAATTTCAGTGCATTTATGCTGATGATAGTCACTATTTCTGGGATGTTAGGTTTCATATTTTGCTCCTTTCTCTATGCAAGCTATATATTTATGCCTTGCAGACATAAAACCATCCATTCTTAGACAAGAGAAGTTTCTTTCATCTGTCTCTTGCTCACGTCGTGTTGATGTCATGTCAGACTCCGGGTGGATGTGTTGGGTTACATCGACAGGGCTGCGTCTCCAACCCTTTGATATCTGTGTCAGATTTCATCTGCAGACATAAATACTGCTTCTCTCCCAGTGAATATTGATCCTGCGCATCATGTAAAGGCACGAGACTCCATTAGTCTCCTCATAATAATCACATGAATGCATGCAGGGAGTATTTATGATCAGTTCAGTGTACTGGGATCAGTATCTGTAGGGGAACCTTGTACATGACGGTTTACCCTTACCTGCTGTTCGCATTGGTATGCTGAATATTATACAGCTAAAAATATTGCCTGGAGATGAATAACAGTTGCATGTGAGACACAATTAAAGACACCAGGTTAATTAAAATTGATATTGCTGAATCACCTTAGACAGGCATTCATCACTTCGCTCACACATTAGCATAAATTGCAAATGCAAGTTGTAACTTTTGCTTGGATAGTTTCCATTATAAAATCTCATCATGTTCTTGGAGTGAGTTAAAAGTATGAAGAAATGTGTGTTTTCTCTAGCGGTTGTTTTGTTGGTGCTTGATAGATTTTTTTTGTAATAAGACATATTTTCTAATCAAATTAATGCAATAGTACACTCACCTAAAGGATTATTAGGAACACCATACTAATACTGTGTTTGACCCCCTTTCGCCTTCAGAACTGCCTTAATTCTACGTGGCATTGATTCAACAAGTGCTGAAAGCATTCTTTAGAAATGTTGGCCCATATTGATAGGATAGCATCTTGCAGCTGATGGAGATTTGTGGGATGCACATCCAGGGCACGAAGCTCCCGTTCCACCACATCCCAAAGATGCTCTATTGGGTTGAGATCTGGTGACTGTGGGGGCCATTTTAGTTCAGTGAACTCATTGTCATGTTCAAGAAACCAATTTAAAATGATTTAAGCTTTGTGACATGGTGCATTATCCTGCTCGAAGTAGCCATCAGAGGATGGGTACATGGTGGTCATAATGATGGACATGGTCAGAAACAATGCTCAGGTAGGCCGTGGCATTTAAACGATGCCCAATTGGCACTAAGGGGCCTAAAGTGTGCCAAGAAAACATCCCCCACACATTACTACACCACCACCAGCCTGCACAGTCGTAACAAGGCATGATGGATCCATGTTCTCATTCTGTTTACGCCAAATTCTGACTCTACCATCTGAATGTCTCAACAGAATCGAGACTCATCAGACCAGGCAACATTTTTCCAGTCTTCAACTGTCCAATTTTGGTGAGCTCGTGCAAATTGTAGCCTCTTTTTCCTAATTGTAGTGGAGATGAGTGGTACCCGGTGGGGTCTTCTGCTGTTGTAGCCCATCCTCCTCAAGGTTGTGCATGTTGTGGCTTCACAAATGCTTTGCTGCATACCTCGGTTGTAACGAGTGGTTACTTCAGTCAAAGTTGCTCTTCTATCAGCTTGAATCAGTCGGCACATTCTCCTCTGACCTCTAGCATCAACAAGGCATTTTCGCCCACAGGACTGCCGCATACTGGATGTTTTTCCCTTTTCACACCATTCTTTGTAAACCCTAGAAATGGTTGTGCGTGAAAATCCTAGTAACTGAGCAGATTGTGAAATACCGGCCCGTCTGGCCCCAACAACCATGCCACGCTCAAAATTGCTTAAATCACCTTTCTTTCCATTCTGACATTCAGTTTGGAGTTCAGGAGATTGTCTTGACCAGGACCACACCCCTAAATGCATTGAAGCAAATGCCATGTGATTGGTTGATTAGATAATTGCATTAATGAGAAATTGAACAGGTGTTCCTAATAATCCTTTAGGTGAGTGTATGTAACACAGCGTGGAGTGTTTGCTGTTTTACCTTTATTGTTGTGATGGTCTTAAACAACAAGTAAGAGTAAACTTTGTGCATGTGTTAAATTATTCATGAGAATATGACTGACAGCACTGGTGAGAAGTTGTTTTATTTTATCTCAGTTTTTGAGTATTCGGTGTAAATAGAGCACATTTGGCATTTAACGTGTAATTTGAATAAATAAAACATCATAAATATTAAAAATAGCACTGGCAGATACAAGTCTCTTCTGTTTCATTCTGTTACCAATTCTGCATTCATTTGATAAAAAATACAGTAAAGGCAGTAATATTGTGCTATATTATTACTAGGGGTGTCACTATTCAATACATTCTTCAGTGTCACATGGTTGTTCAGAAATCATTCTAATATGCTGATTTGGGGCTCAAGAAACATTGAAAAAAGTTTTTCTCGCCAATTTTTTGTGAATATTCACACACTGTCAGACGTGTGGACATGCTTGGGCATGGTGGCATATCTGCGTCATATACTCTGATGCAGACAGACTCCTATCTGTCGATAAAATCGGCAGACTGATAAATCGGTCAGGCTCTATTAATTATGTTAGTTTTATTTCATTTATATTGTGAAGACATATTTGATTATTGAATTGATTTACCTATACTGTTAAATTTACCTTAAACACTGCTAATGTTAACTGTTTCTTTCTTCTATGCTTGTAATTTGTTTATTATTTCACTCCCCTACAAAATCACTCAAATTATTCTAGAATGATTCACTCTTGTCAAATAGAGCTATTATTCTGGTGAAATTTATCGCACATATCACAATGTACGTTTTATCCAATATCGTGCAGCCCTAATGACGATGAACCACAAGAAAACAGAACTGGCTTTTGTGCGGATGCGGCGAGTATAAACCAAGCTTTAGGCTGAAACTATCTGCAAAATTTGAAGTCTTTTTTTTTTTTTTTTTTTTTTTAAACAAACAAACAAGCAATACCAGACATTCTTGAAAAAGAACAAAATCTGTCCCTGAAGCATCAAAACCAAGTGTGTATGAATCAGTGTGGGTTTAAATAGTAAGGAATTAAAAGGCGACATGTCCTGCTCAAGCACCATTGATTATGTAAAGGAGGGCTCGTTTGATTAGAATCATAATAACTGAAGGACCATTTCCCTGAGGTTATAATTGGTATTCCTCTGTTGCTTGGGGAGACGATGATGAAGGTCACTGAAACGTCTCAGAGAGGACATAATGGGTTCCCACTGGGGGACCTTTGACCCACAGCCTTAAGCTACAGTAGAAATGTGAGCAGTACAGCTTAGATTTTGGAGTCTACAGAGGGAAGTTTCAAGGTCGTTTGATGAGGCACCTCTAAAGCGATATCACTGCACTTTGTTCTGGAATAAACTTGATATTTTATACACCTCTTAAATGAAAGTAAGAAGCCTCTGAAACAGCCTCCAGAGCTAGTTCCCACGAAAAGCGGTCTATAAAAGCTAAATATATTTGCATATGGTAATTCACTTTTGAATTCCCTGTTTATTTTACTTTAAAATGTTGAACTGGAAAGATGTTAAGGGAAACACTATCGCAGAGTTTCATTTATAATGGCCAGATAGGATTGTTATGTTGTTGTTGTCAATTTTTCCTGATTGTCACGGTTGAGCTGAAGACCTAAATTTCCTTCTTCTCGATTTAATAAAGCGTGAATGTAACCATATTTCAGGGTTGCTTTTAAGAGGAGTAGACGTGAACGCTTTGGCCTACTTTTTATAATGTTACCTCTAATCATCAGTGATGGATGTTCCATATTTATTTCTGAATGAGCCTGAGTTATTGTACTGTGCTTATTGTATCTAGATTTAGCTTGTTGTTTGCTCAGGCAATTTAGATGCCTGTAATTATTTTGGTGCTCTTTAGAGTTGTATTATTTCCAGGTATGAATGCAAGGGGGTCAGTGCTTTCGATTTGTGCAGTTTTCAGTCAGCTATTTAGAGGTGAAATGAATGACGTCAGTTGCTGTGTTTTCATGTTGGAGCTCATGTTAAGAGAAAGAAACTTGAATAGGCCTATTGCATTCTGATTTGAACATTGTGTTGTGAGAGAGAGTGCATTTGACTGTTTTCTAAAAAAAAGTGGCAGTAGTGGCAAGTAGCAGCTTTCAATACCATCCAGTCACACATGTTGATAGAGAAGCTGACAAACATGGGTGTAAACCTCACTCTTGTAAAGTGAATTCACGACTTTTAACAGGCAGACATCAGTATGTGAAGGAGGGTCACAGTCAGTCAAGAACCAAGAAGCAGTCTTTCAGTCCAGAACAGGAGCTTGCTGGACAGGGTGACTAAAATGGGCAGGAAAATTACTGGAACGGATGTTAAAAGTATCTCCAACCTCAACCTCTGAGGATACTGGATGATCCATCCCACCCACTTAGTTCAGAGTTTTCTCCCCTCCCCTCTGGACATAGATTTAGAATGCCATTAACAAAAACCAAACGTGCCATTTGTGCCGAGTAGCATTCAGTTATTGAACAGATCAGACACAGGCACATAGACATTTTATAATGCGCACTATTGATTCATTATTTAATTATTTATTGGTTCATTTTAGCTACTGGACTGATGATTGCATGTTTACCACCATTGCTGCGTCGTTGTGTTGTTTATGTTTTGTTTTCTGTATCTTCTTTGTCTAGAATGTTGTAGGAGTTTGGTGTGTTTTTTATTTTATTGTTAGTTATTGTTATCTGTGCTAGTGTTCAATGTGGCTCCCTTGAGTGTAAAACAAATTACCCTTGTGGCAATAAAGGATTCATTCATTCATTCATTCATTCATTCATTCATTCATTCATTCATTCATTCATTCATTCATTCATTCTGGAGGGGCAGAGTTAGGAGATTTTACTGACAGTTTGAGGATCCAATGGAGTTATGAGGTCTGAAGGCATGAAGAGAATTTAAAAATATAAGAATGATTTTCATTCATTTGTTTGTTTGTTTGTTCATTTTTGCATTCATGATTATTCACTGAAAATGTGGTTGCTAACACCATCATATATGCTATTTATTAATTTCCTTTTTTTTTTTAATGTTTTATTGCCACGTACGTGCATAAACCTCATAATTCCAAAAACTTTTCAGGAAATGGAAAAAACACTGTATTTTTTTTACATAAAGAAACTTGCATGTGTCATTAAATTGTTTACATTTTACCCAAATCAAGTTCAAATAGAGTTACAAGTTACAAGCAGTTTTTGACCTGCGAATTTCGGAGAATTTTGGACATGCATGTTTTTTTCCCATTAGAGCTCATCATTAGAGAATACGTTTTTCATCAACTTGCAGGTTATAAAGTTTATTTTATGAAGGTGCTTAGTTTTTTTTATATTATTTGGCCAAAATCTCATGTTATTAAAGACAACGTGCTATGCACAGGCTATTTACAACAGTCCTGCCCACTTGCTAGATTAAGACTCCTCAAATAACATTAGCATATGTGACCCGTGCAGGGATGCACCGATGTATCGGCTGCCGATATGTATCGGCCGATTTTTTTTTATCAATTTACAACCATCAGCATATCGGCTATATCATGAGAAAGGCCGATATAACAAACTGATGGTTTATTAATGAACTGCGTGAAGGCACTGAGCTGTGTAATATCTGCTGCATAATCCAAGATTATATGTAGGGGAGCGCGGGGCACAACCTAACGTGGGGTTAGTTGTAACACGCATGTTTTAACCCTTTCCACACATGCCATAATGACTAAACTTAGTGTATTTACTAGTTGCCATATCAACATTATTTAGAGAAAAAATAGCGCCAAAATTAAAAAATCTCTGGAAGATATTACTGAACATTTATTTAACCATAGCAAAAGTAAATTTCTTACTTAGGTTTATTTATCATCTCTGTTTTTTGTGTTTATTTAAAATAAGACAAATCTGATATTATTTTAATCTTATATCTGTTATTTAACAGTTGAGATAGTTATTTAATGCTGATCTAACAGCAGAAGACACGAGCCGCGGTTTAAATCTCAGTTGCGCAGATGGGGTGTGTATTAACACTGCGTTACAATGAGCCCCTATTAGAAATATGCCATTATATTCTATACTTTTATGAATTATTTTGAGAAACCCAGAGAAAAGGGTGAATAATGACTGAGTCACTACTCTTGACTAAACTTTCATAAGGATCATTTCCGCGATGCGGGCAACGCAGACAGAATCCAGTCATAAAAACGTGATTTACTGCATAATGCGGAATGGCACAGAATGTTTTGATGAATAAATAAAATGGTGGTCAGTACACTTAAATCAGTCACGATATATACTAGTGTCTGTGAATATTAAGCCGCAAAAAGACTGTTTAAATATGAATCCTGCATGTTTCTCTGTCTCTGTGAATGAATGGAGACGCACAGCTTCATTTAGCCTAACGTTACCTCTTTCTCTCACACACACACACACACTGAAACTCGCTGTGTTTTCAGCCTCTGCCACCTCAATATGAGACAAGAATGCATCTCCAGTCACTTAATGAGCATTTTATAATTTTATTTGACCAAATCTATCGTCATATCAAAACACACACACAGGAACTCGAAGCACACGGCAACCCCTCAAAATAAAAGTTCCGTTTAACAAACCAAAATAAAAGTTCAGGTTAACAAAGTAATTGTGACAGGATTAATGTTTTACAGAAGAGCTATGTCTCAGTGTAATAATGATATTTGCATTTAATTTATACGGTGAAGAATATGCAGTGTTATTTAACATTAAACCTACTTAAAAAGCACTGTTTATTTCATATTTTCTGTTGTGTGTATGTGTGTATATATATTTTGATAATGCAGCAATAAACTAGCTAGTGGGCTATAAGTTAATGTAATGTTTTGGGGTTTTTTTACTTTAAAAACACTCTATTTTAAATGAAAAAATTTCATATAAGAGGGCAAGTGACAAATATCGGTATCGGACAATAATTGTTTGTTAAAATCGGTATCGTATCGGCTAGGCTTGCTACGATAGTCGGTGTTGCCGGTGTTACCGGTGTCCAGACTCAACACCGGTTACATCACTTGCCCACCGTGGCACCGCCCACCGCCTTTTTGATTTTTTTATAGTAATAAAATAATTTAATTCAGTTAGAGAACAGACAATACAAATAAAAACTGAACGTGTCTGCTTAATAAAGCAGGATCCGACCGTGAGTCTCGGCAGCGGCAGGAGTCATTCATCAGATTTAAGAGTGAGGAGCTGACTGAGATAATCGCGGAAGATTTGGTTTCAAAGCGAAACGTAAAAGCGCCTATTTAAGGGAGTTTGTCACTTGTTTTGTTGTTGTGTTTTTCATTAAAAATAATAGGCTAATGAACCCCCAATTCAAGCAACCCGCAGCCGAATTGGCGCTAATTCAAAACCGAAAGTAAAATGTGCACGGCCGCACAGAGCACGCATTGTTTACTTTCGCCTGGCTCCGCAGTGCGAGCCTCCGCTACGCTGACTGCGCGCATTTATTTTTGCCGCGCGCACCCTCGCGCTCGTGCGGGCGCGTCGAGTATAAACGAGGCTTTACGGACTAACTGTTTTTCATTCATGGCGTGCATCTCAATCATAGACTGATCAATGCTTGATCAGTGCTCTGACTACTGAACTAGGGAACTGATTGAGACGCACCCATGACCTCACAGAGCGCGCATTTACAGACGAGCTGTCATTCATGGTGTGTGCGCACTGGCGCGTTTTCAGTTCAGAGCGGTCGTGTGCATGTTACTTTCGGTTAGATAGAATTAGTGATTTAAAAGCCTCCGCCGGTGATACCGGTATTACCGGTGTTGTCACACATCAATTAACCGGTGGGAAAATTTCCTCACCGTCGCATCCCTAGTATCGGCCCCAAAAAAATATCGGTGCATCCCTAGTAAAAATGCTGAAATGTTTTGGTCATAATAGGTTTAGGGGTAGGCGATAGAAAATACAGTTTGTACAGTATTCAAATCATTTGTCTACGGAGAGTCCCTAGAAAGATACCAAAACCTAGCATGTGTGTGTGTTTCTTGAGTAAAGAAAACATTGCACTTATTTTAACAATCAGTTCTTTATTTACCCTTGCATTGCAAACAAGCAGAGACGGTCCAAACTGTGTGTGGCACTTCAGTCACGATAGAGGCGGGACGGAGTTATGAGATTTTTACTGACAGTTTGAGGATCCAATGGAGTTATGAGGTTTAGTCACAAGCTCACAATGCAAAGGGTTATCAATAATAATGATTTGTGAAAAAAAGAGAAATGGATTATGGAAGGTTTCCGCCCTACATCGACAATACTGTTTATTTATATGTATTAAAGCTTTCTTTGATTATTTGCTGAAAAAATGGTACCTTTACCGCTATACAGTATATACATCCATTGGTCATCCAGGTCCATCATCACCATGTGTGTGTGTGTGTGTGTGTGTATATATGCTGAAGATGGACCTGACCTGAGGGAGTGACATCTGTAATGATTTCTGTACGCATTTCCCAGCTCCATTTACCAAACCCGCAATGCATTTCCCTCATCATTTTGATCTTACTTTCAACCAGTAACAAATCAATTTCACATGTTCTCCTTTATAAATGCCAGTGCATGACTTTCTCTGCCAAACAAGTTCTACATACAAATGGATTTGAAGCCAGACAAGTTCTCTCATCTGTACTTCATCTCGGGGAATGATGGTCGAAAAATTGGATGTTAGCGGTAATTTTCAGCACAAGTGCTTCTGTGATTTGTCCTCGTATAAAAATATGGTGCAAGTAAAAGGTGCTGCTTTATTCCACTGTCAGGAGCGGCACCTGTTTCAGAGTTTTAGTGTCGAGTTTCCGCCTCTGGCTACGGGAACTGTGCTTTGTATGGATCGTGTGACTAGTTTAATTGCCTGAGTGTCTTCCATGGCTGTCCACGGGGAGACCATCCTTCCTGCTGGGAGACGTTTGTCACCAGTTCGGCAGTTTCTGTGCATATGCATGAGGGGAATTGCAGAGATATTGCCTCTGAGATGTTGCTTCTGTTGTAATGTCATAAGAATATTCAGCTTTGGGCTTTATTCACTCTTGTCATATTCTGGGACAAGAGAACAATGGCATTCTGAGAATAGATTCAACCAGAACTGACAATGTGTTTTGTGTTTATCTATTGTTTTTCTTGTTTTGCTTTGTTCTGTTGTAGGTGAAAATTCTCACTTGAGAAGATAACAATTCCTGATGAAGCTGCAATTAGACATTCTTCCAGCTTCCTGTTTACCATATATGGGCTGCCCTGTGACCTAGCGCTGTCACAGAGAAGGGTGAGGTATTTCAAGAGACTTATTTCAGTGATGTCTGTCAGGTAATGAGGATATTTTCTGAGTGCCATTCCAATAAAAGAAGAAGAAAAAAAAGAGAAAAAAAACTCCTACAGGTATTCTGTGTTTTAAGCTTTGTAAAGAGTACATTATTTATGGCATTATGATATCAGTTTCCCCCCCCCCAAATTCTGTTATACATTTGGCATTTTTTAATGGTTTGATTAAATGTTAATAATAAAAAAGGATGTCTAATCAATTGAAATAAAAAAAAAACTTTAAGAATTTCATTAATCATTAAAATAAATGTTATCAAATGAAATTTGATCAATTCCTTTTATTGTTTGGCAAACAAATAGGCTTTAAATTAAGTTTAAATTAAAACATGGATGAAAAATGGTGTGATTATTATGTGATGTTCCTTAAAATTAGGGATGCACCGAAATGAAAATTCTTGGCCAAAGCTGAATAATAATAAAACACTTCGCCGAAGCCGAATACCGAACGCGTTTTTAAATTTTTTTTCCATTTATTTTGCCAATTTTTTCACCATTGTATAAATGTGCTTTTTTACTATTTTGTCTTGCTTTTAAAATAAATTACAAAAAAAATACAATTAAAAAATATTTAACTAAACATTTTTAGCATTCCAGATGGACGCGAGTGCATTTGCTATTAAAACAACGTGGCACTGGATGTGAAAATTATAATTGTGAAAACTAGCAAAAAACACTTGCGTCGAGTCTGGTGTCGCTCTGCGTCGGGTGTATGATAGGGCCCTCTGTGTGTATGTGACAATAGTTTTTTATCAAATGAAATGGTAAGAAACTTAACCTCATTCACTCTGAAACATGCCGGAAATGTGCAGAACAAATCATAGGGTCTTCAATGATTGACATTTCTGCATTTGACAGTTGCTTTTATACAAATATGTAAGGTTTACTTTGGGAATCGAACTCATGACCTGGTCCTGGTAGTGCCTGTGGTTATTAATCAGTGCAGAAACTCTCAATTGTTGCCTTCTCTTTGGATGTCAACAGTGGATTATGGACTTCGACAGAAGCTGTACGATCTTCCCCCTTTGCTTCTCCAATCTTCTTCTCGCACTCGCCCGCTCCCTGGTCATTTGTCTTTGTGTCATAGAATAGCCCACGCATACCCTCCCACCCAGAGCAGCAGCTTGAAATGAGATTCACTTGACTGCATAATCTCTCTCCATTGAGCTGGATGCAGATTAATTGCCTATACGGGCAACACTCTGCCGCCTCGGCCAATCCCTGATCACACTGCCAATCACATACCCCACTTCCACTGGAGCTGGGGCTTGGCCAGGAGATCTGCGGCCTTCTAAGAACCAACCTGTGTCAATTGACTTGATATTGAACAATGACGCAACTGACTTCTGACTAGGGCTGCGCAATTTATCAAAATTATCGAAATGTCGCTAATGTTTATATCACGATATGCTTATCGCAACGGCACGCAATATCTGAATGGTTTTAATAGGCTACTTCAACATTGTGAAAAGTGTACGTTTTAGGTCGACACATACAGCAGAGAATAGACTGGGCACATGACTGTTACTTATGTGACTTGCTTAAAAAGAGTTATTAAACACAAAAACTTGCGAAAAACAACTCCTTGCCGTATTCCGCTGTCTGCTGTCTGACACACACCGAAACGTGCGCATATGCCGCCTCTCTGAAAGCGTGTGATCCCTTCAGTTCTGTTTCGGGCCTTGTTACACACTCAAACTGTCAAATACACACACAGTTATTTCAAAATGGCTGTTTGATGAGTATTCATGTAAACACAGTCGGTTATGCTTTAAGTGAAAGATATCAGTTGGGGAAAGAAATCGAATGCGTGTCAATAGGATCCGTGCATTAGGTCTTAAACTGTCAGCCTGCTAATAAATTAAACCTGCCGCTGTCTGTCAAACAATAAAAGAAAAAATCACTCAGTGCTCTTGGATGAATAACCTTTGTAGCTTTATTATGTATCAGTGTATATTTAATTAATGTGAAGACTACTGTTTTTAGGTCTTATTTTTAATAACAAAGATAAATTTAAATAACAAAAATAATCGTCCACCCCTTGTTCAGGTGTGTTTGTTTACCTGGATGTTCTTGATGTTAAGTTTTAGGTTGACACAACTATATATTACCAAGTCAAGCAAAGAGTTTTTATTATTTAAATATTGGCATTATATTTTTTGTTTGATTACATTGATGTTAAAATTATATTGTCAGATTTGTGACATAAATTTTTCCTAAAACACTGCTGGTCACTTTCAGAAGTTCAAGCGATGCTTTCTTTTCCCAGAAAGAATGTGAAACACATAAATGGTATCATTCTCATTTCTTAAATATTTTTTTTAAATATAATTTTGATAGATTTTACACACTTAAAGCAATATCGTATCACATATCGAATATTGCATTATTTAACAAGGATATCGCAAATCGCATTTTTCTTCAATATCGCACAGCCCTACTTCTGACTATAAGTTTGATTCAGTGTTAAACTGACTGTTAAATCAGTGTTAATCACAAGCTGGATTTGATATACAGATAACAATATTCCATAACAGTTTCATATTTTATTTTTTCCATAATTATGATTAATTATGATTAATTATCAATAACTATATTGAATAACAACAACATTAAGTATTAATATTATTATTGTTGCCAATATACTACTACTTCTAATACTACGAATAATAATAATGCATTTTGTGCATTACTAAAATGATTAATTTTTTTGTGGTACTTTATGGAATTTATAAAACAACAGTCTGTTTTTTAATAAAAAACAAGATTTATTTCAGACTAGATTAAGCATTAAATTAACTCTGCTGCTAAATGCTAAAATTGTGTTGTTGTTTTTTTTATATTATATTTATATTAGTACTATGGTAATATCTTGGCAAATTTGAGCAGTTTGAGACATAAAATCTGAGATTATGGTGTGTTTTTCAGAAGAAAGACTTCAGCAAAAGTTTGAATTTGCGCCCCATTTAATCTCATTGCCAAGATATTTTTTTTTTGTTTCTTTCTCTCTCTCTCGCTCTCTCTTTCCTATGGGAGATAGGCCACTGTTAAATCATGTCTTAAGCTTCATTATTTGAAGACACCAGAGGAAAAATAATATTTTTTCCAAGATCAATATGTCAGTCAAAGCTTACTGTAAAGCCGTATGTCAGTGTTCAAGGGCGGTCCTGTCTTGTATTTAACACATCATAAAAAATGATACGGCTAAAGACTGACCTCATCAATATGTGCCAACCAGTCGTCGTACATATCAGTAATTGCATTCAAGTCTGTTGATGTTTTCCCGTCAACACATTCACATGCTTCCGGTAAACATGCTCAGATGTGTTGTCAAAGTATGCATCTGATTCTGAGCAGAAATTATGACGGAATAGATGATTATATATTGTACAGGATGTACAGTCCTTCTCATAATAATATCAATAATAACAAAACTGTTTATTAAAACATGTATTTTATATTTGTATTATTAAAGAATAATACACAATATCACACAACTTTCTAACCATGTTTCAATTTAAACTTAATTATATGTTACTCTATTAGCACTATGTGTAGCCACTGTAACAACTCCTCAGCTTTAGCTTCAAGTGGAAACCTGCAAATGACAGATGCTCTGTTTTCACAGCTTGCTTTGGGGAGAGTGGTGTTAACCCGGTAACAGTGGATATTTTATTTTTAATTTAATTTAATTGTATTGTATTTATTTTATTTGATATTAATTATATATTTTAATAGATTTTTTATTTTTTTATTTTTTTTATTTGTTAAACTATTTCATGTAATCTATTTAATATAATTGGTTTTCCTATTTTACACTTTATGTTGAATTTCAGGCATGTATGTTAATGTACTACTAAAAGTGACTTAAATGCATTTTAAATTTACTCTCAGACCATAGCATACTCAAATTTTATCGATTTGTCTTTTTACTTATTTTTTTCTTTGCTTTTTTGTTTTATGTTGAGCATTTTGAAGAGGTCTTCTGTATGCTAGTGTACTCAAAGAAGTGAGAATACTCTATTTGTGCAGATACATGCGTTTTAAATTTAAAGTCTTTCTATTCTGGGAAAACCGACCAAAATGTTAAGTCTATTTGTTGGTTCTGTCAAATTCAAGGAAGCCATGGAACACATATTAGTTTGTTTTAGACTTGAAGGTTTTGAAGTTTCAACAGCGTAACACCGAACAGTCACGGTTGAAAGGTCGCCATTGATTTTACCACAAGCACGCTTGAGTCGAAGCTCTTCGCCTGCCCTGTGTGTGGCAAACATTAACACGTGCACTCCAGGGACAGGGCATATAGTGTGTGCGAATGATAAATGGCTAGAATGAGTGAAGTTGAGAAACCAGCGACTGCCTCGTGTCCCTGCTGTCTTTCAGCAGTCCTCCTTTCCTCAGCCTTCACCTCTCCTCGCCGGTTTAATCGTCCGACACTTCACACGCTCCACCTCTCGCTCCCTTCTCCTCCACACCTCCTCCTGTGGCCCAACTAATTGATGGGTGAACATGCTGGAGAGGCCTTCACTTCTTCTTTTCGATCTTTTTTTTAATATCTATCCTTTCAAAGGGGATGGAGGCTCGTGAAGGGCCTCTCATTCCCACTCCCCATCTCCTCAACTCGTTTTTACTCCCTCCTTCGCTACGTCTCATCTTTTCTTCATTATTCATTAAGTTTCCCTTCAAAGCCCAAGAGAGAAGGCAGAGAGAGCGAAAGAGAGAAGATATGCCACTGGACTTTAACTCACCTGCAGGAGGGAGAGGAGAAAATGAGCGAGGGATGACAAACCGATATAATAATATGAATGGTATACGCTGTGAGATATTGGCTGAATTTACACTGCACATCTTGATAGTTTGACATACAGTGTATCCGATTTATTTTCTTTTTACATTTTTTAGACACAATTGTGTACTTTAATATATGTCTGCAATGCATTGCAAACTGTTGCATGCTGTGTTATCAATGGACATGGGTGCTTAAATGCTTTTGTTTACTGCTGTCTTGTTGGTTTGTGCTGATATCATGGGTAAAGCTTACCGTAGACAAAATAAAGCTTTCAAAATACGTTTTATGCTCAGGAATTGGAGAATGATGAAGTTAGACTTTCCAGAAAGTATGATGGTTGATGGGCAAGTGGGTTGAGTAGTTTTGTGCATTTGGCATAAAGCTCAGAGATGAAATGTGACTATCATGGCTTTAGTTTTGTTTAGTTCTTAGGTCTGTGTCGCCTTGATTTTGGTTCACATGATTTTAGTTGCGCTTGTTTTATATTTTATCGTTTAAAAGTTTGGGGTCGGTAAGATTTTTTGAAAACAAGTCTCTTATTCTCAATAATCTTATTCTAAGACTGCATTTATTTGATCAAAATACAGTAAAACTAAATGTGGTGCAGATTTGGTGCTCAAGAAACATTGTTATTATTATGGATTGCGTCAGAATGTGCTCTCTGTGGGCGTAGCCGCATTAGCAGATAATGAGGAGGCTCGTACGACTGACATCTCTCTTTTCAAACAGATTACATAAACAGAGAATATTTGTGTTCGGTTTGATTTACATTATTTAAAACCGGACATTTCTACATTTCTTTAGACATATGTCTCATGTTTGTGTGACAAGTATTTGCTAAATTACAGTTCATTTTCATTTCAAGTATCAGAAGGGACTTCATTGAGAGAAAGGCGGAAGGTTGCGCATCATGTTTGCTTTCTTTATTTTGCAAAAAGCACAACATTTAGTTTTTATTGTGAGTGTACACAAATAAAAGTAGTCAGTTTCAAATTATGTATAACACTTGTCTGGATGACCAAAATCGACGGATTATTTTGAGTCACTTTCGAACTAAGAAAAAAAGTGAGGTGTTCGCGCCAGCCTGGACGCGACCCCTGGGGCTAATATTATATATTTTGAAAACATTGTGCTGCCTAAAATTTTTGTGGAAACCATAATGCTTTTTTTTCAGGATTCTTTGATGAATGTAAAGTTAAAAAGAACTCATTTTATTGACATAAAACCTTTGTAACATTTTACATTTCTTTACTATCACCTCTGATCAATTTAATGCCTCCTTGCTGACGTATTTATTTATTTATTTAAAAAAAAAAAATCTGGCAACACTTTACTTAAAGGTGGGGCTCAAAATATTAATCCAAACATAGACCTCTAAATACACTGAATTAATAATAAATTATAAATGTGTTCAGCGATCTGCAACAAATATTTTTTCTGATTTTCTAGAATATTTTAAGTCGTAAATTGAGCAGGATATCTTAAAATGTAGCGCATGGATTCGGCAGGCATGTATTTATGATACTAAGCGTGGCAGATGGTCTCTGAGCCCTCCCTAGCTCTACAGCGCCCCACAAATTTCCTATGTAAATCTGTGGTGAAAAATGGAACTGCAGTGCGCTCTTATAGAGAGCCTGCCCCGCTTATTTTCACGTGACCTCGCGTAAACCTCACTCCAGACCAAGACGATAACAGTCCGCTTCAGCTATGTGTCTGCATCAGGTCAGTAACTAGTTGTTACTGGGATTATAAACCCTTTAATTTAAACATGCTCAGGTGTATAGCCTATATACATAGTAGTTATGCTGTGTTTCTTTTATGTTTTTTTCTGCGAATATATATGACTTTGTTTTCTTCACTGGAATTCCTACACAACTTGTAATATTCTAAATTAACAACATTCGGATGCAGTAAATACTACATTAAGGCGATTCTAAGATGGCATTCTATGTGTAATAAAGTCTGTCATCATCATTAGAGCGCCATCCTCAGGCTGAATAATGCATTAGAATAGATTAGAATAGAATAGATTAGGTGACATTAGAATTCTGTCAAAAGTGTGTCTGATTCAACGATTAGAATATAAAGCTTACAAAATGGTTATCATAAACTAGCGCTAGGACCCAGAATCTACCCTACCTAAATTTATGGTCAGGAGCCGCTACTGATTAGACTTCCATTGTGAGCATGTAATGTTTATGTTAGTTTATTCAAACCGAAGTCATTTTCTGTGTTAATCACCAGGAAGCCACTATAATAATAACCTATAATGGCAAAATATGTTAGGATTACAATACCTGGTACACTTTGCATTCAGACATGTTATTAAGTAAACCATAATCGTGTGACAGACATAATTTACATAAACACTGACCCGCTGACTAGTTGAATGACAAGTCAGTGGCTCAATGTTTATGTAAATTATGTAAATGACTGGCAATATTCTGTATAGCATTAGTGCTGCTTCAAGTAGTAAAAATAAAATGAGGCTAAATGACCAAAGATGTACATTTAAACAAAAGATCGGAGGCACATTATAAAGCTTATTAGCATTGCTCATGAATATTAATTAGGTGGCATAGCTTTTTGCCCGGTAGTCACATCTGATGTGGTGAAACTGGGTGCCAGTCATATTATGATTACAGCTTGCCGAGTGCATGTTAGTCTGTTAGATCAAATTCAGATGCAATAGGCTTTTTTCTTACAGTCGGCATGAGATGAAAATTCACCCTATTTTTTTCTAAATGAGTGTTATAGATCTTATTGTGAATGATTCTTCCATGTATGTTTCCTTACTTTGACCTCGTGATGGTTAACCGAAATGTCAATGCAATAGTATAATGATAAACAGTGAAAATGATTTTCTGGTCTCTTCTGGTGACATATACCAGAAGGTACAATATGTAAGATTTTTGGATAATAACTAAAAATCACTTGAGCAATGTAATACATTTTGTTTACTTGTGTACTTGCATCATCCCAAATGTTTCCAAGAATGTTTAAATCCAGAGAAATAAGCAATTTTAACCAGGACACAGACCATGTATGTGCATTGCCTATTAATTACATCATACCCACGTTACCCTCAATTTATATTTTATAGAAACCATGGAAACACCAAAGACGCTTTAATATATTGTGTGTTTTATTAGACAGGTGAGCAACTGTTTGGATTATTCATCGACAGAAAACGAATCATTGTTATACAGCTCATCTCAGTTTTATTGTTTAAATCTCGTTTTCTTGATTCACCGCGAGTACCATGTTTTACCATGCCTAATATCGGCCTAGCTTACTGCAGTGTGCACGTGTCTCATAGTAGCCACTGAGCGAATGCACAGAGTAGCATTATAAAATAACTTTCAACATACTCAAATGTATCTAATATGATAAAAAGCGCTGCGTTACCCCACATATGCATGACAGACAAAGGTGGAAGCGCTCGTCTGCGGCATAATAAAAGCTCTGCAAAATCAAGGCGTCATCAATATACGCCTTTGTTTAGAATAAGGGACCTCTAGTGGCGAAAAATTACATATTGTGGCTTTAAACCCCTCCAAAGTGCACTGCAAGCTTCCATTCATTTATAAGTGCAATGCCCACATCTTAAAATTCAATCAAAAAATGATGAATAAAAGTCCCCACACTTCTTTTTTCTTTCAATAATCTGTTAAACTCAGATGTGTCACAATATGAAGAAAAAGAAAAAACTGTTGTTTCTTCCATTTTTGTCGGGACATTAACTCTTTCCCCCCCATTGATGTAAATTTCTGGCTTTTCACAGCTATACGGTAGGGGGCGCTATGACGCATCTTCTGAAAAAGTATTAAATCTCCTGATCAAAAGACATGAAAAAGAGGCAGAGACAAGCGATAGTATATGTAATCAAATGTATATATGTAAAATACCACAATCACCAACATTAAATGGCATATAAATCAAAACCATGTCGACTTGGGACGAGCTCTAGGACTGTGAAGCTTTGGGGGTGTTGATGGACTCGATCTACTCCATCTGTGTTTTCAATCCGAGCTCTCAAAATATGCTTGTTTTTTTGCGCTCCGATATTGGAGATTGATGAACTTAGACATTTTGAAGTACCAACAATCTGAAAAAGCAGAACCAGGTAGTTTAGATGTAGCCTGGTCCTAACCTCTCGAACATTTCATTTATAGAGAGTCTGGCCACTCTCCATTGGCAAGCGTTAACTTCCTTGAAGGCGGGTACTCTGTTGAAGTTTAAATTGGATCTGCCATAACCAATCGCTAACGTTTGGTCGTGACGTATGTCATGCGTTCGCCTTAGCCAACTCCTTCACCACTAACGGAGCGAGCTGGAAAATCAAACTTTTCTCGAACCCCGTGGGGAGGAGGGCCACAACATCATGGCCACCAACAAAACTCAGCCAAGATTATTCTTACTCCGGCTTTAACTTCTGGATTTTCGGCAGCGTTGCCACAATTGACCGAATGGCTTCGCTCGCATCTTTCTCCAAGATCTCAAGATTCACAACTCAATTAGCGCACGACATCGACTTCATCGTTCTCAGCCACTCCCTCTGTTCCCTGCTTGGACCGGTAAAAATTTGTTCGGAGAAAACCAGCGAATATACCGCAAACCCAGGCGACGTACTGAAGGAAAATGAAAATTGAGCAGAAGTATGTAGGAGGGCGGAGCCGTAGATGTACAGTCAAACCAAAAATTATTCAGACACCAGATATCATTTTTTACTAGTGGATACAGGACACTGTAGTTCATTTATGTAAGTGAGGATAGCAAAATAAAGTAAACTAACATATTATACCCCCCAAAAATTCATACAGTGGACTACCAGTAAAATTTTACACTTTGACCGGAGCATGTTTTGCTTAAGTGTTTTTTCTTTAATTGCTAATGTGACCTTTTACACCACGGACTGAACAAAAGGAGGGATTGCTTGCTAATTGGCTGACATAAATTGGTATTATCTAATTGTGTACCCAAATTTAACAGCTGACAGCCGATTGGTTGATTGTAATCCATTACATTCCTTTCTATCAAAGTTATCGGACATTATCAAGATGAATTTGTCCTGACACAGTTTAACTCTGACTTCTTGTCATATTTTATTACCATGTTCTAAACTATAGCGAATAAACTGTGATAATGTGAGAAAATGTTGAAGGTGTCTGAATAAATTTTGGTTTGACTGTAGGTAAAATGACCAAAAAAACACAACATTTGAAAGTGTCCCAAATATAATTGCGCATCAAAAATATCTATGAAAAAAAAAAGAGTTGACAGAAAAAAAAGAGTTGACAGTGTCAATGCAGCCTTGAGTGGAGAGTAACTCATGCTTACAGAATCAAGCATTGTGCAATGAAGAAAATGAAATGCTAGCGGTGAGAATAACATGATCGAAGAAAATGAAATGTACTCCAGATCAGAGGTTTATAATGCTATGCATGCAGTATATGCAGGCTGTTAGAAACACAGAGAGAGAGAGAGAGAAAGAGAGAGAGAGCGCGAGAAGCAACGAGGGCTGGCGCACACATGACGGACGCTCGGTGTGCTCCTAGACGGCCAATCGGAGCTCTCGGCTCGCCTGAGCTGCTGCAGCGGAGGAGTGAGAGAGGATTCTCCCACACACACGCATACACACGCATCCTGATCGGAGCAGAGCAGCACACGCTCGACAAGAAGAGCGCAGGCACGCGGTGACAATGGTACGCATGGGACAGAAAGTCTGTTTGGAAACTTTACGGCACGCACCGGAGGCACAGAGCCATTTGTGGACTTGTATCATTAGGTAATGTGGAATATTTTCTATTTTTGTGCATCAAACCGAATGTGTTTTTTTTTTTTGTAGTATGAGAGAGAGCGAGTTATCTGAAGGAAGTTCTGCTGCATCAAGCGACTAGAGAAAGTGAGTAATGCCACTATTCTCAAGCATGCACGAGACAAGAAGTGGATAAAAGAGATCTGTATTCAGAGTGCAGTATCTGTTGAGTATCTCCCACTGCGCCGTGTGAACTAAACCTTCTACAGACTCCGCTCGGCCGTGTATGCGATGATGTGCGCTTCATCAGATTGCCAGACGCAGTTGAGAGGTGCATGTCTGCGGCTTATAAGGCTTATCTTCTTACAGCCGCACTTAAAATCCACCGCTCGGCTGGAGCTCTGAGCCGGGGTCGTGCCGTCATCCAGACGAAAGGAGAGGAAGGGATCAGATGAATGCTAATAATGTTTGGGTAGATTCCCCTGCCAGAGGAGAAGTTGTTGGAGCACGGTCTGCATGTGTGGTGGGGTGTCAGGTGCTTTGTGTCTGTCTGCCTGTCTGTCTTTCCGCTTAATGCCACTTTTCTTCTAAGGCAGCTTGTTTTCTTATTGGTACACCCTCCTCACACACACAAAGCTGCTTGCTGTTCGAGACACAGCGTTGCTCTATTACAGCCTCTGAAAGGATGCTTGTGGTTTGATACAGAGTGTGCGCTGTTGGACTGTCAGTGGGTTAAATGGAAGATTTCACGAGATAGAAAGAAAATGATCGCGAAAGAGATAAAGAAAGCTTTCTGAGTCTGCTGTGTGCGGAGAGCATCCATTCCGGGCTCCTTCTTCTGAAATGATTCAATTTGGGCCACTTTGCAGAGGAGTTGGTTGTAGGATTTGAGAGGGATTTGATTCTCACCAGAGAGCAGCAGCGTTGGGCTGTATAAATCACCCTCAGCGATTGACATACAGGCCTAGTTACGTGTGGCAATGATGTGGATCTTCCCAAATGGAAAATCTAGTGATTCTTCACATCCTGTTACTTCACAGTGCATGACATGACAGAGCTGTGAGGCCATTTTTTTGTCAGAAACTAAAGAAATGAGATCGATTAGAAGACACGCACGACAGATTCAAACCTGCATGTTCTGCTCAACATGTCTGGAGTTCATGCACTATTGCTAAGCCACAGTACCAACACATTTTCTTCTTTTTAATAAAAAATATTATTATTATTATTGTTGTTATTATTATATATTGTTACCATATTATAATATATTATTTTTGAGTGATCCTAGCCAAGTTAAAACCTATGAAATACAGGCCTAATGATTTAAATGTAAATTAAAACAATAAATGTAACAGTAAATGTAAATCAATATATAACCCCCCCCCACACACACACACACACACTATATATATAGATATAAAAAAAATAGAAAAGCAACTAAAATATTAACTAATATTGGCCTGTCGCGATTGGTCGATACAATCAACTGCGTCAACGCTGTTAATTAGTCGACGTCAATATTTTTAGTCGACTGAGTAATTTGGTGCGAACTGAAATTGTATTAGTTCCGGTACTTTAAAAATGACAGCACTCTAATAAGAGCAGTATTTCTCAATTTGCGTCGATGTGGAACAGCAGGTGTGAGGACGTGTGTGTGAGCTCTGCTTCCACCGTTCACTAAACAATGGAAGCAGAACAGTCAAATATATACGCGATGCTCAGGAAAAAGAGAGCAACAGAAAAGCGCGGCCGGACTCTGACCTGAAGCACGCGCAGCCGCGCACACGCCTTTCACTCAGACAGATCGCGACTCCAGTTTCGCGCATTATTGAGTTTGAATGGTAAAAAAATATGTCAAAATGCACGTCCTGGCGAGTATTCGGGTAAACGCCATCGGATATGTCTTTAGTGAACGTATACAGAGTTGAATGAGAAATCGAGTGTTACAATGAATTTGGTCCGTGCAGCTCTTAAAGGGCTGGACCTAATATTCTGTGTGAAGCAGGGCAGAGCAGGAACCTGGCAGAAACATGCCGGCCAAGTGAGTTTTTAGGTTTTTTTAACCCTAAAACAATGATAAAACATTGAATAGTAAGTTCTGTCATATTATTCAGTACATTTTTCAGTTTTTTGCCATGGTATCGATTCAGTATCGGTATTGAGGTACTTTAGTCTGTTATCGTATCTAAGTCAAAAATTTGGTTTTGTGACAACACTATTCTATATAAAACATATTTGCTGATATTTTCTTTTTTTTTGTTATGTTGGTTTACAAATTTGTACCTTTTACTCTTTTTTTTACATTTTGTCAAGGGCTTGTTTACATTTATACTTTATAGTACACTACTGAAGGCCAACGTTGCAAGCTAGATTAAATGTTTTTAAGTAAAATTGTTTAAAATTATTGTGATAAATTAGTCGATAGATTAATCAATATAAAAATAGTCGTTAGTGGCAGCCCTAAACTTATAGTAATAATAATAATTATTATTATTATTGTTGTTGTTATGAATTGTTGTTATTGTTATAATATTATATAGCAATACAATTTTTATGTGGTTATTTTTGAGTGATCCTAGCAAATATCTATGTAAATTAAAACAATAAATGTAACAAAAAATGTAAATCAATGTAAAGAAAAAATATATATATTTAAATATTTATAAATAGAAAACAAACCTAATAATATGAACAAAAGTAATAGTAATAATAATTCTTATTAAAATTTATTTTGTTATTTCTGAGTGATTTTAGCTGATTTAAAACCTATGTAATATAATGAATTCTAATTAGTATGTAAATAAAAATATTGATAAATACAGTGCATTCAAAAAGCCATGAAGGTATTATGATTATTATTATATTTATTATTAGTAGTAGTGTTAGTATTTTGAATGATTAGTTATTATTATATTTTTTTTTGTGCAAACTGCATTTCAGAGGTTCAAAGATTGGAATTTCCATCTGGAATCTATAATTCACATATACTGCCTGTACCAATTGCCGTTTGAATGCTTCATTGAGAGAAGTCTGAACAGACATCAGTAAATGTGACCACTGACATCCAAATGAACAATCGTTGAAGGGTCTTCTCATGAGAACATGCTGTGTTAAATAAAGGCCACGTAATAAATCAATCTTTGGACCTTCACCGGTTAACTTCTGAAAGGCGGTTCAAACAAAGCATGAAAACAAAGTGTCAATACGTGACTGAACCCCTTGAGATGTCGTAACCTTCAGACCTGTGATACTGCTCCTCTAATTCACTCGTCCTAATAGAGCAGAAATGCACGGCGTTCTAGTCCAGGCAGCTCATTACTTCCTGTAGCCCTTTAATTAAGCAAATACTCTTGATGCTAAAAGCTGCCCGTGTCACAGTTCACAGAATGTCATTAATACCATGAATTAAACTAGCATCGGAGGCTGATTTGGCTTTGCCTGCAGGAGACTAATGTCTATACTTCTCTGTTTGTTGTGTTAGCATGTCTGCGCAAGACAAATACTGTGGCTTATTGCTTAAGTGTTGAGGCAGTGATTTCAAACAGCACTTTGAGGAGAGAAACATCGTTAGGCAGACAAAAAAAAGACTGCAATGAAGTGATAATCCTGCTGTGTGAGATTGTTAAGGATGCTTATGGTTGTCTCTGTAAAAGAGAAGAATGTGTGATGAAACATGAGCGTGGATCAGAGCCAGTGATGGCACATGCAGTCTTCATCCTTGCGTTTTTTTACCACTGTCCCCTACTGTTCCTTTGGTTCGTTATCTTTCTTCTGTCTTTCCTTTGTTCTGTACGTTGTGCCATACTTCCTTTCTCATCCTGAACCCTCGTCCTTCCTTTTTCTTTTCTGTAGTTCTCCTGTCCCTCCTACAGCTTTTCTCCTTTCCCTTTCATTTGTCCTCTTCCTATTCCCTTTTCTTTTCCTCTTTTCCTGTTCCTCTTGTCCCCATTCCCTTCAGTTGTATTTGTCACTTCCCCTTTAATTTCCTGTCCCTTTTTTCCACCTTTTGCTTCCCCTTTTATGTCTTTTCCTCTTCCCTTTCCCTTCTCACCCTTCCCTTTTCATTGCCCCTTCTTATATCTTCCCATTCCCCTTTCAACTTATTTCCCTGTCCTTTCACTTGTCTTTTCCTCTTTTATTTCCTGCTCCTTTCCCTGTTCCTCTTGTCACCCTTCCCTTCAGTTGTATTTGTCCCTTCCCCTTTATTTTCCATTTCTCTTCTCTGTCCCTTTTTTCACCTTTTCCTTCTCCTTTTATGTCTCTTCCTCTTCCCTTTCCCTTCTCACCCTTCCCTTTGCATTGCCCCTTCTTATATCTTCCCATATCCCTTTCAACTTCTTTCCCTTTCCTTTCACTTGTCTTTTTTTCTCTCCCTTTCCCTTTTCCATTTTTCCTTCATGTTCCTCTTGCCCTTATTCCCTTCAGTTGTATTTGCCTCTTCTCATTTAATTTCCATTCCTCCTCTTTACCCTTTTTCACCTTTTCCTTCCCCTTCAATTTCCTTTTCTCTTCCCTTTCCATTCTCATCCCTTCCCTTCTTACTGTATATCTTCCCATATCCCTTCCAACTTCTTTCCCTGTCCTTTCACTTTTTTCCTTTTATTTCCTGTTCCTTTCCTTTTTCCAATTTCCCTTTCTTGTTCCCTTTTCCTCTCTTCAGTTTTATTTTCCCCTTCCCTTCTTGTCCTTTCAGTTTTTATTTCACCTTTCCCTTTCTCTTTCATTTTTCCTCCTCCCTTTTCCTTTTCACCCCTTCCCATTTCCTTTGTCGTCCATAATGTTCTTCCATGTTTCCCCTTCTCGTCCTTTCCCTTCAATTTATTTTCCTCTACCCTTTAACTTCTCACCCCTTCCACTTTTCTTTTCCATTTCCCTTTCATTTCCATTCTCAACCTTTCCATTTTTTCTTTCATTATTTTCCCTTTTCAATTTCCCATTCCTTTCCTTTCCCCTTTCATTTCCTTTCGTGTTCCCTTTGCCTTTCCCTTCTCATTTTCTCCCATCTACAGTATTTCCTTTCCAAACTCCTTCCTTTTCCTAGCCCTCTCCTTTTCTTTTTCATCCACCCTTTCATTTTTCAACCCATCATCATTTTTTCATTTCTCATTTCTTGTGGCACATTTAAGGGCTTTAAGACATTTCACGACACCAATGGTATTTTATGGAAGTACTCTATTCATAAAGCTGATTTGTTTACTGCACCAAAGGTTGTATCACCTCATTTATCTCTCTATCACTCTTAATCTCTCGCTCTGTCATTTTTTAAATCTCCTTGCATTTGTGCATCTTTAGCTGGTCTCCTACCTCAGAATTTCCCATGAGCTTGACTCCCCAGCAGCTTATGACAGGGCTTGAGTTATGAGAGAGATGGAACTCAGTAAAACAGAATATTGCTCAGTTTAAAACACATACTCAGACTCATGCAAGTCAATAATCTCTCTCTTTCTCAAATACACAGAGGGAGGATTCACTAAGAATGAATTGCACCCACTGATCGCACTATTTATTTGTTTGCAATGTCTTATTTTAGAGCTCAATTCACTAAAGAAATGATCAGTATTGGTGAAATGCAGTGGACACAGCAGACGGTAAACAACTGCTTCTATTCATAGTTTCCCGTATAGGAACGCCCCTGGAACAAGGAGGTCCTCCATTGCCCACCTGCCATTTATACCAGTTTTAAATGAAGTACTAATGGTAAAAGACCAAATTCAGTATACACCTTATTGATGATGCATACTATATACAGGCAAGCAGATGAACCCAGTATATAAATGCAAAGTACAGTAACCATTTAGTGCATTGCATTCTTATTCTGTGCGTATATGCTTGCCTGTATACAGTATGCATCATCAAAAATGTGTTTTAGTACATCAAGACACTTTAAGTGTTTTATATTGTGTGTTGTATATAGATCACAAGTGGCCAAAAATTTGGTTCACATATTTTTGTTTCTCTTCCTTTGAGATGGAAAATTGACAGGCCTGTAATGAGGTTCGATAAATGTTTTGCCCGTCTGGTTTCCACGCCAGTCATGTGACTGAAAACTATGAATAGGAAACATTTTTAAAATGCATTATTACAGAATGTTTTCCATTGGCGCTAATGGTTTAACTTGCAGCAAGCGAATGGTATATTTATTATAAAACACTTAAAAAGCTATGTTTGCTCAGAAAAGAACTTTACACAATTATTGGCCTGAACTGAATCAACACTTACTGTAAATGACTTGAACTGACTGACACTGTTACAGCTGAATTCAATTTTTTTCTCAATTGATGAAGTTTGCATCATTGATCATACAGTATTTTCATGTTTATAACTGTGGAGCTACTTTGAAGCAGTCTGCATTGTACACTGAAAAAAATGACTTAAATTAAATTGCTTAATTAAAATGAGCTAAAACAACACAATTGCTATACATTTTGCCATAACTTCATTTCATTGTGTTCAATCCACTTAAATATAAGTCAAATTGAAGTTTACTTAATCCGTTTGTTGAGATTACATGAATGATTTGTGTTGCATTAACTGAAACTGGGCGGGGCTTGTTAGTTCCCAGCATGCTTTGCATATGGCTAAATCAAGAGAGAGTGAATGTTGTTATTTTATACACTTAAAAAAACAGGAAAACACAGATTGTTCAAATTACTTAATCATATTATTTTCGATCTATGCAACATTTCTCTTCTAAACATGATTTATTTGCTTTCGATTAATGTAATCCTCTAAAATGTGCAATCTACTAGATTAAAATATTTGGGGTGAATGTGAACCAATTAAGTACTCAAAAAATATTTTTGCTGAAACTGTAGTTCCCAGCATGCTTTGCTTGGGACTTGACGACTAGAGTGAAATTGTTGAAATGAAGTGTTATTTTATGTGTTGTTGGCAAAATGAGAAAAGGGGAAGACTTTATATTGTTTATTAGTGTTTAATGTTTAATTATGTTGGAATTATTAGAACCAATTAAATTACACTGGGTTACCATAGTGGAGAAGAGCGGAGAAATTGCTTTGGCTCTGGACTGATACAGCACATGTCATTAATGAGCGTTTCTTTCTTAGCATGTTCATAATGTGCCATTGCTGGCTAATAGAATGAAAGCTAGTTAGTACAGCATTATAGATCAGGCAAGTGACAACAAAAATATACAAAAATAAAATAAACTTGTGTTTTGTGATTTGATTAAAGAGGCAGGGTCTCAAGCCCCCCTGTGAACACCACTGTTGGTGAGACTACTCAATTCGGTTACTTGAAAATTACTTGATTCTATGATGTTGAAATTATGTTTGATTAACTTAATTGATTTGATGTTAAATCGTGTAAATCCGACACACCTTTTTTTCAGTGTAGGTAAAAGTGTTATTTTTATGTATTTTTGAGCAAGATCAGAAAGGGGGAGATTTGATTGTGTTTAATAGTGTTTAATATTCAACTATGTTGGAATTTTTAGAACAATTTAAATTACAGTGGGTTTAAATTTCTCTTGTGGAAAAGAGTGGAGCATTTGCTAGGCTGTGGACTAAAACAACTAATGTCATAACTACTTTACTGAAGGAGCTTTTAATGCTTAGCATTTAAGATGCTAATGTGTGCTATTGGTAGCTTCAAGTTTGTCAACTAGCTAGTTCAGTATTATATATGAATTTGAAGTGGATGAATGAATATATGAAATTAAATGCCTGAATCATGTCAGGGAGCCATATAAAATTCACTCTGAGACTACTTAATTGAGTCACTTAAAATGTATTAATTCCATGATGTTGAATTATGTTTGTTTAACTTAATTGATTCATGTGGGATTGATGTACATAATTAAATCATGTAAATCCAACACAAAAAAAAAATTCAGTGTATAAAGCGCTATATAAATAAATGTGACAACTCGAAAAGGACGATAATAACTTGGAATTCAGTGCATTTTCTGTGCATTTAGTACCTGGCTAAGTTTGTGGATTATTAGTGAATAAAACAGGTTTTTTTGCACTGTAAACCTCAACGCTCAAAATAATTAATTGTTTTGAGTAGAGCCAAATCAAATTAACTAAATTAGTTCATTCAAATTAACCTTTATTCATATTTCAAACTGAATTTTTCTTTTGAGTTAATAATCGGAATTGTTTCATTGTTTTGAGTTTTTGAACTTTTTTTAATTTATTTTTTTTATTCAGACAAACTTTAAAATTTAACTGAAACTGGGCTGGGATTTCTATTTCCCAACATCCTTTGCCATGATACTCAAAGGGCACTGGTAAGTGCTATGCTAATGCTTGCAAAGCATTGTGTTACCAATTAGCAAGGTAGCATTTATTGAATTAACAAGTTAAAGCCAAATTTACACTAAGAAAAATATTTAAGTTAATTATTTTAATTTAAATGTATGAATTAAATTTGAAGTTAAGAGCAATTCAAATGTATGAGTACAAAAGAAAAATCAGCAAATTCAAATGTAACCGATTGCCTCATCTTTTTTGAGTTTTGCCAACTTATCCGTGTTTACAATGTGTATTGTGCTTTTGCCCTAATCTGTTTCTGTTAAATTGTCTCATGTAGTTTCTTATTGTAGTGTTGTTGTTGTGGAATAACCTCTTGATTGACTAAACAGAGGAAAAAGGCAGCCATGATAACAATTTCATTACTAATGTTACAATAGCATCATCTTTACACACACACACACACACACACACACGCATACTCATCCCATACACTCATGGGATACAAAAGCCACTTCACACATCACGCAGTAAATTAGACTGCAGGGGGAACGTGCATTCATACTAATTGCTTTGAAATAACACACTCATCCGAACACGTACAGCCACCTGTGACTAGATGAGAACAGGCTGCGGTAGATGACAAAGCAAAGAAAGAGCAGCAGAGATGCTTACGGGGAGCGTGCCCGAAATCCAACTCAGGGGAAGGTTTGGTCGAAGGTGTGAGGCTGATACACAGAAAAAGAAACGCACTCAGAAGCAGCGGAAATGTGAATTCCCAGCTGTTCTGGGAAATGCAGAAGGTGAAAAGGCAGTTCATTGAATGTCACAGTGAAAATGAGAGATATGATGAAAAAGAGAAGCCAATTAAAACTCCAATGTTGATCATTTTAGAGACCGCAATCATATGTTTGCTTAACTTGAACCTGAAACAGCCTTACATTTCAGTTGACCATTTTGTTACAGAGCAGAGGTTGTCATACAAATAAGTGAATAGCCTAATGTTATGCCACGCATACCTTCTAGCAAACATTTTGACACAGTGTTTAATTTTCCTTGTTAAATGATGAGTCAGACCTAGCGATCAAATCTTTTATTTATATATATATTTAATGTTTTACCTGTTTATCACTGTAAAGTTGCTTTGAAACAATCTGTATTTAAAAGTGGGGTAAGTGCTTTCTGGTAACCGATGTTGATTTCACAGTCACTAAAACGAACACGCCCCTATTTTGATAGCTCCGCCCCACACATACGTAACCCAGGTAACGACTATGGCGGAATCTGCTGTGTCAGCCGGCCGACGGTATGATGTCATCAATAAGTGAAAGCAATGTGTGTTACTATGGTAATCCAGGTCGAATATTCAGTGAAAAAGTCATCCCTTACATCCCAAAAACACAAACACAGTTCTCATGAGCAACTCGATAGCACGAACACGACAGTCCAACTAACGAACATATTACAATTACAACCCAAAATCAGAAAAAGTTGGGACAGTATGGAAAATGCAAATAAAAAAAAGAAGTGATTTCTAAATAAACTTTGACTTGTATTTCATTGCAGACAATATGAACACAAAATATTTCATGTTTTGTCTGGTCAACTTCATGTCATTTGTAAATATGCATCCTTTCCTGTCATTCAGACCTGCAACACATTTCAAAAAAAGTTGGGAAAGGAGCAATTTAGGGCTAGTAATGAGGTAAAATGGTTAAATAATGATGTGATTTGAAACAGGTGATGTCAACAGGTGATTATAATTATGATTTGGTACAAAAGCAGCATCCAAGAAAGGTCTAATCCTTTAGGAGCAAAGATGGGCCGAGGATCGCCAGTTTGCCAACAAATACGTGAGAAAACTATTGAAATGTTTAAAAACAATGTTCCTCAAAGAAAGATAGGAAGAGATTTGGATATTTCACATTCAACAGTGCATAACATAATTAAAAGATTCAAGGAATCTGGAGGAATTTCAGTGCGTAAAGGACAAGGGCGCAAGCCTAAGCTGAACAACCGTGATCTCCGATCCCTCAGGCGGCACTGCATCAAGAATCGTCATTCATCTATAAGCGATATCACCACATGGGCTCAGGACTACTTTCGCAAACCTTTGTCAAGTACCACAATACGTAGTTACATCCACAAATGCCAGTTAAAACTGTACTGTGCCAAAAGGAAGCCCTATGTTAACAGTGTCCAGAAGCGCCGTCGACTTCTCTGGGCTCGGAGGCATCTGGGATGGACCATCACACAGTGGAAATGTGTACTGTGGTCAGATGAATCAGTATTAGAGGTATTTTTTGGGAGGAATGGACGCCGTGTGCTCCGGACCAAAGAAGAAAAGGATCATCCAGACTGTTACCAGCAACAAGTCCAAAAGCCAGGGTCTGTCATGGTATGGGGTTGTGTCAGTGCCATTGGCAAAGGTAACTAGCACTTCTGTGAAGGCACCATTAATGCTGAAAAGAACATAGAGATTTTGGAGCATAATATGCTGCCTTCAAGAAGACATCTTTTCCAGGGACGTACATGCATATTTCAACAAGACAATGCAAAACCACATTCTGCACACATTACAAAGTCCTGGCTGCGGAGGAAGAGGGTACGGGTACTTGACTGGCCTGCCTGCAGTCCCGACCTGTCTCCAATAGAGAATGTGTGGCGCATTTTGAAGCGCAAAATGCGACAACGAAGACCCCGTACTGTTGCCCACCTTAAGACTTGTTTGCAGGAAGAATGGGACAAAATTACACCTGAAACACTTCATCACTTGGTGTCTTCAGTCCCTAAACGTCTTTTAAGTGTTGTGAAAAGGAATGGCAACATTAAAAAGTGGTAAATGCTTTACTGTCCCAACTTTTTTTGAAATGTGTTGCAGGTCTGAATGACAGGAAAGGATGCATATTTACAAATGACATGAAGTTGACCAGACAAAACATGAAATATTTTGTGTTCATATTGTCTGCAATGAAATACAAGTCAAAGTAAATGTAGAAATCACTTCTCTTTTTTTTTATTTGCGTTTTCCATACTGTCCCAACTTTTTCTGATTTGGGGTTGTGTGACAAGATTAGAGGGTTATATCGATCACGAAAAGAGGAACCAAAGGAAACAAACGTATTATATAAGGAGTATATTATCCGACTTTTTGGACACACTTTGGGAGCTGATGCTTGAAACCGACAGTGGAGGAGGTTTAGACGCTCCAGGCTTATACGGGTTGGAAATGAATGGGTCTTTATCATCGCTGAAGTGAATGACAATACGATTGCAAATGGACAAGCAAGCAAATGAGCATATTCAAGCAAAAACCAGCATATATTAGTTCTGTGAAACAAAACAAAACCAATGTTTCTCGCCTATTGAGAAGAAATAAAGCAATCTCGGCCTTTTCTCCTTGAGTTCTCTCCAGCGCTGGAAAGCTGATACTATTTGCCTGATGGTAAGCCTTCTTTCGTTCCACAGATATATATTTTATCTGCCATCTCTCTCTTTCTGTCGTCGCTCAAAACCTGGTCTAAAGTCAATAGCACAGTAATTTTTGTGTTATTTAAAGGGCGCATTAGTAATATGCGGATTAGGTGGGTGCACAATGCACGTACGCTCTGCTTATTACACACACAGGGACGCGCAGCAGCACACAAACATTTTTAAATATATTATAAATAAAAGGATTCCTCTCTGGAGAAGTGTTCATTCTTTCGGCTCACAAACTCTGCCATGTAAATAGCGAATCCACCATGGTGCAACTGCAATTGGCTTTTAAAGGTAATGGGAGATGACGCTACAATTGGTTTATAGCACATTACGCCCAAAACACACCCATGACTCATTAAGAGACCAGGTTCAACCCTGTTGGACCGTGCGCATGGTGTATAATATTCGGCGGCCATTTTTTTCGTCGTTTAACTGGCAAAAGTAGATTCGGACACACCCTAAGTCCACCTGCGCCATGCGCTCACATCGTTAAAATAAGGCCACTCTTAATTTTAAGAGTGTTGTCTTGGCTTTTCTCCTTGAGTTCTCTCCAGCACTGGAAAGCTGATACTTCTTGCCAGATCGTAAGCCTTCTTTCGTTCCACAGAAATATATTTTATTTGCATCTCTCTCTTTCTGTCGTCGTTCGGCTAATGTCCGTCCTGTGTCGTGTCTTTTGAATAATGACGTGCAATGAGCGCTCTCTTCTCCCAGTCCTTAGTAGACACGCCCCTTACTGCTGATTTGCTATACATATGTTTTGGTACTCAGGCCCGAGACACTTTTCTAAAGCAGTTTTGAAATACCACTTACCCCACCTTTAAATAAAGGTAAAACAAATGTGAACGTTATTGTTGTTCAAAAGTTTGGAATCTATAAGATTTCATGTTTTTGAAATAAATTAAAGTTAAATTAAAATGATTTGATTTAGGAAAAAATAACGAATGCATCTTTTGTGTAGCGAATTTAGAACTGTGGTTTGTCTCTCTTTCAAGTTTAGACGTGCTTAAGGGTGTTTTTGTTTTTATTTGTTGTGTTAGCCTATCATTCTTACTAAGCATTAAAAATATCTAAACATTTTTGAAACGATAAGAATTTACTTGAGAAGCAAAACTGCATAAGATATTAATAATTGTTTTCAGAAAATGTGTTTTTAATATTAGTGTATGTGGTTTTACGGAACTAGTTTTCTATTTGTTTTAAGTATAAATAAATCTGCCAGAGCTCAACGACAAAGTACAGTTCATATTCAAGATGCAATCTATGAAAAGCCTTAATAGCTAAGTGGAATTATCTTGTTTCAAGGATATTTAGATGTTTTAAGTCAAAAAGACTGATTAATACTTTATTAAGAAGTACATTTTGCAACCTATGGTTACACCAAAATTGCTGGGGTGTTTCAACTCAAATTTGGGTCAAATATGGACAAACCCAGCCGTTGGGTTACATTTTTTAATTGGATTTTTAACCCAACAGTTGGGTCTGTCCATATTTGACCAAAAATTAGGTTAAAACCCAGTATTTTTTGTGTGTGTGTGTACTTGGTTACAAATACTAGTGGTTAACATGTTTGGGACACTACAAAGTATTCAAAGTAACTTCCCCAACAGTTAAGTTGAGACTGTGCTACCCAACCAAGCAGAGTGACCGGAATAGGCCGGACTGGATTAGAGTAAAGCACATTCTATCACTGCTTGTTCCACTGATCCATCGGTGTCCAAATTGATCTGTTCTAGTCAGTCAGACTGTTCTCATCGAGCAGAACTCTCTGTGGTTTGGAAATGTATGAGTATCTGCTCGGTGGCTATTCAATGGGTTGTACTGTGTGGTTTAATTGGGTTATATATAAAACAGCCTTTGAGGAAGGATTTCTGTAAGAGTGATTTGACATGTAGATACAATGGTTCTTTAGATTATTAAAATTAAATTATCATTTTCATGTCCAGAGCCACGTTAAAATAGCAAATGCACTCGCGTCCATCCGTTCGCCCTGTTCGCTGGTCTGAAAATGAGGTGTGTTCAGGCGCATTGTTGGCGTGTTGCCATTTTGAGGAACTGAAAACGACTGCGCCATTGACCAACAAAAACCTGGTCTAAAGTCAATAGCGCAGTAATTTTTGTGTTATTTAAAGGGCGCATTAGTAATATGCGGATTAGGTGGGTGCACAATGCACGTACACTCTGCTTATTATACACACAGGGACGTGCAGAAGCACACAAACATTTTTAAATATATTATAAATAAAAGGATTCCTCTCTGGAGAAGTGTTCAGTCTTTCCACTCACAAACTCTGCCATGTAAATAGCGAATCCACCATGGTGCAAATGCAATTGGCTTTTAAAGTGAATGGGAGATGACACTCCGATTGGTTTATAGTAGGGCTGGGCGATATGGAGCAAAAAATATATCTCGATATATTTTGCTATATCTCGATATACGATATATATCTCAATATCTTTACAGGAAAAATTACCCCCCAAAAACTACTGCAAAAACAAATATGCCAAATACCACAGTCTTTTTTTTTATTGAAGTGCAAAGAGGTAGGCAGTTCATATAGGAACAAAGTAGGGATGTAACTTTTGTAACGATGTAATTTTTAGTCCATCTCTGCAAAACGGACTTCAGGATGGACTAAAATGAACTCCCAAAACGTACTGCCAGATTCTGGAAGATGAATTCTTCAAACAGTGGTACTAGAGGATGTGGTGCTGGTCCTTCAAGAGTCATTCTCAACCTATAAAACCTATAAAGCCTATAAAAAAACCTTCTTCATGTATTTTACAACACTTCAGCTTGTGATTCTTATCTAGTGGGGGTCATTTTTTAGGATTCTTTACCTAACTGAAGTCTCTGAGATCCTGACACCTTGCACTTCTGGAGACTCCAGGTAGGTTGCAGCTTTGGAAAATGGTGGCGCTGGAGACTAAACGGTTCCTGATGGTTTCACCCTTAATTCTTCACCTTAATTCTTAATTCTTTTGCGGTTAATAGGTGTCTTTTCTCCGCCACATGTTTTTGTCTGATCCTGCTGACCCAACGAGCATTTCACTGTCCAATGGTCATGCCTTAACTGCAATGTCTAGTATTGCATTAGTATTGCATCCTTCTCATGGGCATTTAATACTTTTTGACTTTTCAGTCTGAGTTAAATCTCTTTTTTGGCTCAATTTATCTGTAAAAGAAAACATGCCTAATAATTCTGCACACCTGAATATAAGGTGATTTTCATTTCCAGCCTTCATGAACAATTATATATCACTTATACATTATTAAATACTAAATCAATAGTAGTTATTAGGATTACTGTGGTTTGGGATTGGTCAAATGTGCCTGGAAAAAAAATATGATCAGAAAATCAACGTGCCTAATAATTCTGCACTCCCTGTATATATAGAATCATGTCACTCAATGTCCAAAGGTTCCCCAGTGACTGCAAAGGAATGTAAAACCTTTTTAAAAGCATTATTTTTGAGAATCCACTCTCTCACTAGAAAAAGCAGCTGTGTGCAAAAATCATAAAGATCATCAGATCAGTTTCATAACCCAGAGCGCCGTTGAGAGCCATTGATCATGGATTATCGTTTGTCAGGATGTAACATTAGGGGTTCTCGGACAGTTGTCATAATCAATAGTATTGTTTCTGTTTATGGCCATTTGACTTTTCTCTCCGACCTCGCAGTGTCCATCTAAACTTGTGTGAATCATTACGATTGCAAAGGTCAAAAGCATGATGAATGGAACAGCTCACGGGCTATTTATACATTACATCTGACACGTAGCAGGAAATCAGGGACAGAAAGTCATCACCTATGGGCACCTGGGAGCTCTTTGTGCTGAAAAACTAGAGTCGCTGTTTCCATTTCCAATGGCACCGGTGCCCCGCCGAGATTCCCCAGAGACCAAACAGGCACTCAAGGGTCACCTAGGGAAACATTTTTGTGTCCATTAATAAGTTATTTTACTCGCTTATAGAGAGAACAGTGCAACGTTGAAAAGATCTAAATGCTATAAAAAGCACAGCATAGTTAGTTTAAAATAAGAAATACTATCAAATAGAGCTAAATCAGGAGCTTAAGAGCTTGAATATGTGTGTCTATTAGTTCTCAATTTATATGTTCTGTGTTTTAAATAGCGGTTAAGAGACATCATGATTTAGTAATATTTGTATCTTTCTGCTTGGATCCCCAGGGCTTCCTTTCAGCTTCATCCTTCATTTTCTCTCCTTCGCTCTCTTACCTCTTATGTATCATTTATTTAGTTCACATGCTGATCATCTGTGGCAAATCATGGGTCTAGGCCCAACCAACAAGTAGTCATGCACAAGTATTTGTACCGTGGAAGAAAGGGTATGACTGATAAAGACGTGTTAAATTGTTTGCTAAATAGCCCCGAGGTGTTTTCATGTTTTTCATGAAAAGCTACAAATAAGTTGAGCACTAGGTTGTGAGAAATGCAGAAAACTATCACTTACAGGCTTGTAAATAAGAAATGTGTGTGCGTGTGTGTGTATTGTCCAGCCAAAAAAAAAGTCACTGTTTGGATTTAAATAGGCAAATGCTTAAGAGTCTATGATTGGATCATTATTGCAGTGATTATTATGTTTCTAGCATTAAATGTTTGGCACCAGTTATTCTAACCCTCATTGAATGAGTCTGAAGCTTTTAATTTCTTAAACAACCATGTACAATCGCTCATGCTGTATTTTGATATCATACGCTGATGCATCTCAAACAAGCCTGGTGTGTTTGTGTTTCCCGCTGCCTCGCTAGAGTTGCTGAGAAAGATGAGACGTATACAGTGACGGCTCTGTGGTGGCTCTCTAGCATGTTGAAAGGCAAACCTGTTCTCGTCAGTCGAACCATCTCCGAACTGGCACTAGCACTGGCTCTGAACTAGCACCCGGTTCATTCTGGTGGAAAAGAGGTGTCATTGGCTGTCGGTCATCGCCGATGTAAATTTCAGTCAAAACCCTTTTCACACAGCAGGATTTTGAATCAATGCGTGATTGTCACTCGTGTGAACGAGCACCGATTTGCCTATGATTTCGGGCATTTGTCTGCGTTTTCCCAAAAACCTGTCGACGAGTCAAAATATGGGCTAAAATTGGGCAGTGTGAACTGAGTATTAGTTTGCAAGGCTTAAAACACATGCAACTGAACGTTTTGTGACGATTCAGTACTGCCCTGAGCGGGACAGTGACAGTTCCGTCTTTCCTTCATAAAATAAGTCTCTCAACTAAGAACAATATTTCATGTCCATGCATTGGTAAATAGCCATATAATACTATAGTGGGATAATGCATTAGGTCATTATCACAAAATGAACCCCTTCAGGGTATTATGTATAAGACTCCTTTTCCATAATTGTGAAGGCTACTGTATTTAGGCCTAATAAACTGTATCTCATTTTGTATTTTGTGTGAATACATGTATATAGAGGTACCACTTTGATGATGCTTTTCTGTTTCCTAGCAACCGAAATGCAGTTAAAGACCTCAGAACCCAGCAGGGAGCTCACAGTGTGTATTAAAACACAGATGAGAGAGAGAAACAGGTGCTAATTCAGTCTCACAGATCTGAGAACAAGGACGAGTCACACATCGGGAATAATATGAGAGATGTTCATGTGAGAGGAGGAAAGAGAGATTTCATTAAGAGTGATAAAGAAGTTCGAACAGGTGCCAAAGGCTACGTTTACTTTACACTGCAGGCCTCAATGCTCAAATTTGGGTTATTGCTCTGATCCGATTGTCTTTTTAAATGTGGCCAATATCAGATTCGAGAGCGAACTGTTTGCGGTCCTGAACTGACCCGCATGCGTAACAGAATGATAACAAAGACGGCATGCCGCACACTGTCAGGATCCACCCCATCTAGGGATGGAACGGTATGAAAATTTTGTATCACGATTATAGTGACCCAAATTATCACGATTATCAATATTATCACTGTTTTGATCAAATGAGATTAACGTGTTAAATTTTTTTTAACTTTTTTAATTTTTTAAACAAGTTTTATATTTGAAAATCAGCAAACGACAAATAAAACAAGCAACTCTATGCACTTTTTTTAAGCAAGATAAGTTCTTGTGATCATCTTGTCTGTACAATTGTTTTGTCCACTGTACAAAAGGCAAGATTTAAAACATTAATCTAATTTCCCCATAATTATTTATGTGGTAAAGAAAATCTGTGTAATAAGTGCACAATGCATATACATTCTTATCCCTTAAATGTCACCCTAGTCTTGTCTTCTTCTTTGGCTCAAGCTTCACATTATCATTCCCAGCAGTTTTAGTATTGAGGTCAAAGTCCACTTGCCTTGCGTTCGCAGATTTGAAGTGTTCGCTATGGTGGCCCAGTAGTGCACAACACAACGAAATTTAAAAAGCATACATAAGTTCACAACACAATGAAATAAATCCACAACACAACGAAATCAAGCCACAACACAACGAAATCAAGCCACAACACAACGTAATCAAGCCACAACACAACTAAATAAAGCCACAACACAATGATCAAGCCACAACACACGAAATTTAAATATGCAGCTATAATGCACGTAGGTTATTTTGAATTGATATTTCATGTCGATATACAATTGCACACTTAAAACTGATGGTAGTGTTTAAATATTTGTAAGACTGGCGAGTCTATAGAACATAAAGATGAAATCCCCTATCTGGGGTGGATACAAGCCATGATCTCTCGAGGACAAACAAATATGGCGCTCGCATGGGCGTGCCAAATTCTCTGGGCGGAGGAAAGGGAGGTAACCGTTCCTGTTATGACGTCATAACAGGAAAATTCCAGATCAGCTCGTCTGGGCTGTCATTTTTTCAAAGGCAGAGAAAGACACCAAGAACTCGGTTTACACCGATCAAAATTTCTAGCCACTTGGGGACAATATTCAGGCTTGGGGAACTCATATTAATATTGAAAAACCTCATAAAATGAACATTTCATGCCATGGGACCTTTAAAAATATAATTAAAAACCACATTGTGTATTGTAAATAATATAATTACATATAAGTAGTAAAACAATAAAAGTGTAAACGGAGCAAAAAATCCTTTTAAATTTAGAAACATTTTGATTCCCCCCTCTCTTGCTTTACAGTGGTCACGCAACCCCCCCCCCCCCCCAACTGTTAGATGAAATTTATGCCCGTGCACCTCACTGTCCCTCTACTGACTAACTTCTCTGTCATCTTCCATAATCAAAGATCTATCGGTATGTCAAATCTTTGTAGTAACTCCCATTAGCACAGAATTGTAACAAATGTCAATCTAGAGTAGGGCTAGACAATTAAAGTTCCAAAAAAGTCTGTTCTCTAGCCTGTATTTATAATGCAGCACATGGGGTTTATTCATTTATAGGATGGCATTCATTATGTCTGATACTTCTGACTGGAAAAGCCATTTTTAAAGACTTTTAAAATGCTAATGAATGCAGACCTGTGACTGCACACCGTAGCATTATACAATTGTGAATTGTGATTTTATAATGCATTACAGGCTTCAAGTGGTACTGAAACAACCATTCATATATTCATAAAGCATTACACCATCACAGTTTTTTGTGTAAGTTGATGTTATCACACACAATTATGAATTTGGCATGATAATAATATTGATAATAATATGATAATAGTATTTTGTAGTAAAAATTGTATTTTTTATTTTATTTTAAAAGTAATTATTTTTATTTTATTTTATAGTAAAATTATATATATAATTTTACTATAATTTTCCTTTTTTCACATTTTTTAATAACATGTATAATGTTAATAAAAAATATATATAATAATAATAATAATAATAATAATAATAATAAAAAAAAAAAAAAAAAAAAAAATATATATATATATATATATATATATATATATATATATATATATATATATATATATATATATATATATATATATATATAATATATAATATTTTTTATTAATATTATACATCTGAAATACGACATCCAAATTAAATAAAAAAAACAAATGTATTAAAAACATTTATTGCATTTATTGAAACTTTACAATAAGATTACATTTGTTAACATCGGTCAACTATATTTGTTAGCATGACTACCTAACTAACAATACTTGTGAAAAAGTATTTATATTTTTTTAGTGTTAATTTCACCATTTACTAGTACATTATTAATTTTAAAGTTTTATCTGTTAATGGTATTTAATAGGCTTGAGCTAACATGAACTTATAATTTGTATTTTTATTAACTATAATGTTCACAGATGAATTCATGTTGTAAAAATATATTACTCATTGTTACTTAATGTTAGTTAATGCATCAATTAATGTTAATTATTGAAATATTATTGTAAAGTGTAACCAATTTATTAGAAATGTATTATATACATGCTAAATATTTGCATTGCATTATTTTTTATTTCATTCACTATTAAGGTTTTCATAATTGATATGTTTTCCCGATCAACCAATTTAAGTCCAATTCAAGTCCAAATCCATACTGATCTCCTCCTCCTCCTTCTTTTCTTTTTTTTTTCTCATTTTCAGCTCAATTTGAACAGCATGTTAATCTGAATAATCAGGAAGTATAGTCACTGTGTTATAAAGTCATTTATAGTAAATCTATAGACAAACCTCTAATTGCACACCATTGATTTCTGTATGTATATATTTCAACTTTGTTTGGGTCACATACGGCTCTCTTTTTTCACATTATTTCTTGATCGTTCTAATGTGAAAACATCGTCAAACAGTCCTGCACATGTTACGAGATAAAGCTATCCGCAAAATCGTACAGTATTTTGTTCAATGGTAGAAATGTGCAACCGGTCGTGGTTCCGCCCAGCCCAGCATACTGAAAGACTTGTGCTGGGCAGCACTGCACAGTTAAGAGCTTTTTGTTGCTACATGATATCAGTGAAACCATAACTCAACGTGTGCTGCAATGCAGCAAGGGAATAAGACGAGGAGAGAGAGAAACAGAGAGAGAGATGAAGAGAGTTTTAAAGGTAAATAGACTGTCAAAGTGAAAATGGCTCTCTGCAGAGTGTAGCAGATGGATACTGTCTCAGAGGCAGTGTCCTCCTTCTGTGATGAGAAAGACAGGAGAATCCCTTCTCTTTTTCTCTCCCTCCCTTCTTCCTCCCTACTTCCCCTCCCGCTCCATCTCTTCATCAAACGTGCGGCAGATGGGAGGCAGGAGTGATTTAGGCCACTAAACCCGTGCAGAGAATGGCGCTTACACTGGCTTTCATAAATTCGTGTTGCCTTCTAAAATGGCTGCAGACAAGCCAAAAGAACAGAACAAGAAAGCTGTCACTTTGCTCTGAATCCATGATCCGACAATGAGAAGAGAAAAAGTAGGAGTGAGAAAGGGACAAGTAAAATGCTCAGATGAACAGAACAAAGATAGAGGACTGTTGTTATTTCATTTCATTTCAGATAACTGGCTTGCGTTATTTTCCATTTGGATGATTTTTATTTTTATTTGATGGGAAATGACTCTGGGCTCTATTTTTTTATTGTTTTTATTTTTTTATTTATTTAAATTTATCACACAATTATGAATTTGGCATGATACTACATTATTGTTTTGCAAGTAGTATAAAAAATATAGTATTTTGTAGTAAAAATGTATAGTAAAAACTTCGTCCAGTGAGTATAATTCACATTTTACTGTATATTTTATTTATTTTACTTATTTATTTCTTTGTTTGTTTGCATATCCAAAAAAAAAAAATTATATATATATATATATATATATATATATATATATATATATATATATATATATATATATATATATATATATATATATATATTACAATTACACATTTATATATATATATAATTTTTCTAATATAAATTATTTCTATTTCCTTTTCAATTATAAAATAAATCAATTATAAAATAAAATAAAGTGAATTAAATATTTGTATTAATTATTTTATATTTTTATTAGTCTCTTGCTTAAAGTTTTTTTTGTTTACTATATATATACATACAGTAAAAAAAGCAAAAGACTAATAATTAAATAATGAACAAAAATTATTTCATAATTGAATTGAAATAATTTATGATATAATTTTTTTTAGAGATAACTGGCCTCGTTTATTTTCATATTTATTTTATGTCGGAAAACTCTGGTTTCTATTTTCTTTATTATTTATTTTCTTTATTTTAATTATTTAATTGTATTTATTTTTTTCAATAATTGACCTTGTTTATTTTCATATTTATTTTATATGAGATTATTCTGGTCTGGTCTAATTCTGAGAAACAGTAGCCAGTGTCTCCTTTGTAATCTAATTGCCATTCAGACAAAAAGAGGAATATAGGAGATCTCATTTGTAAATGTTGGAAGATTCTTCACATGTAATTTGACTGATCATTCACCCGGCTTCTCTGTGTGACAGTGCAGAACACAAGTCCAAATGAAAGAGCGCTGCCCGCTGCTGCATGGATCATGAATAATCGGAAGTAAGATCTCTTCTTACTTTTAACCGCCTTCAGAAATCAGAACTGTCATTTCCTGCAGGTGCTGTGCGATTCATATCTGACATTACAACACAGGCGAGCAGAAAGCACAATGTCTGAGTGGCCTTCTCACCTTCAGCTGCCAAAAGATAGTGGAAACTGGCTGAATGAATATTCATGAAGTGTTGGAGAGATTTGTTCACAATGTAACTCCGGTTGTATGAGTATCATTTCAGCCTGTCTGTGAGTGTCTGTGTGTGTGTGTGTAAGTGCTTTCATTGGTGAGCGTCTGATCTTTCTGAACTTTTATGTATATTTCATGATGTAAGCTGGGAGAGTTTGGCAGTCAGCGTACATACATTAGTTGAGCATTCACAAAAACATACAGCGGAACACAGAGAGCAAACCTGTAATTAATGACACCTTTCTGGCCTCCCCAAAAGCCTCTTCCAGTCCTGTTACTTGAAGCCGTTCCCGTATCGTAAATTATACATCCGTTTCTAAGATTGTTTGTGTACAAACATCTCACATTCAAGCTTTTGGCTCTGTGATCTTATTAACATTCACTGGTAGGCTATTCATATGTACAGAGAACACGTGTGTATGTTTGGATAGACGAAGATCAAATGCAAGATACCAACATATGGACAGTTTCTAAAACATAAATGTAGTAAAGTTTGTTTTTATTTGAAGAAGGAGGCGGGAACCGGTGAACGTTCAACAACTTTAATACATAAATAAAACAAAAAGAAAGTAAAAGCGGCAGCCCCGCACGGTGTGCCTCGCAGGTGATGCTTATTCTCAATCATGCGCACCGATCTCGCTCGCTCCTCCCACATCTCTCGCTCGTCAACCTCGCCACATACCCCTATCGCCCCTCGCAGGCCGGAGGCACACCCGAGACGGCGCCTACTCCCCCCACCCGGGGGGGTCAATCTCCACGTCTGGGGGTATGGACAGACGAGATGAGCGAAACAGGAGACGGAGACACAGACAGCGACAGGACGAGAGAGTGGAGAGAGAAAAAAAACTTGCTTCCCTGACACACTGCCACTCGCGGTGCCATGCGATGGTACTGGACGCTCGGTGGACGGCTCGATCCCGCCCTCTGGCGGCCGGCAATGGCTCCTCCTGTCGAGGGCAGCCGTGAGTCCTGCGCTCCCTGCTCCTCCCCAACATGGCGGACGGCAGCAGGCTCTGGCCCACAGCGAACGCCGGCGACTCCTCCGCTCCCTCTAGGACAGCAGCCACCCCACCTTGATCCGGGGGCATGGCAGCGAGCTCTCCGTCCCACCGGATCTTTCTTCACTCACTCAAGCACCACCTCCTCAGTACCACAACCCCCCTCAGCAGCGATGGCTCTTCGACAGCATGTCCCTCCTTCCTCCCGGGTTTCACCATCAATGTAGTATAGTTTTTTTTTTATGGGAAGAAGGAGGCGGGGACCGGTGAACGTTCAACAACTTTAATAAATAAATAAACACAAAAAGAAAGTAAAAGTGGCAGCCCCTCACGGACGACTGCCGCGCACACACATAACAAAACGTAAACAAAACACAACGTAAAGTCCAGGCCTGGTCCTCTCTCGTCCTTCACTAGTGTCGCTCGTTCTTATATGCCTTCATGCTCCCTAATGAGAGGACTCGAGACTGGTGTGCCTCGCAGGTGATGCTTATTCTCAATCATGCGCACCGATCTCGCTCGCTCCTCCCACATCTCTCGCTCGTCAACCTCGCCACATACCCCTATCGCCCCTCGCAGGCCGGAGGCACACCCGAGACGGCGCCTACTCCCCCCACCCGGGGGGGTCAATCTCCACGTCTGGGGGTATGGACAGACGAGATGAGCGAAACAGGAGACGGAGACACAGACAGCGACAGGACGAGAGAGTGGAGAGAGAAAAAAAACTTGCTTCCCTGACACACTGCCACTCGCGGTGCCATGCGATGGTACTGGACGCTCGGTGGACGGCTCGATCCCGCCCTCTGGCGGCCGGCAATGGCTCCTCCTGTCGAGGGCAGCCGTGAGTCCTGCGCTCCCTGCTCCTCCCCAACATGGCGGACGGCAGCAGGCTCTGGCCCACAGCGAACGCCGGCGACTCCTCCGCTCCCTCTAGGACAGCAGCCACCCCACCTTGATCCGGGGGCATGGCAGCGAGCTCTCCGTCCCACCGGATCTTTCTTCACTCACTCAAGCACCACCTCCTCAGTACCACAACCCCCCTCAGCAGCGATGGCTCTTCGACAGCATGTCCCTCCTTCCTCCCGGGTTTCACCATCAATGTAGTATAGTTTTTTTTTTATGGGAAGAAGGAGGCGGGGACCGGTGAACGTTCAACAACTTTAATAAATAAATAAACACAAAAAGAAAGTAAAAGTGGCAGCCCCTCACGGACGACTGCCGCGCACACACATAACAAAACGTAAACAAAACACAACGTAAAGTCCAGGCCTGGTCCTCTCTCGTCCTTCACTAGTGTCGCTCGTTCTTATATGCCTTCATGCTCCCTAATGAGAGGACTCGAGACTGGTGTGCCTCGCAGGTGATGCTTATTCTCAATCATGCGCACCGATCTCGCTCGCTCCTCCCACATCTCTCGCTCGTCGACCTCGCCACACAACCCTATCGCCCCTCGCAGGCCGGGGGGCACACCTGAGATGGCGCCTACTGGGGGCAATCTCTGCGTCTCCCGCGGAGACACAGACAGCGACAGGACGAGAGAGTGGAGAGAGGAAAAAAATAAATAAATTTGGTCTGGTCCCCTGACATACTGCCGCTCTGTCCTCAGCCCGACGAGAGGCTCTTCCTCACGGTGCCATGCGATGGTACTGGACGCTCTCGGTGCATAGCTCGATCCTCCTCCGCCCCCTGGCAGCCGGCAATGGCTCCTCCTGTTGAGGGCAGTCGGCAGCGAGTCCTGCGTTCCCTGCTCCTCCCCAACATGACGGACGGCAGCAGGCTCTGGCCCACAGCGGACGCCGGCGACTCCTCTGCTCCCTCTAGGACGGCAGCCACCCCACCTCGACCCGAGGGCACGGCAGCGAGCTCTCCGTCCCACCGGATCTTTCTTTACTCACTCAAGCACCACCGCCTCGGGCAGCCCCTCGCGGTCTTCATCCATCCGCGCTGCCCGACCTCCTCAGTACCGCGATCCCCTTCAGCAGCGATGGCTCTTCGACAGCATGTCCCGCCTTCCTCCTGGGTTTTGGCATCAATGTAGTAAAGTTTGTTTTTATGGGAAGAAGGAGGCGGGGACCGGCGAACGTTAAATAACTTTAATAAATAAATAAACACAAAAAGAAAGTGAAAGTGGCAGCCCCTCACGGACGACTGCCTCGCAAACACATAAAACGTAAACAAAACACAAAGTAAAGTCCAGGCCTGATCCTCTCTCGTCCTTCATTAGTGTCGCTCGTCCTTATATGCCTTCATGCTCCCTAATGAGAGTACTCGAGACCGGTGTGACGCTCATTCTCAATCACGCGCACCGATCTCGCTCGCTCCTCCCGCGTCTCTCGCTCGTCAACCTTGCCACAGTAAACCAATAGCTAGTCTTAACTCTTTAACTCTTTCCCCACCATTGATGGAAATTTATGTCATTGGTAAGAAAATGCTTCCCTGTCATTGACTCAAATTTTTGGTTTTCCATGTTTTTGACCATCGTTTTGGGTTAACTATTAAGTGTGAATGCTACACATTTTCCACTTGAGAATAAGTGTTGTTTCCTATTAAAAGCACAGTTGTTTAGTGGTGTAGTTGGGTGCTTTTGGGTTTAGACAACCACCAAATGGTGCCATTTATAGGTAGACCCAATATTAAAGAAGCATTAATCAATTAAGTTGTGTAAATTGCATGATATAATAATATATAATCTATGGCATGGTAATTGGTCAACTTCACTGTTAGCCCGATTACACTTCCATCTGTCTGACAGTGTGTTCTAACAGCAGTTATCATTAGTCTTCCTCTCTTCTGCCGTAGGTAGTTTGACCCTTTATACCCCCCTCTCTTCTTCTGTAGTTTGATATCAGCAGAGAGCACAGACTGAGAAATCACAGCAGGTCATAAAAATACTCGCTCCAGGCAACACAAGGCCTCATTCTCTTCCTCTCCATCTCATTTCTCTGCTTTAATGTTATCGGCTCGCAGTACTTTTTGGTCTTACTTGTTCTTATCTGTTTTCCTCCCCTTTATAAATGTTATTTACTATTGTGTTGTCTTTTACAATTGTATCGTCTTAAAGTCCCCCTGTAGACAATAACTGTATCCCTTAAAACTCATCTTTGATCACCAAAATTACATTTTCCTGTGAAAAAATGTATTCATGCGTTAAATTAGCTTGACCTTAACTCTACACCCTTGCTTGATTTAGTATACACAGAGCTATGAATATGTAAACTAGCCCCGCCTCCATTCACTCACATCAGCTCAGAGATTCACTCGATGTTACTGTAGTACTGAAGTAAACTCTGCACAATGGCAAATGGAAATACTGGTTTAATTCAACCGTATTTTAACCAGAAACTGATTCAGAAGAAGTGCAAGAATTAATTATACAGGATCATCTACAAGTCGATGTATCAGAATGGTAATGCGATTTATTAATCTATAACGTTGGACACATAATGGTAATTAATATGATTAGCCTTTTGCTTGACTACGTTATCCAACAGCTAATAATGTGTTACACAACCATGTTCCCGTTCGCCATCTCAACCGGCCTTCTAAAAATCAGCACCCTTAGAAAAGTTTTGAACAACTCCGAAGAATGTCAGTGGAGAAAGGCATATAGTTCATCATAACATCGTAATATACATCATATATATAATTCACCTGCTACATTGCTAAATGTACATGAGTTTTGCATATCAACAGAAAAATATATCGGGATAACCTGGCTTCTCTTGAGACTCCCCTGCTTCGCATCATAGTTTATGATATGCTAAAGCACGCCCCTCACGTGACGTGATTGGTTAACAAGGTAGTCTGTGATGTAATAAACATAATCGTTTTTTTTTACTGCAGTTTTAAGGAGAAAAAACTGTGCAATGGTGTTTTAAAAGCACCTTAAAAACACCACATAGACATATAGCTATACAACATTAAAGGGGGATTTGTTTACACTGTTAAAGAGTTGGATTTTCATGCTAAACATGGCCAAAGTTTTAAAAAAATGAGTTGGCCGTATGATGGAGTATTTCTGTGCAAAAAATACTTCCGGTTTCAGCGAAAGATAACCTTATTCAGCTTCTCAAAGAACCCAGCTTTAAGGGAACAGTGGATGCAGTTTGTTTTTCAAGTGTGTTCCTGGCATTTTCGGTGACGAATGTTTTAAAAGCAAGGCCCGTTGGAATTGCATATCGTTGCAGGCGGTGAGAAAAATGCATCAAATGTCTGTGTTTTGTTGGCAATCGGCACGTAAGTGCATACATTGTAAACAACACAAACGTATAATCCATAATGCGATGCAGTGGCGTAACTTTGTTTTAAAAAGTGGGTGAGTGGGGGAAGTTATGAGAAGTCATGTTTAACGTGATAGTTTCATCCTTAATATCTCCTAATTATTAGTGATAGGGAGTCGACTCTGAATAGCCCCAGAGTCGGGGTCGACTCCAGCACAGGGTCCAACTCTCAGTGTCTATTTGTGGTCCAGTTTTCTGGAGAGTGTCAAACACCAAATATGTTCATCAGTAATTCTGTATCAAGAGCAGGGACACATTTGTGTACATTTTATTTTGTGATTTAGGATAGAGAGTCTCATGCAATGAAGTGTGTGCGTGTGTGTGTGTGTGTGTGTGTGTGTGTGTGTGTGTGTGTGTGTGTGTGTGTGTGTGTGTCTTTAGCTCCACGCACGGCATGGCTCCCGGAGCTCTGCTTTTTTCGTAAAGAGTCGATACAGATAACAGTATATGTCTTTAATAAATACTACTCTGTAGGTACTTAAGATTAATGTCAGATTAGCTGAAACTGTTGTGGACCCCCCACCCCCACCCCACCTTTAAAAACTTGATTTTAAGGGGGTCTTTAAGCAGAATTCGGAAAGGTTTCCCAAATGACCTCTATATGTTTACACAATTTAAAATAGCTGTTTTCTATATATTTTACAATGTAATTCATTTTGATGATGGCAAAGCTCAATTTACACCACCATTAGGGTGAATTCAGGGTGATTGGGACACTTTTTCCAAGTCATCTCAATGATCCCAATCACCCTGAAATCACCCTACTCCAGTCTTCTGTCTCACATGATCTTTCAGAAATCCTTCTAAATGCTAATTTGGTGCTCAAGAAAGTTACCAATAAATGAGAACTAATTGTCTTGACCTCTTAAAGGAAAACTATTCCCATCTGAATATGAATTACTTTACTTAAATTTTTGCAAAAAAAATACAGATTTAGGAGCAGGACCCAATACTGATTTTGTAATCTAAACCATTATGTCTTGAAATGCTTGTCCTGCGGCTCTCTGATCAGACAGTAGAGAAAGTCCCCACCACTGTATGAATGCCTCACTACTGGAGACCAGCTGCCATTGATTGAACACAGCTGTGAGCCGTAACCAATGGACTGAGAGGAGAAGAAAAGGGGGTGGTGGGTGGAAAGGGTGTTTTAATTATAATCAGGAATACAATCATTACATCAGCGCTCTGATTGAAGAGCAACTCAGGAGGTGCCGACACACATGCGCACACACTGGAGCAATTTAAATCCCGAACATACCTTGTTGAATCCAGTCCACAGGATAATGGCCAACCGCGTCACCTCAGAGAGCAGCAGCGCCGAGGGTGAAGCCAGTCCGTTCACACAGAGCCATCTTGGTAACACCTCTGGGGTGCTTTTTTATGTAGGTAATAAGCATACAAGTGCAGCTTCTACTTGACTGGGGAAAGACAGAAATCTCAGAATCTATTTGACAAGAGTATGTTTCAGTAACAAGCAGTGATGTCATACATTTTGCTTCTAGAGCTAAAATCGTGTTTTTACTCATTCTACAGTGATAATCTTGTCTGCTATCACCAGACCAAGCTCAATTTAAGATTGAGCATTGGTCTGGGGAGTCTGCTATGTATTTTGTACTGCATAAGAGGCGTGATAAGCATAATTCAAAAGACTCTGTACGCAATTGGATAGTCCTTCAACCAGTCAGACCACAAGAGGCGTGATCAACGGGCAACTACCCATCGCTTCTCTATCCGCCATCGTGTTAAACCCGCCAATAGCGCGCCAGGTGGATAAGCCAGTCTGTGATTGGTTCCCGCAAAAGTGTAACAGAAGCAGTAGAAATTAATGTACAGGTTTCCAGACTGATGCTGCATTCCAGGCAGGTTTTTGAGCCCGTAAATTACAACTTCAAACCACGACTCACGACTTTGTAGTGTTCCAGGCAAAGTCACTCCAAACTGCCTAGCGCAAGGAATTGTGTGGTAGTTTGATGTAAACAAAAGCATCACGGACCGTACGAGGTGTATGCTCATTTACAATCATTTCTATCGCCAAAGGTGCTTACTCCTTGCTTATTTGAGGGAAACGGATGAGAAAAACAGCGCAGACAGCAAGAAAAGCTGTTATACCTTTTCTTTTACGTTATTTGTATATTTGTTTCATAAACACTGCATCCGTAGGGGGCTGCCATTGTTGCTTCGCAGGCTATGTGACGTCAAAACTCGTAACTGGGAGTACATCGATCTAGTACGAGTTCACGGGTGGGAAGTCACGGGTTTGGCTGCCGTTCCAGTCCACTTTCACGGGTAGAAGGTTGGAAAAACACGGGTTACGGTTTGCCTGGAACGCGGCATGAGTTGCAGGGCGGAATCAAATCGCCGGCAGATCAGGCTGGGTTTACCCAGTCTAGTGATAAACAACCGTGATTGGCACTTTTAAGTAAGAGGATAGGCTCCAGTTTATATATTGGGCATTACAGTTTCTAGGGCCCTATTTTGATGATCTGAGCGCATGGTCAGGTGCACTTATGTCCGAATCCACTCTTGCTACTTTAACGATGCGCCAGGTGCATGGTCCAAAAGCGTTAAGCCTCTCAATGAGTCATGGGTGTGTTTTGGGCATTACATGCAATAAACCAATCAGTGTCATCTCCCATTCCCTTTAAATTTGTGAGCGGGAAGACTGAACGCTTCTCCAGAGAGGAATCCTTTGATTTTTAATTAAAAATGTTTGTGTGCTGCCTCGCGTTCCTGTGTGTAATAAGCAGAGTGTACTCACGATGTGAACCCCCCCATAGGCGCACATTACTAACATGCCCTTTAACACGCCCACACTTTGAGAACCACTGCACTGATTATACATACATGGACTTTTGTTGAAGTGTTGTTCTGCTATTGGCTATCAGGCTGATTGATTGAGTTTTTTGACACTTTTTGATTTTCTCAGTTTGTGTAAATCCACTTGGGGTTCAGAGTATTTATTTTTTCCCAGATTAATTGCACACATGTCTAGTACAATTATGTGGTTTTGTTTCATTAATACAGTGTATACTTTTTTCTTGATTTACCCGAAAGTATGGAAGTGAAATGTGACAACATACCCCATAGGTGGGGTACATAAGTGGAAATAATAATAAAAATATCCAAGACGAACTAAAATATTTTGCCAATAAAATACAATGATTAACCTTTTCAAATACAATAATGGCATTTTTTTAATCATTAAACATCATTTTTGAGTTTGACAACAAACATCGCTAAATACAGCTATACAGCATAGTTATTCAAAAAATTATAATAATGAATCATTTCTGAACATTAACTCTGTCATTATTCACCCTTTTCTCATGGTTTCTCAATAGAATTCATAAAAGTATAGAATATAATAGCATAGTTCTAATAGGGGCTCATTGTAACGCAGTAGCCACGTTTACAGGCACACTTTTTTGCCATTCCTATTAAAATCATTCCGATTGAAAGATTCGGTGAACTGTTTACATGAGACGTTATCTAAACCGATGTGCTGATGCTTTCAATCGGAATCATTTTGTGACTTGCGCACACAGTTTGTCTGTCGCATAGATTCGTAGCGTTGCTAATTATAATATCTGCGACGTTCGTGGATCAATAGTTGTGTTTTGGATCATTTTTATATTTATTTTATTTTTCTGTGGGCGGACATGCATTAGTTTAACCTAATTTATGTCCTATACAATGGCTATTTCAACAGCTGTGAATGATGAATGCGGACTCAAAATGAATGAAATTCATTTATTTTGAAAAACACAAAATGAACAATAAAATGCACCCAAATTATTAATAAAAACATAGTATATATACGGTGAAACATGAATGAAAACAGTCAAGATGTGCTCAGCATCATTACTGGTACTAAACGCATAGATTTTTCAGATGATCAAGGAAAGCTACCATAATCGCAGAGGTATAAATATTAACAATTGATTATTGGCAACATTATTGGCAATATTATTGGCAACTCTCAAAGGCCACCAGGACTTATACATTTTTATAAAATGTATTATTTGTAGTAAAGTGTAAGAATCACCTCAGAAAAATACATTCTTTTGTCAGGCGCAGTTGAAGCCCAGGATAAACGCTGTCAAGATGTGATTGTGTAGCCAAATAAAAAGTTCAATACCTTAATAATAATTACCTTAAAAATAATACAAAAATTAACTAATTCATTAAAGTAAAGTAATCTGATCAGGTCGTTTACATGGTGGAATTTTTCGTTTGATCGGTTCGTGAAAAGGTTAATCCCACCCCTCTTAAACCGATTACAATTTAATTTGGTTTGGGCAATTTTATTTCGATTGAGGTGTTTATATGGAGCATTTTCATCCGGATTTCACTTTTAAACTGATTACAGTGCTCCATGTAAACGCACCTAGTGTTACAACATGCCCCGCATACACAACTGGGATTTAAACCCGGCTCGTGTCTTCTGCTGTTAGATCTGCATTAAAGAACGATCTCAACTGTTAAATAACAGATATAAGATTAAAAGAATATCAGATTTGTCTTATTTTAAATAAACACAAAAACAGAGATGAAAAATAAACTTAAGTAAGAAATTTACTTTTGTATGGTTATTTATGTGTTCAGTGATATCTTCCAAAGATTTTTAAATAATGCTGATATGGCAACTAGTAAATACACTAGGTTTCGTCATCCTGGCATGTGTGTTTCAACTAATCCCCCATGTTTAGGTTAGTGCTGCCACTCTTGTATTCTTGAGAGCAGTCATTCCTGACAAATCAGGATGCACACTAATTTTTTTTATTTTAAACGATACACAATTTGTATCCCTCTCAGAAGGGGGAAGTCTTGATTTAACCACCAGCTCTTTTTATACGTGTCACCAGTGACTAAATGCGAGCTGCATTATTTCCTGAGTGAAGAGCTTGCTCAAACATGAGGATTATCCAAGAATCCAGAACATATTTTTAATCCATGTACATTTTTAAGGGGATTTCCACTGTTTACCATTTAAAGGATTTGACGCCCATGACAGTATTAGATTTGGAAGCTTCCAAATGCTGTTAGAGGCATTCGTTGAGTTATAGTCTCAAGCCTGCTCCAGCTGTGGTGGTTACTTAGTTGTTAGATGTTCTTTCATCTTAAAATTAGCTGGAAACCTTTGCAAACTGTTGAATGCATACACATTGGAAACTATTTACTGTAAATACATCACATTCAATGAGAATATCAATTGATGCATGTACAGAATATGTCTTATATTAGTTAAGGCACTTACACACAACAGAAAGCTCGGGTGGAGTTCGTTCATTGGGTTTGTAGTGTAATTTGAGCTGAAGTAATTGTATTGCTATATTTAAATGTCATTAAATCCGCTGTGGAGGATTTGGTCTCCTATCTATTCAGTTTAGAATTGTACTTATTATCTACACTCACTCTTGAAAAGAAAACTTTATTAGCGTCTGTGGTTCCATGAAAAACACGCAACACCCATAGAAGTGGAACAAAAGGTTCTTTATAATGGAATAAAGCTTCTTCTGATTATTAAATCTCTATGGCATCGATGCAACTCTTTAAGACAGTTGAGACTTCAGTCAGATTGCATAACAGCAAAAGTTAGTTTTATCTTTTTTGTTATGGTTGCATGCAGAACTTTTGCAAATCCTTGATTTTTTTTCTGCATCTTTGACACGCACCATTCTCATTATTAAATCAGATTTTCAGCATTCTCTGATGCAGCATGAATGGTTATTTGCAGACGACCTTAATATCAGTAACTAGGGATGTCAATTTACATAAATTCCCATGATCGACTGTCGTTTAAATTAACGATCAATTAATCGATGAATCGTTAGCCTTAATACTGCAATGTGTATCTACAGCAGTGTCTAATAGCCAATGACAGGGTGTGCAAATGCTTTTCAAAACGCCATGTTCCTCTTAGTCTTAGGTTTTTAGTCTAATGGAGGAAGGGCTAGTAGGATTGTAAAATGAGTCTGTGATTGATTATTTAATTCAATTACTAATTTAAAAATCAAATATAAGGAGTAATGCAACATGTCACCAACGCCGCCTCAGATCCGTTATTCAGAACGTGTGCATGGAACAACGCGCTGAAAATGCCAACTAGACCCAATGATTTCACAATGGTTTATTAAAATAGTGTTCTCATTAATGTTATGTAATATGACAGTCCCAATCATAGTCATTATTAGTTGTGCATTTCTGTTAAAGCTGCGCGTGCTTTACTACCGCTTTAATTCTTAAGCAAATACATTATATTTATATATATATATATATATATATATATATATATATATATATATATATATATATATATATATATATATATATATATATATATATATATATATATATATATATATATATATATATATATATATATATATATATATATATATATAGGCCCACACAAAATAAACACAACTAGGGATGGGGCCGATCCGATCCAGTATCGGTATCGGGACCGATACCAGCTTAATTCACATATCGGATTTTCCCGATCCAACCTGCGGAGAAATCCGATACCCATGAGCCACGTCTGTGCTTTCCAAAAGTGATTCCCGCCGGCTTGTCTGCTAGCTGGCTGCAAACTATGGAATGGTTTTCCTGAACGGAGGAGCGGCTCAATGAGACACCGAGTTATGAGACACGCCCCACTCAGGAAATCCATTCCGCAGTTTGCAGCAGGATAGCATTGAGCAGCATTGTGGCTAGCCAACATGTCAGCTGTGTGGAAATACTTCACACTGGAAACACGCAGAGCAAGCAAAATAGTTTCAAACAAAACACAGCAGAACCACAGCGCATCTTATATGACTGCCATTAGGTTGGCTTGACGTTCACGAATCTAGGGACCGTCTCTAAAGTTACATACAACATTGGTAGGCTATACACGTTTCCAACTTAAATGGCATTTGAAGAGAATAACTTAGTCATAAAACTAACTGTAAAGTGTTCATCTAGGTGTTAGGTATGATGCACACCTTTTGGATTTTTGATATTTAATCAAATAAACTGTCAAATCATATGAAAATATATGCTTTATTTCACTAGAATACTGTATGGGCTCTTACACAAAATATGCTAGATTTAAATGTGTCATAGCTGATAGAACACTGATGAGAATATTGCTTGAGAATATATTTACAGATATAATATTAGAGATTTATGCATTATGCGTTGCCATTGACGACGGCCATTATAAGGAAGGAAATCCCACAGAATCTAGCTTAAAAAAGTGCTTAGAGCTGCTTGATTTATTTTTTGTTTGTTGATTTTCAAATATAAATTGATAACCGTGATAATTTGGGTCACTATTATGTTCATATCATACTTGCCTGTTGAGTGGAGTTTATGTCAGCATCATATAAAATCAACAATAATGATAATAATAATATTAAAGCAAACACAGCTCTGGTATCGGAATAGTATCGGTATCGGCCGATATCCAAATTCAGGTATCGGGATCGGATCGGAAGTGAAAAAATGTGGATCGGTGCATCCCTAAACACAACATTAAAACGTACATTTGCACAAAACAAATGGCTGTAAATGCACACGCACACTTATAGACATGATGAAGGTGTAACTCCAGCTGTAAAATGGTCCCAAACCGAACTCCAGCGCGCATCAGTTTTCCTTGTGTCTGTTTCGCGGTTGAGCAGCACGCACATGCATGACCCCCCTTAATCGATGATCGATACGTTTTATCGACAGTTAATCGATCATCGATTAATCGTCAACATGCCTATAAGTAAATCAATGTTAGTGTAACCCCTCCCGTTCAAACCGCCCGCTCCAAGCTGGACTCGAACCAGGGTCTGCCGGCATGAGAGTCAGACGCTCTAACAAGGAGGCTAAAGGCTGCTACCTCTAGCACCAGTCGCTAGAGCGTCTCTTGATATCAGAGGAGGAGGAGTGAGGTTTACTCACACAGCACCTACTAGCTGGCCACCGTTACACACACACCCTAAACCTCACTCCCATCATGGGTCACGGCACCAATGTAACCCCTCCTGTTCGAACTGCCCCACTCCAATCGGGACTTGAACCCAGGTCCGCCAGCATGAGAGTCAGACGCTCTAACAAGGAGGCTAAAGGCTGCAACCTCTAGCGTCAGGCACTAGAGTGTCTCTTGAGATCAGAGGAGTGAGGTTTACCCACATAGCACCTACAAGCTGGCCTCCGTTACACACACTCCCCTAAACCTCACTCCCATCCGGGTCACGGCACCAATGTAACCCCACCCGTTCGAACCACCCCGCTTCAAGCGGGACTCAAACCCAGATCCGCCGGCATGAGAGTCAGACGCTCTAACTAGGAGGCTAAAGGCTGCAACCCCTAACGTCAGTCGCTAGAGCGTCTCTTGAGATCAGAGGAGGAGTGAGGTTTACTCGCACTGCACCTACTAGCTGGCCTCCGTTACATTAGCATAAACATATTTTTAGTCAAGTCAGAATTACTTTCTGTGGTAATTGACTGAATGCAGAATCCTCTCGGTTCCTCACATTTAATGATATATTTTATTATATTTCTGACCTTTTGCACCTTGATGAGAGTGCTGTTAGTGCATAGAAAGGGATTAGCATTTTTGCATTCATTAAACTAAATATGCCGCTCGCAACTCCGCTATGATCTCTCACATTTTATGATTAAATGTTTGTCTTCTGTTTATTACCAAAGCATGACTAAAGTGTCTACTGCTTGCCTGGTTTAACAACCCCCTATATCACCAAGAACACTTGAAAATCCGTATTTCATGTTACCCAAGTGCAATCCTTCTGAAAGATAATCATTTTACATTAGATATGCTTACACGTCTTCATATTAACTCATCTACATGCTGCTAATTTAGGATGAGTAACTATATTTGACTGCATTGTGAACGTGTTCTGTCTGCACTGCAGTCACTGCATATGACTGAATCCAAAGGTACTACATTATGCCAAGCCTTGTTAAACAGCAAAATATTGATTATAACCTGGAGTTAATTAGTTACGGACTTACTGTGCCAAGCATCTGTTGTTTTGGTTCTCTGTAAGAACATTTCATAAATTACTTCTTTTAATGGAATTGTTCACCCAAAAATCTTCATTTACTCACCCTTATGTTGGTCCGACTTTATTATTAAGAAATATTTCATAAAAGATGAAATGGGATGAAAGAATGTCCAAGTGGATGCTGAGAGTGAATGATGACAAACTGCTCATTTTTGGGCAAACTTTCTTTTACCATCATTACCATTGCCATTTTACTTGTAAAAGAAAATAGTTGGTGCAGTTTATTTTACAGTGTCCTTGTTTCATATGTTACATATACTTACTGTAGTAATAACAGCATATTGTGCATAATTACATGCAACTAATCCTAACCGTATCGTAAGTACATTGTTCATTATTTTTACTCAGTACTTAAATGTATGATTATACTGTAAAAAGAACATCTTAAAATGAAGGGTTACACACAGTGTGATTACATATTTAAGTACTGAGTAATAACATGTACTTACTATAGGATTAGGGTAGGATTAGGATTTGGTTGAGGGTTAGTTGCATGTAATTATGCATAATTTACTGTTAATACAGTAAGTACATGTAACATATGTAACAAGGACACTGTAAAATAAAGTGTTTCCAAATAAAGTGAAATTTTGACCTAATAGCTCATTTAATATCGATTAACATTATAAAGGGAAAGTCGTTTCAGATTTTGAATAAAAATTGCAAACTCAAAAGCTGTGTCCGAAATTGCATACTAAGTAATCATGAATAAGTAATTACGATGCATCCGCTAAAAAGTATGTTGTATTTAGTATGAACTTGTGTAGTATGAATGAATTTCGGACATACTACATTTGCCATGTTGTCATAATCATGTGACCTACCAGTGTTGCTTCACTGTCATTCATAAATCCTCTCTCGTGTGCACACTTCACAATCTCGCCAGAAGTAGTATGTCACCCGGGCGATTTTTGCCTTCTTTTTTATGAGTACTGTGAATTCAGACATACTACTCTTGTCACATACTGTTTTTTGCCTACTAAATAGTATGCAGCCAAACACTTTCTCTTGAAATGCCTTTTACTGATAAATATTTTGCAATAAGACCAGCAACATGCATTAGTAAAATAAACAGTCAATTATAATTCCATTTTGACTTGCACTTCAGAAAAAGGAAGATTACGCAATGAAGCTGTACTCATAATTAAATGTCTTTTGAGATGTTCCTTTTCTTATGGTATCATGCAACAATATGAAATATTAAAACTGCTTGTGCATTTCATCTTTTCACAGGAGATTCAACATGGCCGCTGCTGTCGTCTTACACGTTTGTTGCATCCGGGCTTGAACGCGTCTGCGTTCTTCCTCGAGTGCTCTTAGAGTGCATGATGTAAATGCATTTCGACTGCCTTTCCAAGATGAACGACTGAAATATGAACCTCATTCAAGCTTTCTGGACCTCCGGTCCGACGTCTGATTAAATCAAGCCCCTCAAACGACCATCAGAGGGGGGGAATAAGGAGTAGAGGTGGCTGCTGGTTGGTGGTGGTGGAGGACGTGGAGGTGGAGGAGGAGGGGGATTTGGAAACCATCTATATCCTTTGGAATATACCATTTGTGGAATATCACTGTGTATTTGGAATATTGCAGAACTTTGGGAGTTTCGCTGTAGTTTCTGGAATCATTTCGGAATATTAGGAATTTCGCTCCTGTTCGCAGTCATGAAGGTGAACCCGAGCTCTTGTTTGTGTCCTGTACTTTTGTGCCTGTGTTTTCTGGAGAGGGGTTATGAGGCGAGCCATTACGGCCAGGCCAAAGTCATTTCCAGGAGCCACAATGCAACTCACAACCACAACCAGACTAAGGACGGGGAAACAGAGGTCCACCATCGGCCCAAGCGGGGATGGATTTGGAACCAATTCTTTGTCTTAGAGGAGCACATTGGTTCAGATGCACAATATGTAGGAAAGGTAAGCAGAGGTTTCCTCTGAAAATGTTCAATTCCCTTTTTTTGTAATTGTTACCACCGACAACATGCAACACAGAAAGTCTTTGAGCCCTACTGTCCCTGCAAAAAAAAAAATACATACACTTAGTCTTAGCCAGAATAATTTCATCTACCTTATTTATTTATTTGTTTATTTATTTTAATGGAATTAATAAGATAGAAGAGAATCTGTGCAGTTTGATTTCCTATGTTGTTTTTAATATACAATAGTCTTTAGGTTACGTCACAGCCATGAATAATGACTGCTTCTTACTTTTGGACCAATAATTGGAGTTCAGGATGAAATAGAAAACAGCTAAAACCAGCCTAAGCTGGTGTCCGTTAACTGGTCTTCTAGCCTGCTCATAGCTGGTTTAGCAAGCTGGTTTTACAGGGGTTTTGGCCCCTTCTTCAAATGACAGGCTGAGAGACCAGCCGAACACCAGCTTGGCCAGGTTGAGAGAACAGCTTGACCATCCTAAACCAGCTACATCCAGCTTAAACCAGTTACTTTTTCAGCAGAGCCTTTGGTTTATTTTCCTGAAAGGGAAGGACTTTAAGGGCCCTTTCACACCTACCTTGTTTGGTCCGGATTTTCTGACTTTTCAGTTTAGTCCGAGTCAAAATTACAGGTGTGAAACCTCCCCCGTACCACGGTCCGGACCAAACAGACGAAATTTGGTCCGACGAAAAGAGGTAGTCTCGGTCCGGATCAAACTGAACAAAGGTTTGGTTCGTTTCTAGTGTGAAAGCATTTTCTGTATGGTTCGGACTTTCAGACCATTTACAGGAACTTCCTGTTTATGTTTAAATATTATAATGTTATTTTTAAATTTCATCTAGGCTACATTGATTATGAAAAGTTAAAAGATACACAATATGTCAGAAGACAGAAGGTCAGAAATGATTTTGAAAGAAATTTTGTATGATTTTGCTTAGAAAGCCTTTCTTTAATGTGAATTTCGTTTTGTATAAATTGTATCTTAATTTTAATCAATGTTTAATCAGATAATTGCCTGGATTTAATAAATAAGAAGCAAATAGTCTATAGCAGACAATAATCGCGGGAGCGATCACATGCTTTGCACATGAACTGGAGCACGTGTCAAATAAACCGAAACTCAGCAGGCTACTTGTCTCACAGACATGAGAAATATGTGTATATAAAGCTTGAGAGAACCACTTTTAAACGTAACAAAAACAAAATAGTCAAGTAATGCGCACTGTTCAATAGTGGCAACGATATGCGTCCGTTCATTCATTCTTGTCAAAGACGCTGACGTCAGACGCACGTCTGTTTACAAACCAATCAATGTCCAGATGCAGCCCACATAGATGATGACGAGTGGACGCAAGTGGGTCATGTAAAGTTCTTTAGTGCGCTCGCATAATTGCAATGGGAAACCAAACCATGAACTTCAGTTCGGACCTTGGTGCGGACTTTCAGGTGTGAAAACGCCCTAAATGAGTATATCTGCTAAAAGGTATTTTGGTCAACTTTCAGAGTATACTAGCAAATAGATGACCTAATAAACAAATCTAAAGACAAATCTAGACAAATCTAATAAACAAGGCAACCATACTTGATTTTGGTGGTCTTAGCTGAAATAAGGTTGTTAGGTTTCCCAGCCTGAACAGCTGTGCTGAACGGTCTATAACCCCTGTAGAACCATATAGAAAACCAAATAGACCTGTCTGACCATTTTGGCTGCCTTTAAGACCAGCAGATGCATTGTGCTTTTTGTTATTGGTGTTTAACAGAGATAACAGGGATTAAACAGCAGTCTAGATAATGTTGAAACATTTTAGACCCTCATGAACAACATAAATTTGTAAATCAAGCAAGTGACCTTTTGCTCTTTCTCTGACCTTATTCCATCACTTGTCTGTACCCGCTGGCCTTGATCGATAACGTCTTTGCATGGAGTTAGCTTAGCACAGCAAAACAGCAGCTCAGAACTGCAGCTTGACTTATTGGTTCGTGTTTGAGATTTGACAGCCTTCATCATTTTGGCTAGAAGTCATGCCGGTTCTCCCGTGTTTGCCTCATGGGCTTGTCGATCTTGTGAAACAGGAATTTTGTGTCCGTGCCAAATAGCAAATAGGGTCATGAATCTATTAGCATTAGCAAGTCAGTCTGGAATCAGCATGGGAACTTTTGCAGTGGCCAAATTTGTGTGTCTTTTACTAGATGAATGGTATAGGCTACTTTATGTAATTATTTTATTTTCATACTTTGACCACTTTATGCGGATGATGCGTATAAGGCATTCCTCTTCAGCATTCCTCTTTTTAATTTTGCTTTCATAGTAAGTTAAACACTAAATACATACCACAATGCTTTTTATATTTATATGTCATGATCATTTTTTCATCCAAAATGTCAATTGAATTATTAGAGTTTGAAAATATTGGCAAAAACAAAAAAATAATGTGGAAATTAGACAGTTGACTGTCACTTTACTGTCCTCAGTGAAAAATATATATTCTGATTTCAAATGAAAAGTTACCATTTTACATTTCTACATTACTTACATTATACCATACTTGTACGGTTTTACATTGTATTATTGTTATATATTTTTAATTGGTTTGTCACACTGCAGAACTATTGAAATGCACTAGTAAAAAAGGGGAAAACCCAATTGCAACATATACACTCACTGTCCCATATACAAATACATACATGTGGTCAGAATTATTGGCACCCCAGGTTAATATGATCAAAGATGGCTGTAAAAATAAATCTGCAATGTTTATCCTTTTAATCTTTTATTTATAAATGTGCAAAAATCAAACCTTTCATTGAAGTAAAAGAATTGAAAGTGTGGGGTAAATCGCATAATGAAATGCTTTTCTCCAAAACACGTTGGACATAATTATTTGGCACCCTTTTATTAAATACTTTTTGCAACCTCCTTTTGCCAAGATAACAGCTCTGAGTTTTCTTCTATAATGCCTGATGAGTTTGGAGAACACCTGACAAGAGATCAGAGACCATTCCACCATACAAAATCTCTCCAGATCCTTCAGATTCACAGCTCTTCTCTTCAGTTCATCTCTCATTTTCTATAAGGGCTTAGGTCAGGGACTGGGATGGTCATGGCAGAAGCTTTATTTTGTGTTCAGTGACACATTTGTGTGTTGATTTTGATGTTTGTTTTGGATTGTTGTCCTGATGGAAGATCCAACCACGACCCATTGTAAGATTTCTAGCAGAAGCCATCAGGATTTGATTTTTTATCTGTTGGTATTTGCTAGAATCCCTGACACCATGTATCTGAACAAGATGTCCAGGACCTCTAGCAAAAAAAATAGGCCCACAACATTAAAGATCCAGCTGTATTTTTAACCGTGGGCATGGGGTACTTTTTATCCCTGCTTGCACCAAACACATCTGGTGGGTTTTCTGCCAAAAAGCTCTTTTTATAGTTTCATCTGACCACAGAACCAGGTCCCTTTTGAATTTCCAGACGTATCTGACAACTAAATATGCTGGAGTTTGTTTCTGGATGAGCGAGGAGGATTTTTCTTGAATCTCTCCCAAACACTTGTGGTGATGTAGGGGTTGTTTGATTTTTTTTAAGGCTTTCTGACCCCAAGACTCAACTAATCTCTGCCATTCTCCATCTGTGATCCTTGGAGAGTCTTTGTCCACTCAAACTCTCCTCCTCACATTTTTTAATATAGATATTTTTGAAGCTCAACAATCTTTTGCTGCACATCAGAACTATATTCTGTGGTTTTACTCATTGTGATGGATGATTAAGGGAATTTGGCCTTACTGTTTCCTCATATTTATACTCCTGTGAAACAAGTCATAGCTAGACAATTTCATGCTCATAGTCACCCTGGTGTGCTAAAAAAATTTAAATATTAATGGGTATATACTTGAGAGATATTTTACTCATAAAAAATGTAAGGGTACCCATAATTATGGCCAATGTGTTTTGGAGAAAAGCATTTATTTCATAATGTGATTTACCCCCTACTTTCATTTCTTTTACTTCAATGAAAGGTTAGCTTTTTAAATAAAAGATCAAAAGGATAAACATTGCAGATTTAATTTTACAGCCATCTTTGATCATATTTACCAGGGGTGCCAATAATTCTGACCACAACTCTATACCTTTTAATTTGTAATCTGTTTGTCTGCTGTGATCAGGTATCACCAGAACCTCTTCTCATAACAGTAGAAGCTCAATGAAAGACACTCACTTGTCCTTGAGCTCCCCAGTACTCAAAAACTGCATTACGCATCGTAAATTGATTCAATAAACGTTGTTTAATGGGTGCTGTGAGACGGTTAGCAGGGGGCACTGCTCCATCCCAGTGTCCTCCTTTTATTCTCTTTGTGTATCGTCTCTCTCTCTTTTTGGAAGCGGAGATTGATTCAGCAGGTCGTGTCCATGTGCTTTACGTCTCTCTACTAAAGCGTTGCAAAATGAGGCCGTAGGAAGCTGGTTATGTTGTCTGTGTACTGTTTGACTTCTCTTATCTTCAGAAATATGTAAATGTGTGGCGGTTGATCAGTATTCAGGGTACGCAAGCATAGGGTAATGCAGGGGAAAGAGAGACAGACGTGCAGACAGAGAAAGATAGAAGAGACAGACATTATTGCTTGCTGCCTTCAAATCATGTTGGAATGATTGTATTTATGAAGTGAGCGTGCAGGAAGGACATCAATATTTTGGAAAGAAGTGTGTTTATCATACCTGGAGAAAGATAACCGTTAGCATTCACAACACGCATCGTCATAGCAGTTGCTCGGCTGTCTCAAGAAGTATTCAATTTGGAATCTGCCGTATTTTTCGTTTCGATTTTTCTAGCGGGCTTTTAGCTATGTACCTTTATTTTGAAATAACTTTTCAAACAGCTTAAACCAGTCTTATATGGTTTACTGGTTGTAACTGCTAAAACATCTGCTGTGATGTAATGAAATATTACGTTACTTTGTGAACTGTCATCAGTAGAATTTACATTGAATTATTAAATCAAGTAGTTTTTGATTGTAAGTTGTAAATGTGATCATTGGCTATATACTTACATCAGTTTGTAATTTTTTATGTTCTCTCTGGTGAATAATAGTGATAAAAGGACATAAAATACTTCTCATTTAGCTGGGTTATGAGGTGACACAAATTTGCCATCATTCTCTGTGAATAATTTATAAGAAGCATAAAATACATATAAAGCATAAATTAGTCCCAAAACCATCTAAGCAAAATTAGAATGCAAATCTCAGCTCACAAGTACACACTTCCCAGGAGGACTTGAAGGCAGCAATGGAAAATTGCCTCTTTGAGAGAAAATCTAATGGTACAAAAATGCATTTTTGTGACAATGAGATGGAAAAAAAAAAGTGTATTTACATCTTCATGTTTTAGCTTTAAGCATGACAGGCAAATTGAATGCAAAAGAATGTAATTCATGTTTCACATTTATATTAAGTAAAAATATATTTTCTCTGTTCAGACTGGAAAAATGGCGAAATGAACTTTAAAGAGGCCATACCCTTTTTCATGTCTTGATTTTGTTGTCGGGGTCTACTAGAATCGGTTTTCATGCTTGCATGTTGAAAAATCACATTATTTTTCACATATTTGACATTGTTGCAGCACCTCTCTTCTCAGTCTGTCAGTAACGCTCTGATTAGTTCCTGTCTCTATGTAGCCCCTCCTTCTGAAAAGTGCAATGTGCTCTGATTGGTCGGCTGGACCACTGTGTTGCGATTGGAAATGCCACACCCCTTACAATAACCGTGAGTTTCAACCATAGACTGTATAAAACAAGGACGTAGTTTCTGTGATGTCACCCGTAGTTTTCTGAAGAGCATTTTTGAAGGCCAAAGTGGGCGGAGCCGGCCGTCGTGTCACTCCTGGATTACCAAAATGGGCAAATAGGCAGGATGTGGGTGGAGCTGAGGTGCCTGGTTGCCAGCCCCGATTCTACGGGGGTGCTAAGCACCCTCAAACGCAAGCAAAAGCACCCTCAGTTGATACTGTAAGAATATTGGTGAAACAGACTTGCAAATTTGTGTCCGAGCTCTGGAGAGCATCAAATGCATCTATTTACAATGTGTTTTTGCAGCGGTGAGTAATGTAGCCAATCACAATTGATCTCTTGAACGCGATCAGGAGATCAAAATCTCACCGCTCAAAACGTACAAGTTTTTATTCAGTGCTGAGTTAATGCAGGCTCGTGAAACCTGTCATTATCAAACAAAGTCAATACACGATGTAAGAGATTTATTGTTGACATTTTTTACTTTGTGAGATTGCGATGAACTGACAAAGCAACAGCATTTTAGTGATCGTATAGCGATCTTGGCTCACTTTCGAGGCTACAGTCTGTAAAATTAATTGAATAAAACTATTGTTGCTAAGAGGACCGATGGCCAAAGTTTTGAAAGTGACATCTAAATATAAATGCCACTCTGCACGAGACAGAAATATCCTCCTGACCCAGAATAGAGGTTTTGCCTCTGTAGAGGACATTATTTAGCAAATTTCTCTGACAACATGCACCGTTTTAAGTCTGGATATTCTTATGAAATATGAGAAATTTTTATGAAAATATTATTACGTCTTTTTACATGACATATTGTCCCAAAACACATTAATATGCAAATTAGATACAGTGTATAGATGCATTGCATAGAATGGGAATGGCATTTATGGCCATGTTTACACACATATTGTAAAATGGTATATCAAATTATTCTGTTATCTTTCATAACATTAAGAATCATCTTTATACAAAGTTTGGTTACAAAAAAAATATATATATGCACTTTACTAGAGCACCCTCAGTGATTTCAGAAGCACCCTCAGTGATTTGATTCTGGAACCGGGCCTGCTGGTTGCTGAAACCTGTCACTCAAGTGGCCACGCCCTTAATTATGCAGAACGTTAAGGCTTGATATAATTTAAACGGATGAGTTATAAAAAAATTCACCCCCTCACAGTTGTCAGGAAGGTTAAAATTAGTTATATAAACCAAAACCACTTTTTGTACCAGGCTGTAAAAAAAAAAATTTCTGCTGTAAAGTTGGGCATTTTAACATGGACTGGGGGGGTGGGGGTGTCTATGGGATTGACTCCCTTTTGGAGCCTGTCTCTAGCGGCCAGTCGATGAATTGCGGTGTAAGTCACTTCCTTGTTGAATTGTTGTATTTATTCCCAGAAGAAAACTCAAGACTACAAAGGAGGCGTTTCAGGGAGCTCCGAAACAGTGCGCACTGATATATTGAATAACTCCCTTTGGAGTGACTTTGTAACTTTGCAGACCTCTTTCGTGCTCAAACATCACACACTAAAGAAAGTTAAATATGTTAAAAAGCATAACAAGTCCTCTTTAAAGCCACAGGCAGGACTAGACTCTCTTTTAGCATGGCTTGACATTGCAACTGGAGTGCTACATGGGTATTAAGCAGATGGTATTAATTTAAAATTGCATTACTTCAAAATAGAGCCTTATCAGGTTGTTAATTGCATGAAATAATAATTACGTTTTGTCTTCCTTTATTAGCATATCTGCACGACTGCTTCTGAAGAGCTCTGATTGGTTCTATACGGCAGGTTGGATTAAGATGCCCCTAAGCCCTCTGGCCACCGCTGTGCTCCGTACTCAAACAGTTTACAAAAATTGAACAAGGTTTACAGCATCAACAGAATATGCTAATCCGCAACGATAAAATGCCATTAAGAGCAAGCTGTTATGAGGGATTTAATTTGACATGCGCATGCGAAAGGCAAGGTCCCAAGATCGTTAGTGCGGCTAACTCCCTCATATTTAATTACCGCCTCTATCACAGGGGCTGGTAAAATATGGCCATGATGCGAAATGACCCTTAATTAGATCGGCAAAGACTCTAGACAATTAATCCTTCAGCCCCTCCGTTTGTGTGTGTGTATGTGTGTGTATGTGTGTTTATTTTGAGTCTTTGCTTAATTAAAACTTGCAGACGCTTGCAATAGAACAGAAAAGGTTCCCGCGAGGGATGACAAACTGAGATGATAGACCCTGCCTTCCTACTGCTCTTTATTTTCTTGCATTCATGTGGTTGAGTGCTTTACTGGTGGCATCCTTATCCTCAAAGATGGATAAAAGGGACCGGAAAAGCTGTTTTGTCAAAATACTTGCACAGTCTTTAGAGGTCAAAGTACCATATGATTAGAGTAATCACCTCATCGGCGTTCCATGAAGCACATTTGTAATGAATGCACCATGGATAAACAACTCCGTTAATACATACAGTTTTGTATTACCAGATTTCGATACCAATACCGGTGCAATTTCAACACAGATTTTTAGATAGCACAGTGAAATCAAATGTATGGAAGCTCATATCTTATTCCATATATCACAATTGTGGCTATTTCTAGCAGTTGCGACTGTAATCTCACATTATATATATGAATGTGTATAGTATGACATGATAATCTAGATGTACTACAATCGCCATGTTGTCATTTTCATGTGACCTACCAGTAGTGGTGTAACGATATATCGTTAAACGATATATCACGATATAAAAATGTGACAATATGTATCGTTGATGGAAACGAAATGATTCGTGATATAGAGTTGTTTTATCCAAGGCTCAGCTTGCTGTATTTATAAGGTATAATTCACCCAAAAATGTCTATTCTGTCATCATGTGCTCACCCTCATGTAGTTTTTCATTTAAATTCCAAACACAAATGAAGATATTCTTTATGAAACCTGAGAGATTTCTGTCCCTCTATTTAAAGTCTATTCCCCTCAAGCTTAAAAGATCCCAAAAATATCATAAAGGCATCGTAAAAATAACGAATCGAGTGGTCTAATAATCCAAATCCAAGTCTTCTGAAGAGACACGGTGGCTTTATATGATGAACAGATTTACAACGACGCATACTGTAGTAAACACGGACGTTCAAAGGATTGCTTGCCGCGTGAAAGCAACATGGGAGTGAGTAAATGCAAAATGAAAATTCTTGGATGAGCTAAACATTTACAGTTTGCGTGGTCATTTTGACACGCTTTCTTGCGATTAGAAGTGTGACGTATTGCATTGATCATCTGAAGTGCACGCGCTGCAACGGCACTCCTCAAAGTCAAAGCGCAAACATCATTTAAATCACCAGATCACATTTAGTTTTAGTAGTATTTAGATGGTTAGGCCCCACTTTGTATTAGGTGGCCTTAACCTCTTAACCGGATTGAGGACGCATTCGCCCTCAAGCTTTATTTGTTTAAATTAGCTCAAATGACTGTCAGATGTAAGTAATTACCATGTCAATCTATACATCATTTAAAAATCTCAAGCTTCCATTTTTTACCTCGGTTTTATTCTCAAAGTCTTATAGTGACAGTAATTTGTTAATATGTGTCAGGAGTTATGAATATGAAAACCGCGTCGGTACCGTTTGATTGTAATATGAGCCTCAGCTGCTCTCATTCATAAAAAAACTCCTCTATTCTCGTCACAAAGACTCGCGACAAATCAACATCCCTCAGGGCTTTTAGTTCAAAAGTGTGCAGATGAGGAGAAATATTGATAGATTCTCATATGTCTGTGTCAAATTTCTAAACAGAGGAGTATTTTTTATTCAATACTTCCTCAAAATGCGAAGATGTAGCCTAATCATGAGCGATGGAGACTCTTATGTGTTGTTTTCAATTCATACTGGCAGCCGGAGGGCGCTCTGTGCACATGTAGTCTACTATGTGCTATCTACTATGTACTTACATCAAAAAATAAGTATGTATAATTACAAAATAATGTATTATTTTGATAATAATAAAAAAGTAAAAAAAAAACATATCGTATCGTGAGTTCAGTATCGTGATTTATATCGAATCGTGACACGAGTGTATCGTTACACCCCTACCCAGCATCAGTTGTGTCACTTGTCTGCCATTCACTAATCCTCTCGCGTGGGCTCATGGGATAGTGAAATGTCCATTGTATGCATTCACTGGAAGTTGTAGGTCATTTGGCTATATTTTGCCTACTCTTTTATATAGTCATATACTGTTTTTCGCCTACTATATAGTAGGCAGTATGCAATTTAGGATGCAGCTTATGTTTCTATTTTTAAATTGATTTTGTAATGTTTGTTTTTTTTGAGGCAGAAAAGAGATTGCATAAATATGATAAATAAAATACAGATACATATTAATATATAAATTATTCTGTATATTGATTAAAGGGATAGTTCACCCAAAAATGAAAATTCTGTCATCATTTACTCACCCTCAAGTTGTTCCAAACCTGTATGAGTTTCTTTGTTCTGCTGAACACAAAAGAAGATATTTAGAAGAATGTTTGTAACCAAGCAGATAGAGCAAACATTGACCATAGTAGGGAAAAAAATACTATGGTAGTCAATGGTTGCTCTATCTGCTTTGTTACAAAAATTCTTCACTCTATCTTTTTTTGTGTTCATCAGAACAAAGAAACTCATTCAGGTTTGGAACAACTTGAGGGTGAGTAAATGATGACAGAATTTTCATTTTTGGGTGAACTATCCCTTTAATACTGTATATTAAAATATCAATATGCATATCAATGTTGACATTAAATATTAATGAATATAAATTAAATAATTATTTAAACAAATGTATATGAATGAAATACATTTATTATTGATCTCACAGTGTGACTATTTCTTAATTTTAACTATTTCAAATTTTTTAGAAACAGGATTTCATGAATATATGCTACACATAATATTAAAACAATAACTTTTTAAAACACAATATATTCATATAAATATATCAATTTATATGCGTTTTAAAGGGTTACTTCAGTGATTTAGCATTAAGCTTTGTATCAGTAGAAACCCGGAAGTAGATTGGAATGATCGTGCTCCCCCCACATATCCCCCTGAGACGATAGATTTATGTATTTTATGTCTGGAAAAAAGCCTCTGATGATGCAAATATCGTAATTTTGCGTCATCTGAGGCTTTTTTGCCCAGAGGCTAGAGACTACAGCCAGTAGAAGGAGCTAGTTCTGCATGTTTTCAACCCGCCCTTAGGGGTGGGATCTCACTCTCAGCAATGTAAGACACAGACTGCCGCACGGACATTCATAACGGAGCTGTGCGGAGCAAAGCGAGTGTTCTCAAGGAATTCCTATGAAAGTTAAGCTTCCATAGGCATGAACTGAAAACGCACCAGACTGGACACGCACCGTAAATGACTGTGAGGCCATGAAGGAATGATAATGGGTTGCTTGAATTGTGGGTTCATGAAAACACAACAACAAAACGGTACAATGACAAACTCACTTAAATAGGCGCATTTCGCTTTGAAACCAAATCTTCCTCGATCATCTGGTCTGTCAGCTCCTCACTCTCTGATGAATGAAATCTCCTGCTGCGTTTGTGCTGCGACACTCATTCGGCTCATGCTGTATTAGTCAGACACGTTCTGTTTTTAATTGTAGTGTCTGTTCTCTAACTGAACTAAATTATTTTATTACTATAAAAATCAAAGCAACGGTGGGGTGGAGCTGCCGTGGGCAAGAGATGTAACCGGTAGGCGTGGCTTGGGAGTGGCCTCATAGGGCAGCGAAGAAGGGCACGAACTTCTAAAATAATTTTGCATTTCTACGACATAAATGACCCAATTTAAATACACATTCATCAATTTACAAACTGAATATTAATATGCATAAATAATAATAATACAAATATTTGTATATGTATACATGTTTAAATAATTATGTAAATAAATGTGTACAACAATTAGGTATGTTTATTTTAAATAATTTAAATAAACGATAATAGTTGCATTTGTTCAATTAAGTTGCAGCGACCAGGAACCAAATTGAGTCGGTATACTGTGAAAAGATTGGTCATTGGTAACCAAACATGAGTTAGAAAACACAGCATGTATCATCTAATAACACAAAGACTTACAAGGTCCTTGACTGAGGTCGTAACTCATCCCTGAGCGTTCATCCTCGGCATTGGGAGACTGTTATTCCTCATGCTCCGCGTGAAGACACATGTGTAACATATATGATGTACAATGTTTGTGCAGGTGATGGAATATTCAAGGCGATGCGGCTTTATGTATCGTCAGACCTTGAAAGGGAAGCGGTGCAGTTCAGGCTCCTGTCAGGCAGCCTCTCTTTTTACAGAAGGGTCCTTGAAAAACTTCAGGTTTGGTCTATGTGACGCTCATACATTACCCAAGAGGAAGAGGAGACAGAGAGACTCAGACAATCCTGTGATCCTCTCTTTAGCCGTACAAGCAAAAATCCCTCTCAGATTCCATAATCGTGCATTTTTAATCGTGTGATTCCTTGGTCGGCACCAAAATGTTAGACTGGATTAGTGTCTTGGGAGATCATCTAATTCTGGAGTGTCTGGAGTAAAGTTTGTAGTAAGTCAGTTATGCAGTAACTGAACTCAGAGCGCTATATGCATATTCATATAGAAGTGAGTCGTACTGTTTTTATCCACTTTTAATTTTAATATTTAGTATGTCCACCTTTTACAGCAATTACAGCAGCGCATCTCTCTGGCATAGTGTCAATATATTTCCTCTGAGAACTTCAACACTAATGTTATCCCATTTTTTTTTTTTTTTCAAATTTAGTTTTTTTCCAATATAGATATGATATGATATGCTGACCACATGCTTTTTGAGTAACAACTGCATTTATTTACTTATTTGTTCTGTGATTGTAGGGAAACTGGAGTTGCTTCTACTATTTTAGAACGATTTTGCTGTCTGAGACGAATTTAACACCCAAAAAGATTCCTTTTCTAACAGAACAACATGTGCAGTCTTATCTATATTATACACAGCATTTTTTTGGGGCATTCCCTTAACAATGATCTTTTATCAAAATGAGTTCACTCCGAGAAATGAGCTGAAAATTCTCTCTTTTGTCCAGACACTCAGACGACTTTATTTTCCAGGCAAACTGTAGATCCTCCTGCAGAACATTTACAATCACATCTTATAAAAACTTGCTTTTTCTGTGTTTAAAAACTGAAGTGTTTCGTACAATCTCCCATATTAAAATATAATATTACACAGTTTACTCCTTAATAATACATTTATATCCAAAATTGGCTTACAGGAAAATGCGTATTGAAAAATCCAGCATAACTCAAGCAGATAGCTGAAGAAATGCAAATATTTGTATTTCTCCAGTGATAACTGACTTTTTTTCCTCTGAAGTTTTTATATAAATGGTTTGAGCATATTTCAACATAATGTGTCCAAAAAACCCTCTAGCCTCAAGTGTGTCTGTTCTGCTCTGTCAGCGTTACAGGTCTTGACATACTCTGATACAAAAGGTGTTTGAATGTTTTATTCATATGGTTATATATGGATGGTCCCCTGGCAGAATCAAAGAATCATTTCCACTTTGAATAGCGCAGGATGCGGAAGCTGAAGTGTTCAAGACTATACTTTAGCCTTCTCTTATAAAGTTTTATCTTAAATGCAAATGCTTGCCACTTAAGTAAATGTTCATTACAGTTTGAGAGATCATTTTAAGCAAAATAAAATGCATATTTTAATCTACAATCTATAGACATAGGACTACACAATTCTCACTTTCTCTCCAATTTAATCGGATTGCTGTCTTGGAGCACTCACTCACATACACATGCAAACTCACTTACTCACTCACTCGCTCACTCACTCACTCACTCACTCACTCACTCACTCACTCACTCACTCACTCGCTCGCTCACTCACTCACTCACTCACTCACTCACTCACTCACTCACTCATTCACTCACTCACTCACTCACTCACTCACTCACTCACTCACACATGCACACTCACTTACTCACTCGCTTACTCACTCACACACGCTCACTCACTCACACACGCTCACTCACTCACTCACTCACTCACTCACTCACTCACTCACTCACTCACACATGCACACTCATTCACTCACTCACTCACTCACTCACTCACTCACTCACTCACTCACTCACTCACACATGCACACTCATTCACTCACTCACTCACTCACTCATTCACTCACTCACTCACACATGCACACTCACTCATTCACTCGCTTACTCACTCACTCACTCACTCACTCACTCATTCACTCACACACTCACTCACTCACTCACTCACTCACTCACTCACTCACTCACTCACTCACTCACACATGCACACTCACTCACTCGCTTACTCACTCACTAACTCACTCACACACGCTCACTCACTCACTCACACGCAATTTCTCTCCAATTTAATCGGATTGCTGTCTTGGAGCACTCACTCACTCACATACACATGCAAACTCACTTACTCACTCACTCACTCACTCACACATGCACACTCACTCATTCACTCGCTTACTCACTCACTCACTCACTCACTCACACACACATGCACACTCACTTACTCACTCGCTTACTCACTCACTCACTCACTCACTCACTCACACACGCTCACTCACTCACTCACTCACTCACTCACTCACTCACTCACTCACTCACTCACACACACACACATGCACACTCACTTACTCACTCACTCGCTTACTCACTCACTCACTCACTCACTCACTCACACACGCTCACTCACTCACTCACTCACTCACTCACACACGCTCACTCACTCACTCACTCACTCACTCACTCACTCACTCACTCACTCACACACACATGCACACTCACTTACTCACTCACTCGCTTACTCACTCACTCACTCACTCACTCATACACGCTCACTCACTCACTCACTCACTCACTCACTCACTCACTCACTCACTCACACTCACTCACTCACACACGCTCACTCACTCACACGCAATTTCTCTCCAATTTAATCGGATTGCTGTCTTGGAGCACTCACTCACTCACATGCACATGCAAACTCACTTACTCACTCGCTCACTCACTCACTCGCTTACTTACTCACTCACTCACTCACTCACTCACTCACTCACTCATTCACTCACACACGCACTCACTCACTCACTCACTCACACATGCACACTCACTTACTCACTCGCTTACTCACTCACAAACACACACACACACACACATACACGTCTATATTACCAACAGGGGACCATCACTCCACACTGACCAAGAGGGGACCTGTGTTTCTAGTCATTTTGAAGAAACAAAACTTAGATACAAAATTTTGTTTTAAGGTCTTTTTTCATAATATAACTTCAAATAAGCATTTATTTTTTTATTTTTAAACATGCCAAGAGGGGACCTGACCGATGTCTACCTATCCAACAGGGGACCTCCATAGCCTGCAATGGAGCTGTGTGTGTGAAAGGGAAGAGAGCTGGCAGTCAAGTCTGTCTTCATTATTTAATATATATATATATAATTATAATTATATAATGTTCACACAGGCATCAGGGAACACAATGAGCACACAACGGAGAAAAAGCAATGTTGTGGACATTACAGAAAAGAATTTAAGAAATAAAAAAATTCTTAAAATTAAGAGTTATCTTTAAGAAATTCATTCTCTGTTGTGTCTTCATACTTACAGTATATGATCCGTCCACATCTCTCATTTAAGCTTATTTTCAAGAACACCAACACTGTAAAAAAAAATCAGGTCTCCAATTGAAAATTTTCTAGTGACCGATCACATCAAAATTTTTTAGTTGGCCAAATTGAATTTCTTGAATTTTAATTGAATTAAAGTGCATCAATTTACAGAAAATTTTCAATTGGAGACCCACATTTTTTTTACAGTAAAGGTATTTCAATGTGTGACTTATTTTTGAATAAAACATAGTTTCTGCTCTCTAAAATCCCAAATAATGTCCTTTGTTTTTGAGATTTTTAGAGTGAGATTTGATTTCTTGCACCAATAAAAAATATATATATATATAGGATTGGACAAGCAGAAATTGTTCTTTAAGGTAATAATCACAGGTCATCACTTTATATAGTAAATAATGATTATGTTAAACACAATGACTCGGTCCCCTGTTAGATAGTAAATCACGACACCAGTGTGTTTAATTTTTCATTTCTTGCCATAAACACACTGTAGATATTTAGAGTTTTTATAGCAATAACTGAGTTTTAAGAGTTAAATCAAGCAAAAATATTTCTCTAATGTATTAATTGCAGATCATCTTTGAATAATGATTATGTTAAACACAATGACTCGGTCCCCTGTTAGATAGTAAATCACGACACCAGTGTGTTTAATTTTTCATTTCTTGCCATAAACACACTGTAGATATTTAGAGTTTTTATAGCAATAACTGAGTTTTAAGAGTTAAATCAAGCAGAAATATTTCTCTAATGTATTAATTGCAGATCATCTTTGAATAATGATTATGTTAAACACAATGACTCGGTCCCCTGTTAGATAGTAAATCACGACACCAGTGTGTTTGCGTTGTCATTTCTTGCCATAAACACACTGTAGAGATTTAGAGTTTTTATAGCAATAACTGAGTTTTAAGAGTTAAATCAAGCAGAAATATTTCTCTAATGTATTAATTGCAGATCATCTTTGAATAATGATTATGTTAAACACAATGACTCGGTCCCCTGTTAGATAGTAAATCACGACACCAGTGTGTTTGCGTTGTCATTTCTTGCCATAAACACACTGTAGAGATTTAGAGTTTTTATAGCAATAACTGAGTTTTAAGAGTTAAATCAAGCAGAAATATTTCTCTAATGTATTAATTGCAGATCATCTTTGAATAATGATTATGTTAAACACAATGACTCGGTCCCCTGTTAGATAGTAAATCACGACACCAGTGTGTTTGCGTTGTCATTTCTTGCCATAAACACACTGTGGAGATTTAGAGTTTTTATAGCAATAACTGAGTTTTAAGAGTTAAATCAAGCAGAAATATTTCTCTAATGTATTAATTGCAGATCCTCTTTGAATAATGAATGTTAAACACAATGACTCGGTCCCCTGTTAGATAGTAAATCACGACACCAGTGTGTTTGCGTTGTCATTTCTTGCCATAAACACACTGTGGAGATTTAGAGTTTTTATAGCAATAACTGAGTTTTAAGAGTTAAATCAAGCAGAAATATTTCTCTAATGTATTAATTGCAGATCCTCTTTGAATAATGAATGTTAAACACAATGACTCGGTCCCCTGTTAGATAGTAAATCACGACACCAGTGTGTTTGCGTTGTCATTTCTTGCCATAAACACACTGTAGAGATTTAGAGTTTTTATAGCAATAACTGAGTTTTAAGAGTTAAATCAAGCAGAAATAGTTCTCTAATGTATTAATTGCAGATCCTCTTTGAATAATGATTATGTTAAACACAATGACTCGGTCCCCTGTTAGATAGTAAATCACGACACCAGTGTGTTTGCGTTGTCATTTCTTGCCATAAACACACTGTGGAGATTTAGAGTTTTTATAGCAATAACTGAGTTTTAAGAGTTAAATCAAGCACAAATAGTTATCTAATGTATTAATTGCAGATCCTCTTTGAATAATGATTATGTTAAACACAATGACTCGGTCCCCTGTTAGATAGTAAATCACGACACCAGTGTGTTTGCGTTGTCATTTCTTGCCATAAACACACTGTGGAGATTTAGAGTTTTTATAGCAATAACTGAGTTTTAAGAGTTAAATCAAGCAGAAATAGTTCTCTAATGTATAAATTTCAGATCCTCTTTGAATAATGATTATGTTAAACACAATGACTCGGTCCCCTGTGAGATAGTAAATCACGACACCAGTGTGTTTGCGTTGTCATTTCTTGCCATAAACACACTGTAGAGATTTAGAGTTTTTATAGCAATAACTGAGTTTTAAGAGTTAAATCAAGCAGAAATATTTCTATAATGTATTAATTGCAGATCCTCTTTGAATAATGATTATGTTAAACACAATGACTCTGTCCCCTGTTAGATAGTAAATCACGACACCAGTGTGTTTGCTTTGTCATTTCTTGCCATCATAAACACACTGTGGAGATTTAGAGTTTTTATAGCAATAACTGAGTTTTAAGAGTTAAATCAAGCAGAAATATTTCTCTAATGTATTAATTGCAGATCCTCTTTGAATAATGATTATGTTAAACACAATGACTCGGTCCACTGTTAGATAGTAAATCACGACACCAGTGTGTTTGCGTTGTCATTTCTTCATCTCAAACACACTGTGGAGATTTAGAGTTTTTATAGCAATAACTGAGTTTTAAGAGTTAAATCAAGCAGAAATATTTCTCTAATGTATTAATTGCAGATCCTCTTTGAATAATGATTATGTTAAACACAATGACTTGGTCCCCTGTTAGATAGTAAATCACGACACCAGTGTGTTTGCGTTGTCATTTCTTGCCATAAACACACTGTAGATATTTAGAGTTTTTATAGCAATAACTGAGTTTTAAGAGTTAAATCAAGCAGAAATATTTCTCTAATGTATTAATTGCAGATCCTCTTTGAATAATGATTATGTTAAACACAATGACTCGGTCCACTGTTAGATAGTAAATCACGACACCAGTGTGTTTGCGTTGTCATTTCTTGCCATAAACACACTGTAGAGATTTAGAGTTTTTATAGCAATAACTGAGTTTTAAGAGTTAAATCAAGCAGAAATATTTCTCTAATGTATTAATTGCAGATCCTCTTTGAATAATGATTATGTTAAACACAATGACTCGGTCCACTGTTAGATAGTAAATCACGACACCAGTGTGTTTAATTTGTCATTTCTTGCCATCATAAACACACTGTAGAGATTTAGAGTTTTTATAGCAATAACTGAGTTTTAAGAGTTAAATCAAGCAGAAATATTTCTCTAATGTATTAATTGCAGATCCTCTTTGAATAATGATTATTTTAAACACAATGACTCGGTCCCCTGTTAGATAGTAAATCACGACACCAGTGTGTTTAATTTGTCATTTCTTCATCTCAAACACACTGTAGATATTCACTGTATATATTGAGATAACTCAATTTTATGGTGACTTGCATTAAAATGTTTATCCGTCTCAATTAAATTATGTGAACTGAATGACTTTTAACATTGACACTTTAGTTATTTAACCAACTGATGATTTTCAAGTCAGCAATCAACACACAACTGAGTTTTGACCTCCAAAATCTTATTATAGTGTATTTTTATGGTAAGTATTGGTGTTTTATGTTTTAAATCAAGCAGAAATCACTCTTTAAGGAAACAATTGCAGGTCACACTTTATACAGTGAACATGATTTCCTTAAATTGACTTAAGTCCCCTGTTGGATGGTAAAACACGACACCTGTTTGATTGCTTTGCCATTTCTTGCCATCACAAACACACTGTAGAGATTTTGAAGGTCAGAACTAAATTTTTTGGTGACTTGCATGAAAATCTTCATCCGTCTCGATTATATTATGTGAACTGAATGTCTTTTAACATTGACACTTTAGTCGAAGATTTTCAACTCAACAATCAACACACAACTGAGTTTTGACCTCCAAAATCATTATACAGTGTATATTAAATTTAAATAAAAAATAAAAATTTCCTTACAAAACAGTTTGACTCAAGTTTGACTCTCTACTGCTTATTCATTATTGTTTATGTTACATGGTCCATGTTTACATTACAGTATAAAATTGTTCCTAAGTTTTCCCCTTTTATATAGATGGTAATGACTAAATATCCTCGCACACCGAAATTTTCACACGTTAAAAAAAAGATCAAGCACGTTTACACACAGCCTCTGAAACTTTCCTTCCTTCATCATAAAAAAAAATCTGATCAGGTTCAGTTTTCTGCATTTTTCGCATCCATAGCAAGCATTTAAAGAGGGGTTTCAAATTTCTGTGTTATTCATTTTTGTGTTAAAATTTTGAACATAAGTTGAACAGTTTAAAAAAGAAAGTGTGAACCTTCAAATTAGCCATTATAGTTCATAAAGTTTTGCTGGCGTTTGTATCTAATTGAGAAAAGAATGAATGTAAATTGAAAGATGTCGTCATTGAACGCATTTTGTGCCAAAGCAAATAAATGATCCACAGTTTAGCCACATAGGCTGATGTGATCCCTGAGTGAAGAGTTTTGAAAAAGTGATGAGTATTCAGAAATGTGTCCTAGCAGATGTTTAAAAAACCCTGTAATATCACTATTAGTAAGGGATCACTGTATAATATCAGTCTTTAAATGTGAGATATTTAAAGTGAACCTAAAGTATACTTGCAATAGTGTGATTTTAGCACAATTAAATATACTTAATGGATGTTTCGCAAAAGCGTTGTTTAGTGATATTGCGTCCTTGTGTTTCTGCTGTACGTCATCAGCAACTGTCTAAGTTCAATTACAATACTCAAGAACACATGTACAGAGGATGCACAAAAGTACCCGGATGTTATAAGATATATGAGTATAAATAACTCCATACAGATCTATTGTTTTACACAAATAATCTATTGTTTACAAAAGGAGAAAACGTGTGTACTTTAATGAAAACTTGGACCATGTGACATAAACTGAAGTTAACAGCAAAAAAATATACTATAATGCTGACTGTTGTTAGTGTTTTTTGTTGTATGAGTTAAAAGTGTATATGTTGGGTGAATCCTCATTGTGTTCTGGAAGAATGAGTTGATTTAAGACATCAATGAAGTGTTTTGGTAGTTTTAGCACATTTTGAACGTGAAATTAACTGCTTTGCTTTGAAAGGTGTCCTAGCGATTGTAGCTGAGAGATAGACGTCAAACAGACTCAAACAAAGACCCAGAATTCTGTGGTGTTACAGCACTGTGGCTGCTGTAAATGGCTGCTGTACGGTTTCTTTATGAAATAACAGGCACAATGGCAAAGATATTTCTGCAAAAACTCCAAAGTAATGTTCGGTTGCAGTGAGAAAGTCACAAGAGACAACTAAAAAAACTCATGCGTGTATTTAGCCTAGTGTAGATCTGTTTGCTTACACATCCCCCAAACTCCATTTACATATGAATACAGGAAAGGCCAAAGCCATTGTCTCACAGGTGAGGAACAGGCCTAACAGAGCTGTTAGACCCATGTCACAGACACAAACTTCTCATCCAAACTAGAGAAAACGCTGGGATTTACCTGGGAAAATTAAATCAATGTACACTTTTTCCAATCCCTACGACACATTTTTCAATACTTGGGTCACTTTTTTAAAACTCTTCTCACACTTTTTCACACAAATTCACACAACTGAATTTCAGCTTGGCACAGCAGTTATTTTAGTGTTCAAAATGCACTAAAACCACCAAAAAGGATTCTGAGGATTCAAAAGAATCACCCAATATTTCAATATGGTAATACTGCCTAAATGTAGCAAATTGTTTTGTTTTTTTTAATTAATTTTAGTTAAGTTTTGAACATAAGTTAGGGAGTTTTGAAAAGAGAATCAAATTTTTTTCAAATTGGCCTATACAGTTCATAATGTTTTGGTGGTGTTTGTGTTGAAGTAAGAAAATAATTCTTATAAATCGAAAGATGTCGCCATTGAATGTATTTTATGCCAAATCAATGATAAATTATGACTTTAGATGGCCCCACTTTATATTAGGGGGCCTTAACTACTATGTACTTAAATAGGTACAATGTACTTATTGTGTTCATATTGTATTGCAAAACACTTTTGCTGATATTGAGGTGGGATACGGGTAGGGTCAGGTGTGGTTGTATTGGTAAGTTTAAAGGTAGGGTTAGATGTAAGGGAAGTGTCAACAGTGTAATTACAAATGTAACTACATAAATTAATTACAGATGTAATTACATGCAGGTATATTTAAAAATGTAAGTACAATGTAAAGACATGTATGTACACAATAAGTGCATTGTATCAAATGGATAATTAAAATGTTAGTACATAGTAGTTAAGGCCACCTAATATAAAGTGGGTCCCTTTGGATTTTAAGATTTTATATTTCAGTATAATTCCTGGTTTAGCTGGTGTTAGTTTTTAAATTGCATTGCCATCCATTCAAAAGGGAAAAATTTAGGAATAATGTTATACTGGACTGGACCAAGGACCATGTAACATAAACTGCAGTGAATTATAGTGCAAGTCTTTTTTTGAAAAGAAAATTTTACAGAAGAAAACATTGTGTAATGATCATGTGTTTTAGGTCTGTGTTTTATGATTGAAAAAGTGTGTTTGTTGGGTCCTTTTTGGTAGTTTTAGTGCATTTTGAACACTAAAATAACTGCTGTGCCAAGCTGAAATTCAGTTGTGTGAATTTGTGTGAAAAAGTGTGTGAAGAGTTTTAAAAAAGTGACCCAAGTATTGAAAAATGTGTCGTAGGGATTGGAAAAAGTGTACATTGATTTAATTTTCCCAGGTAAATCCCAGCGTTTTCTCTAGTTTGGATGAGAAGTTTGTGTCTGTGACATGGGTCTAACAGCTCTGTTAGGCCTGTTCCTCACCTGTGAGACAATGGCTTTGGCCTTTCCTGTATTCATATGTAAATGGAGTTTGGGGGATGTGTAAGCAAACAGATCTACACTAGGCTAAATACACGCATGAGTTTTTTTAGTTGTCTCTTGTGACTTTCTCACTGCAACCGAACATTACTTTGGAGTTTTTGCAGAAATATCTTTGCCATTGTGCCTGTTATTTCATAAAGAAACCGTACAGCAGCCATTTACAGCAGCCACAGTGCTGTAACACCACAGAATTCTGGGTCTTTGTTTGAGTCTGTTTGACGTCTATCTCTCAGCTACAATCGCTAGGACACCTTTCAAAGCAAAGCAGTTAATTTCACGTTCAAAATGTGCTAAAACTACCAAAACACTTCATTGATGTCTTAAATCAACTCATTCTTCCAGAACACAATGAGGATTCACCCAACATATACACTTTTAACTCATACAACAAAAAACACTAACAACAGTCAGCATTATAGTATATTTTTTTGCTGTTAACTTCAGTTTATGTCACATGGTCCAAGTTTTCATTAAAGTACACACGTTTTCTCCTTTTGTAAACAATAGATTATTTGTGTAAAACAATAGATCTGTATGGAGTTATTTATACTCATATATCTTATAACATCCGGGTACTTTTGTGCATCCTCTGTACATGTGTTCTTGAGTATTGTAATTGAACTTAGACAGTTGCTGATGACGTACAGCAGAAACACAAGGACGCAATATCACTAAACAACGCTTTTGCGAAACATCCATTAAGTATATTTAATTGTGCTAAAATCACACTATTGCAAGTATACTTTAGGTTCACTTTAAATATCTCACATTTAAAGACTGATATTATACAGTGATCCCTTACTAATAGTGATATTACAGGGTTTTTTAAACATCTGCTAGGACACATTTCTGAATACTCATCACTTTTTCAAAACTCTTCACTCAGGGATCACATCCGCCTATGTGGCTAAACTGTGGATCATTTATTTGCTTTGGCACAAAATGCGTTCAATGACGACATCTTTCAATTTACATTCATTCTTTTCTCAATTAGATACAAACGCCAGCAAAACTTTATGAACTATAATGGCTAATTTGAAGGTTCACACTTTCTTTTTTAAACTGTTCAACTTATGTTCAAAATTTTAACACAAAAATGAATAACACAGAAATTTGAAACCCCTCTTTAAATGCTTGCTATGGATGCGAAAAATGCAGAAAACTGAACCTGATCAGATTTTTTTTTATGATGAAGGAAGGAAAGTTTCAGAGGCTGTGTGTAAACGTGCTTGATCTTTTTTTTAACGTGTGAAAATTTCGGTGTGCGAGGATATTTAGTCATTACCATCTATATAAAAGGGGAAAACTTAGGAACAATTTTATACTGTAATGTAAACATGGACCATGTAACATAAACAATAATGAATAAGCAGTAGAGAGTCAAACTTGAGTCAAACTGTTTTGTAAGGAAATTTTTATTTTTTATTTAAATTTAATATACACTGTATAATGATTTTGGAGGTCAAAACTCAGTTGTGTGTTGATTGTTGAGTTGAAAATCTTCGACTAAAGTGTCAATGTTAAAAGACATTCAGTTCACATAATTTAATTGAGACGGATGAAGATTTTCATGCAAGTCACCAAAAAATTTAGTTCTGACCTTCAAAATCTCTACAGTGTGTTTGTGATGGCAAGAAATGGCAAAGCAATCAAACAGGTGTCGTGTTTTACCATCCAACAGGGGACTTAAGTCAATTTAAGGAAATCATGTTCACTGTATAAAGTGTGACCTGCAATTGTTTCCTTAAAGAGTGATTTCTGCTTGATTTAAAACATAAAACACCAATACTTACCATAAAAATACACTATAATAAGATTTTGGAGGTCAAAACTCAGTTGTGTGTTGATTGCTGACTTGAAAATCATCAGTTGGTTAAATAACTAAAGTGTCAATGTTAAAAGTCATTCAGTTCACATAATTTAATTGAGACGGATAAACATTTTAATGCAAGTCACCATAAAATTGAGTTATCTCAATATATACAGTGAATATCTACAGTGTGTTTGAGATGAAGAAATGACAAATTAAACACACTGGTGTCGTGATTTACTATCTAACAGGGGACCGAGTCATTGTGTTTAACATAATCATTATTCAAAGAGGATCTGCAATTAATACATTAGAGAAATATTTCTGCTTGATTTAACTCTTAAAACTCAGTTATTGCTATAAAAACTCTAAATCTCTACAGTGTGTTTGAGATGAAGAAATGACAACGCAAACACACTGGTGTCGTGATTTACTATCTAACAGTGGACCGAGTCATTGTGTTTAACATAATCATTATTCAAAGATGATCTGCAATTAATACATTAGAGAACTATTTCTGCTTGATTTAACTCTTAAAACTCAGTTATTGCTATAAAAACTCTAAATCTCTACAGTGTGTTTATGGCAAGAAATGACAACGCAAACACACTGGTGTCGTGATTTACTATCTAACAGTGGACCGAGTCATTGTGTTTAACATAATCATTATTCAAAGAGGATCTGCAATTAATACATTAGAGAAATATTTCTGCTTGATTTAACTCTTAAAACTCAGTTATTGCTATAAAAACTCTAAATATCTACAGTGTGTTTATGGCAAGAAATGACAACGCAAACACACTGGTGTCGTGATTTACTATCTAACAGGGGACCGAGTCATTGTGTTTAACATAATCATTATTCAAAGAGGATCTGCAATTAATACATTAGAGAAATATTTCTGCTTGATTTAACTCTTAAAACTCAGTTATTGCTATAAAAACTCTAAATATCTACAGTGTGTTTATGGCAAGAAATGACAACGCAAACACACTGGTGTCGTGATTTACTATCTAACAGGGGACCGAGTCATTGTGTTTAACATAATCATTATTCAAAGATGATCTGCAATTAATACATTAGAGAACTATTTCTGCTTGATTTAACTCTTAAAACTCAGTTATTGCTATAAAAACTCTAAATCTCCACAGTGTGTTTATGATGGCAAGAAATGACAACGCAAACACACTGGTGTCGTGATTTACTATCTAACAGGGGACCGAGTCATTGTGTTTAACATAATCATTATTCAAAGATGATCTGCAATTAATACATTAGAGAACTATTTCTGCTTGATTTAACTCTTAAAACTCAGTTATTGCTATAAAAACTCTAAATCTCTACAGTGTGTTTGAGATGAAGAAATGACAACGCAAACACACTGGTGTCGTGATTTACTATCTAACAGGGGACCGAGTCATTGTGTTTAACATAATCATTATTCAAAGATGATCTGCAATTAATACATTAGAGAACTATTTCTGCTTGATTTAACTCTTAAAACTCAGTTATTGCTATAAAAACTCTAAATCTCTACAGTGTGTTTATGGCAAGAAATGACAACGCAAACACACTGGTGTCGTGATTTACTATCTAACAGGGGACCGAGTCATTGTGTTTAACATAATCATTATTCAAAGAGGATCTGAAATTAATACATTAGAGAAATATTTCTGCTTGATTTAACTCTTAAAACTCAGTTATTGCTATAAAAACTCTAAATCTCTACAGTGTGTTTGAGATGAAGAAATGACAACGCAAACACACTGGTGTCGTGATTTACTATCTAACAGGGGACCGAGTCATTGTGTTTAACATAATCATTATTCAAAGATGATCTGAAATTAATACATTAGAGAAATATTTCTGCTTGATTTAACTCTTAAAACTCAGTTATTGCTATAAAAACTCTAAATCTCTACAGTGTGTTTATGGCAAGAAATGACAACGCAAACACACTGGTGTCGTGATTTACTATCTAACAGGGGACCGAGTCATTGTGTTTAACATAATCATTATTCAAAGAGGATCTGAAATTTATACATTAGAGAACTATTTCTGCTTGATTTAACTCTTAAAACTCAGTTATTGCTATAAAAACTCTAAATCTCTACAGTGTGTTTATGATGGCAAGAAATGACAACGCAAACACACTGGTGTCGTGATTTACTATCTAACAGGGGACCGAGTCATTGTGTAAATCATAAATAAATCAAAAGTGGTTTGTTTAAAAAAACTCATAAATGTATAAGGTGGTAAGGTGGGCCTTTTACACCCCATTTTACATGGGGCAAAAGTCACACATTATTTATACAAATACTTGAGCTAAAATGTTTTTTTTTTAATAATGTCTTAACACTTGTTTAAAAGAATAGTAAAGTTTGTACTATTTTCTGTTTATTTTGATAAATACAATAATATTCAATGAATATAGGCTACTGTCATTAAAATATGTTAAAATAAAAAATACAAAAACAAAACTTCTAATTACATTCTGGTTGTTTAGATTTTTAAATCCTTTTTTCTTGGATTCTGTGTAGAATTTAATTGTAATGTAATGCAAAGTTTGAAACTAGTCAGGATATCTAGTAAAGAGATGTAATGCTTGTTCCTTTAGTAAGCAGCCTGTTAAACAGCAGAGTCTCTCTGGGACAGCAGGCCGTTCAAACAATAGAGGAGTGTGTGTGAACGACGTGTGTTTAAGAGCCCTTACAGTTCCTGCTCCAGCCTACAGGGGAGCTGCTGAGTATGACCTTAAACACACACACACACTTAGGTCCCCACTTGGTCATAAGTTTTAAAAAAATTACCAGAGTGTTTTTACTTAATTTTCACATGATTTAAACACACACACTTGTAGGTCCCCACTTGGTCAAAAGTAAAAAAAATCACCAGAGTGTTTTTTTTAGTGTTTTTACTTGATTTTAACATGATTTAAAGCATGACCAACAGGGGACCTGAAAAATGTCCCCTCTTGGCTCAGAGGTCCCCTGTTAGTGAGTGTGTTACGACACCAAGGTCCCCTGTTAGATAGGTAGACAAGTACACACACACACACACACACACACACACACACACACACACACACACACACTCACACACACACTCACTCTCTCACACACACACACACACACACACACACACACACACACACACACACACACACACACACACACTCACTCACTCACTCACTCATTCACACTTACTCACTCACTCACACACACACACACACACACACACACACACACACACTCACTCATTCACTCACTCACTCACTTTCACACTCACTCACTCACACACACACTCACTCACTCACTCACACACTGGTTTGGTGTTGTTGCCCAAATGGACCTGATTAGAAAGGTGCAGGCTAGAGAAAATTAAGCGATTATTGAACCACTAACAAAGGCATTGTACATACACACACACACACACTGATTAAAAGCTCTTCAGAGGAAAAAAGGATAAGTTTAATCAGAGACAAGTCCACCTTACTAATTGTGAATATAAAGCTCTGTGGTGATTGATGAGTTTATTTTACTCTTTGACCTCATTCTCCTTCACTCCTCCTCATACTCCCCCCATCTCCCTCTCCTTCATTCTGTCATTTTGTGTCTCTCTCCTGCATCTCAAAGACTTTTTGTCCTGTCATTGAGGGTTTTTTCTATCCCACACTCCATCCATCCTGACTCACACTTAATGAGACCTGTCTTCACTCATTTTAGTTCTAAATTTTACAGCAATTTCTGGTCATTTTACTCCACGTAATATGATACCAAACATTATATGAGTAATAGACCCATTAAGTGATTCATAATTACATGAGTTGGTAATAACTTTTCAAAATTATATTTGTGTTTATTGAAGGCTAGTCAGTGACTAAATATTTAGCTAGAAATTAGCTTTGGAATAATGTCTTATTCGTGGATAAAGTGAAATAAAAAGTGGAAGAAGTTAATTTGCTGGGTATCCAAGGTTACAGGGTTACTGTGAGCATTATTCAGAAGTAACAGTCTATCCTGTTAATGGATGTTGCTGTGCAAGTGTGAGACTTTATTCAAGGTGTCATTTTTGGAGGATATTCTGAGGGCAGATGTTAAAATCCAGAAATAATGAGGTCTTTGATAAGTGAACGACTCAAAAAGGCAGCAAAAAGTAAATAGAAATACGTCATTAGTAGAAATGCTTTTTTTTTAATGTGTTTAGACATTACAAAAATCTTAATCATAATTTTAATTTGTTTTCTGGGAAAATTACATAACCATCCTTAAAGATTTGCAATTTACTTGCAAAATATTTAATGACTTGTTTTCAAAGAAAACAGTTTTTTTTTCTTACCCTAACATCATTTCTTGTTTTAAGAAAAAAAGTTATGATTTAATGAGGTTTATTTAAAACAACAAGAAAAGCGGTTTTGCCAATGGAGTAAAAAAAGTTAACTTAATTCAGACATTCTTGACTTTTAGGCATTGCATGACAAAAAAAGGAATCACTGCCTCTTTCAGTGTGTGTTTATATATATTTATGTATATATGTATGTATGTATGTATGTATTAGGGGTGGCACGGTTCACAAAACCCACGGTTCGGTTCGTATCACGGTTTTAGGGTCACGGTTTTCGGTTCTGAACGGTTCTTGTTGTTCATCGTTAATTTTCGTTAACACTCCAGAAATTTACTTCAGCATATGGGACCCACTTTATATTAGGTGGCCTTAACTACTATGTACTAACATTTTAATTAATCATTTGATACAATGCACTTATTGTGTACATACATGTTTTTACATTGTACTTACATTTTAAAAAATACCTGCATGTAATTACGTCTGTACTTAATTTCTGTAGTTACATTTGTTATTACACAGTTGACACTTCCCTTACACCTAACCCTACCCTTAAACTTACCCATACCACCACACCTGTCCCTAACCCTTCCCGTATCCCACCCCAATATCAGCAAAAGTGTTTTGCAATACAATTTGAACACAGTAAGTACATTGTACTTATTTTTGGATGTAAGTACATAGTACTTAAGGCCACCTAATATAAAGTGGGGCCAGTATATGATATATATAGCTTAATCATCCACAATTTAGGATACAGTATTAAAAAATTGTTATATCAAGTTGTTTCCTAACTGGCTGTCTACCGAGTCCGACACATTGGCGTAACATTTTTCATGTTAATCATATCAATTTTGATCAGAACAATGCACTGTGGCTTTAATTCAGCTGACCTGATTAACAAATTTCACCATGAGGTGTTCCGTGTGTTTCACAATCACCACATGACATCCAGCGCTGTGAAAAAAATACACAAAAACACAACACTGCCAGAAGTTTTTGCCCAAACTTCAAAGGCATGTTTAAATTATTAAAACTTAAAATTATTACCACTGTGCAGGCTGGTGGTGGTGGTGTAATGGTGTGGGCGATGTTTTCTTGGCACACTTTAGGCTCCTTCGTGCCAATTGTGCATCGTTTAAATGCCACGGCCTACCTGAGCATTGTTTCTGACCATGTCCATCCCTTTATGACTACCATGTACCCATCCTCTGATGGCTACTTCCAGCAGGATAATGCACCATGTCACAAAGCTCGAATCATTTCAAATTGGTTTCTTGAACATGACAATGAGTTCACTGTACTAAAATGGCCCCCACAGTCACCAGATCTCAACCCAATACAGCCCCATACACAACAAACTGCGATGCACTGTGTATTCTGACACCTTTCTATCAGAACCAGCATTAACTTCTTGAGCAATTTAAGCTACAGTAACTTGTAGGGCTGGGTATTGTTAGGAATTTGACAATTCGATTCGATTTCGATTCTTGAGGCTTCGATTCGATTCGGTATTGATTTATTAGCTTCGATATCGATTCAATAATAAGTAAATACACAAGTAATGAAGTACCTAAGTATATTTTTAAATAATGTGTGCAGTATTACCAATGTTTAAGTACAAATTAACCCCAGCATGTTTCCTGTCATGGTTTATTTAGCAGAACAAACCGTACAATATTGTACATGTGTTGAATACAAACCACAACTGTAACAAACAGGTGCTTTATTAACACCTCTAAAGTGCATGTAGCTGTAAGTAGTAGACAGTATATTTCTTTCTTCCTATACATTCAAGTTATAAAAGAAATGTAAACAGAAGCACAAAATGTGCATACTCATAAAAGAAAGTACAACCATAGATATGATAACATTACAAAGTGCTATTTTGTCAACACAATAAATAACACTGAACAGCTGATCAGAGAACCTTTGGCTTATTTACTTATTTACGTCGGCTTTTAACGTTGGCGGTGCAGGCTTGAACGGAGCGCAGCTGCTGTCTGCCATCTTGCTGTTTTTGTAAAGCGCGTCTTGTACAACGCTGAACCGCGCTGAACGCTCTCACTAGAGTGTTACCCACAGCGCCGCCACTGGTCGGTGGGCTGAATCGATTCATAGGATTTGATGAATCGATATTGAATTGAGAAACAAATAATTTCAATGCATTGATGAATCGATATTTTTACCCAGCCCTAGTAACTTGTCTGTTTAATCGGACAACACAGGCCAGCCTTCACACCACACATGCAAAAATGAGCCTTGGCCATCCATGATCCTGCAGCCGGTTCACCACTGTTCCTTCCATGGGTCACTTTTGATAGATACTGACCACTACAGACCGGGAACACCCCACAAGAGCTGCAGTTTTGGAGAAGCTCTGACCCAGTTGTCTAGCCATCACAATTTGGCCCTTGTCAAACTCGCTCAAATCCTTACGCTTGCCCATTTTTCCTGCTTCTAACACATCAACTTTGAAGACAAAATGTTCACTTGCTGCCTAATATATCCCACTCACTAACAGGTGCCGTGATGAAGAGATAATCAGTTATTCACTTCACCTGTCAGTGGTCATAATGTTATGCCTGATGTGTTTGTGTGTCTGTGTGTAAATATATATTGAAAAGGCAGTAAAACTTTAATCGAAATATGATGAAATATAAGTCATTAGTAGACAAGCTTTTTTATGTTTTTAAGCATTACATGGCAAAAAAATAATAATCTTTTTTTCGGGGGAAAGGATCAAAGCATCCTTAAATATCAATTTATTTGCAAAGTATTATATTGCTTGTGTTCAGAGAATATATCTTAAATGAAGTTGTTGTTTTTTTCCTCTTACCCTAATATAATTTCTTGTTTAAAGCAGAAATCTATCGCAATTTAATGAAGTTTATGTTTAAAAATATATATATATGGTTTGCCAATGGAGTAAGACAAATAAACGTAATTTCCGAATTTAAGTCTTGCATTTTTTATAACTAGCAAAGAAGACTGATTAAGAAATGTGTTTTTGCAGTGTAAAACTGAACTCACACTATGCATATGCCTCTCTCTCTCTCTCTTTTCAGAAAGAGAGGAGACATTTCTTCTCACAATGTTCTTAGTGTCACACCTGCTTTGCCTTTTTATTATTTTAGCTCCATATGCTTGATATCTTTGTATTTGATATACAGAGCGGATTCAGTTTTATACGTGGTGATAAAAATTAATTGATAAAGTTAATACATTGCACTCTGTTATCACTCCAGAAATGATGGCCCACCCTGTGTTTTAGCTTGCTGGTCTTGGCTCTATTGACCCAGTGCCACTTTTATTTCCTGCCATTAGAGAGGGCTTGACTGAGCGTCAGAGGAGCCGGTGCAGAGACAGAGTGTGATATATTAGCCTGTGCCCAGCTAAGTCAGTGGCCAAATTAGAAGCCTGACTGCAGGTTAAGTGAAATTTATGTTCCCTTGTGTAGCTGGGACCAAATTTGGAAGCAGCAGAGCCGAAGCGTAAAAGGAATGGGGTTGGGTTCAGCAGTCCTGATGGTGTAGCGTTTGGGACTTCACAATGAATCCTGTTTCATTTGTCAGGGTGTGTATGTGTGTAATCCCAACAGTACCCATTATCACAATGCCATTATTGCAACAGCAGCAGAAAGTAAATCACACCAAACTGAAATACATAAAATAGGATGTTTTTTACATTTTCACATGCAGTGTGAATGTAAGACGTGTTCTTTGTGTTTTATACTTATTTAAAATGAATGTATACATTTTTTGGCATTCATAATATGACATCTGACATATGAAAGAAATTAAAAGGATAGTTCACCCTAAAATGAAAATGAAGTCATGATTTATTTACCCTGGTGTTATTCTAATACTGTATGCCCTCCTTTTTTTTTTGGATAAGCATTTAAAAATGTCTCACTCTTCCATATAATGGCAGTGAATAGGGACCAGCATCAAGCTTTTTAAAAAATATGCAAAAGTATAACAAAATGCTCCCATGCGACCTGTGTTGTATGTGTGGTATGCGATAGGGTTGAAATCCAAAAACCAAACTGAAATGTAATGTATTATTTAACAAAAATCTTTAGCCATTGGTCTTCCGTTCTCAACTGAGAAGGAAAAAAAAGCACACAAGCACACAAAAACGCTACACCTAGAAATCCCCAAAAAGTATCCATGAGTCACCGTACCGCAGGCCTCAGAGTATGTACAGAATCTAGATTTTGTTTACGCACAAAAGTTTTCTGATTTATAAAACCATGGGTAAGCCAGAACGTGCACAAAATTCCCATTATAAAACCCAGTCAACGGAAGATTCTGCGTACATGCATTTCCTCCCCAAAATAACCAAATATGGAGCTTGCAATGCCTAGTTTTACAATGCATGTCCTCATCTGCATATCATTTGCATATTCATCCAGGTGATACCATGTTCAATGGTACAAGACATTAGGAAAATATGAGACACGGATGTGCCATCACATTACATTGTTAAAATCATCCAGTAGCCTAGCCTTGCTTTTGAATAAATAAATCGAAATAGTATAAAATACATTTCAGAGAAAGTTTGTCTCAATCTTTTCCACTGGCCAAATAGAATTTTTAATTGCTTTATATGTTTTGCTTTATATGCTCTTATCATATATAAGGCAATCCTCACTGTAGTTAAAACATTAAGGGCCCTATCATACACCCGGGGCAATGCGGTGCCTGGCGCAAGTGTTTTTTGCTAGTTTCAGCCTGACATAGTTATCATTTTCACGTCCAGCGCCATGATGTTTAAATTGCAAATACATTTGCGCCCATTAGCGTGCTGGTCTGAAAAGGAGGTGTGTTCAGGCGTATTGTTGGGGCATTGCTATTTTGAGGCAACTGAAATAGATGTAATTTTTAATACCAGTATTTTTTGTGTTATTTAAAGGGCGGCGTTAGTAATATGCGCCTACAGGCGGGTGCACAGCGCGCATACACTCTGCTTATTACACACACAGGGATGCGCAGCAGAACACAAACATTTTTTAAATATTAAAAATAAAAGGATTAATCTCTGGAGAAGCGTTCAGTCTTTCCGCTCGCAAATTTCGCCATGCAAATAGTGAATCCGTAATGGTGCAAGCACAACTGGCTTTTAAAGGGAATGGGAGATGAGACTCTGATTCTGACCATGCGCCAGGCGTGCCAACCGTTTTTTTTCGAACCAGACCATCAGACCATACGCTCAAAAGTGTTCAAAAGCATTGCATCCACTACAATTTTTTCTATTTATTAGAATATTTAAAAAAAATGTAACTTCTGGATAATGATTTCATGTAATTGAAGTGCTTAACTCCATTAATGTGAATGGCATATTTAATCTAAATGTGTATATCAGATTTAAAACCGAGTTTAAATCCTTCTTTTATTTATTTAAACTGTCATAGTGAACATGCACTGAATTTATGATTGGGACTCATAATGAGGATTTAAATGGTTTTCCTTAATCTGCGTCAGTCCCTCAGCTCACCATCGGTGTCGCCAAACAAAATGTCCGTACGCATGGGTCAGAGTTTGCATACAGGTGCGCACATTTTCCCTTCAAGTTTGTTTTTATAAATCCCAACTTATGCGTAGGAAGTGGCATTCACCGCTTCCAGGGCCTGTTGTCTGATGACAATCAGAATGACAGTTGACAGATGTTAACGTCATAACTTAATAAGAACACAACAAATATTTTATACGTGTAGCATGGGATCATTCTGTGACACTTGTGTTTTTTTTTATATAGACGAGCGCAAGCTGGACATTTTTTTTTAAATTCTCCTTTTGTGGTCCATGTGTGTTTACTTGTAGCTTGTAAAATGTTTAGCTTATATTTAGTTTTAAAAAATGATACGTATATACAAAATAATTGGATAAATCTTGCCTGAAATTCAGGTTTCTCAGCTATTTTAATACAGCTGCACTCTTGCTTTAATTGCTTATTCTTTATTCTGATTAAAAAGAAAACAATTGGTTTGTTTTTGAGAAGATAATGTAAAATAATTGGTGCAGATTCACTGTGGCTGCAACTGATTTTGTTTACGGGCCTCTAACATAAAGTCTTATTAACTTGTCTTCTGATTGGAGAGGTTCTAGCCTGAGTGTGAGCTCTGACCGTTCAGCTAATTACTGACTGCTTGCCTGAGTGCTCTGTTTACTGACAGAAACGGACAGTTCACTCTCGCCGACGACCCGGCTGTGCAATCAGCCCCCGCTTTCTTTTAATTATGAATTAATTTCAACATCGCTGTTTGTATTACCAGCCACGGTTTGCACATTTCTTGGCCTCAAACAGTCAAATATCCCAGGGAATGAGTTTCACCCCTTCATGCAATGGTGTGATTGAAGTGTCTTAATATCTTTTGTGCCATTTTTTCTCTAATTTCCACAAACTGGGCTGCAAAGAAAATAATGCGTTCATTGTAATACATTTTTATCTGATTATAACTTAATAATTGATGTCTGGGATCTTATTTGTGCTCTCTAACCTTTTTAAAGTGTTTAATTTGTGTTGTAGAATATGCCTTGAACGATCATTAGACTGGCTGAACTTTTTAAAATGTCACGTACAATATTCTGATGAAATGGAGGAAACATCTCTTTTATTCAGACTTTTCCAGAGTCCAGAGGAATATTTGGTTGCGCAAACATTTCTGTTTCATAACTCGGGTTCACATTATAAATAACTTTATCTCAGATGTTTCTCCTAAAAGTTCTAACTATAATAAAAACAGACACACCAGTGAGATTATTTACTGAGAAGTATTTGATGAGAAACATTTGAGGTTGTATTGGTATGTTATGTTGATGTTTGTTATGTTTTTTATATGTTCAACTTGTAATGGTGCTGTTGGAGCATGGAAAATGTCTGCAAAGTTACAAAGCACAAAGTCACTCCAAAGGGAGTTATTCTCTATATCAGTGCGCACTGTTTGTGAAGAGTTTTCTTCGGAAATGTACAAGTCACAATATCCCTCATTTAAATTATTCCCACCAAAGACTTGGGCAAAAAGGGGCATGGCCTAGTTGAGTTAGTACTGTGTGAAACGCATTTGAAGAGTTTGACCAATCACAACACTTTGGTCCAGCCGACCAATCAGAGTACATAGCGCTTTTGAGAAGGAGGGGCTTCATAGGGCTACAACAGCAGAAGACCCCACCGGGTACCACTCATCTCCATTACAAATAGGAAAAAGAGGCTACAATGCATGAGCTCAGCAAAATTGGACAGTTGAAGACTGGAAAAATGTTGCCTGGTCTGATGAGTTTCGATTTCTGTTGAGACATTCAGATGGTAGAGTCAGAATTTGGCGTAAACAGAATGAGAACATGGATCCATGGATGCCTTGTTACCACTGTGCAGGCTGGTGGTGGTGGTGTAATGGTGTGGGGGATGTTTTCTTGGCACACTTTAGGCCCCTTAGTGCCAATTGGGCATCGTTTAAATGCCACGGCCTACCTGAGCATTGTTTCTGACCATGTCCATCCCTTTATGACCACAATGTACCCATCCTCTGATGGCTACTTCCAGCAGGATGATGCACCATGTCACAAAGCTCGAATCATTTCAAATCGGTTTCTTGAACATGACAATGAGTTCACTGTACTAAAATGGCCCCCACAGTCACCAGATCTCAACCCAATAGAGCGTCTTTGGGATGTGGTGGAACGGGAGCTTCGTGCCCTGGATGTGCATCCCACAAATCTCCATCAACTGCAAGATGCTATCCTATCAATATGGGCCAACATTTCTAAAGAATGCTTTCAGCACTTGTATATATACACACACATCACAATCCTTTAGTCAGTCACAACCTGTTTTACTGCTGTAATGTGACATATTTCAGAGGGAAAGAAGAAATTTAGTGAGAAAAATAACGTAGGTGTTTTATCCATCTGGAATTGATCTGATCCTGAAAAGGATCAGATCTGAATGCAAGTTTGCTATAACAGTGCCTAAAAACCCATTCGGCTCCTCATTAACATAATCCAATCATTTCTGCAAATGTGCACTGATGAGGCACAATGCGATCAGTAATGTGTATTAAAAACGTAAACAGGATCAATGTTGAATTTCTGAGGACTATAAATGCTTGGATGGCTCGAGGTGTATGTGTTTGTTTGCTTTAGTCTGTGCTTGAGTCATTAAACTGAGCTTGAGTGGATCACAATCTGACTTTTATTGGATAGTGACAATAAAACACTCAGGAGAACCAAGGCTTTCAGTGCTTTGAGTGTTCTGTCAATGTTTTGCCTTATCACAAAACCAATGAGCCTTGAGACACCATGCAATGAGCAGACTACTTGTGTGCAGAGCTGAAACACCACTGCACAGGTATCCCATGGGTTCACATTATGCCTTCCTGAAACGTTAACCTCTCTTGTCATTTTTCAACATGCTTTGGGAATGACAGTATTGTCATTTGCGGCTTTTTTTTAATTATCATTATGCGGTGCATCTAGAGGGCATGCAGCAAGACATCATCCTTGAATGCGCCGGTTTGCTTTCATGTCTGATCCACCTTTCCATTCCCAAAGAGAGGTAATTGTAAGTGCAAAGACTCAAGAAGTCTTTTAGGTGGGTGAATCTTATGAAAGCTTTCAACATATCCAGGTCACATTTTACCCTCAAATTGTTACAGTCTGTGGATGCCAACACACACAAAAATGAAGATGAGCAGGGCATATATAGTCTTTGTGCCTTATTTTAATGATCTAAGCGCATGGCGCAGGTGCACTTAGGGCGTGTCCGAATCTATTTTTGCTTGTTTAACGACGGAAAAAGGGTCTAAAAGGGTTGTACCCAGTCTCTTAATGAGTCATGGGTGTTTTGTAACGTGGAATAAACCAATCAGAGTGTCATCTCCCATTCCCTTTAAAAGCCAGTTGCGCTCGCGCCATGGGGGATTCACTTTTTACATGGCGGAATTTGTGAGTGGAAAGACTGAACATCCTTTTATTTTTTATATTTAAAAATGTTTGTGTGCTGCTGCGCGTACCTGTGCGTAATTTAAGCAGAGTATATGCGCATTGTGCAACCCCCTATAGACACATATTACTAACACACTCTTTAAATAACACAGAAAAAATATTGCATTGACTTTAGACCAGGTTTCAGTTGGTCAATGGTGCAGTCGATTTCAGTTGCCTCAAAATAGCAACACGCCAAAAAATGTGCCTGAACAGATGGGTGCGAGTGCATTTGCTATTTAAACAACGTGGCGCAGGATGTGAAAATGATAACTGCATCTGGCTGAAACTAGCAAAAAACACTGCGGTAGGAGTATGATAGGGCCTTTTATTTACAAAATCAATACACTGAATATCGCAGGAGTAATGCTAATGTAAATGAGGACCGACCAAGAGCAACTGAAACAACTAGTATAAATACTAGATAAAAACAAAGGAAAGAGAGATGAAGAACAGGTGAACATAATCAAACAATCCATTAGTAACCATAGCAACAAACTTAACAACTGGAACAAATTGAATGGGAACTACACACAGAAAGGATTCATCAGGAGTCATCAGGATAACATAATCCTTAACACAAACAGAAGTAGGAGGAAATTATATATGTGCATAAAGAAAATAAAGCCTATTTTGAAGAATTGAGTTGGCATTAAGATTTTATTTTCATGACAATTGAGCACATTTCTGCCTCAAGTATCATGACCATAATGCAAAAATTATCTAATTTTCATTACTGTAATATGAAAATGCACTGTTGAAATTTTGAAGTATTTATACAGCAGGGTAACATTTGACATAATAGCTTTAATAGTCTTGCTCTGTTGAGTTTGACCTACGTTTGGGTTCACAACGTACAGTACTTGTCAAAATAACAACTATAGTCTATAAATATTGTCCATTTTAAAGCTACACTGTGTAACTTTTTTAGTCTATTCTTAGCTAAAAACACTTCTTTCAAAAATATATGTGCTCATTAATGTATATTTACTTATTTCAAGTAATAAAGTATTCTCGTAAGTTTATAATATGCCATTGAAAATACATAAGGTAATGGGATCTAACGGTGGTCGCCATGTTGCCCCTCCATCTTGAAAGTACATTAGCCAAAGAGGGACATACCCGTAAATTCAAGCTTCGCCTTTCTCGTTTTAACAGGTTTTAATACTCGATGGCACTGTACAAAATTCTCTGCCTCGCGCATGTGCGCGTCAACTTGTTCAGACTTGTCTGGTGCATGTGCAGAGAGTTTTCATCTCAGCAGCGTCCAGTTTCCTGGCTTGTTTATTCCTCAAAAGTCTGTTTTTCCTTGTGTGGTATTTCTGTGCGTTAATAACTCCGTAAGTAATAATAGTTATTGTCATTGTAGATGTGTTTTAGAGTGTGTCATCATGTAATTCAGTTGATGTCACCTCAGAAGTATTTTTGTGTCAACATACAGTAGCCTAATGCTCACCTATTTGAATAATCATTCAGTTATTTTGTTATCAACAATGTTTATTCGTTTTTAGAAAATATTTGCTTGTAATGTATGTTGATGGAAATATGTATCAGGTCTGATTGGCATATTAACAATTGTTATACAGAGCGCACTGCAGTGCTAATGTTAAAGCGGCGCACACACTTTTGTAACCGGACACCGCTTGTTAGCAGCAGCAGCGGCAGCTCCGCTCCTTTTAATGCAGCTGCATTTAGCGCCTATACCCTATATGTGGTACAATAAGCTCTGGTTTATGATTACATTTTACTTTTACATGTAACTTATAAGTATAGTTATACAGTTCTTAACTGTGTATGTATATTTACCATCCTTATTTGTTCTCTCACAGAAACCAAATTTATGTACATATCCACGCAAACCTGTTTATGCCTTGCAATTGGATGACTGAATAAACATTACTATCATCAAAGTTCACTCTGGATTAGCTGCAGTTCTTTCTAGCCGAATAATTAGGCCAGTTGAGTTCCAACCATCCCACTGCGCACAGAATATCCCACAGGCACCATATCGAATGTGGACGAGGTCGAACTGGAAGCCATGTTAATCTTGGACTAAATCGGCCACCGTAGGAGTTGAAACGAAATCGGAATTGAGAGGAACAGGCACTAAAATTCACTGGATGGTCATATACCTTTTCACCACTAGATGGGGGAAAATATCATACAGTGTAGCTTTAATGACTGAAATTTCTGCCTTTTGAAACACATTATCCAAACATAAAAAAATATATAATAAAATAAATAATTAAAAAATAAGATTGAAACAAACCATCAAAATAACATGGTTTAATCGTCATAATAGAATCATTGTATTAGCATGTTTTCAATTACTGTTTCACAGTAATGAGAATATTTTAAAATCACTGCTTGACAATGAGAAAACAAATAACATCCAAATGCATTACGGTAGTGCAAGTTCGGTGTATAAATGTGCTAATGTTTTGTAAATGTGCTTATGTTTTTGCAGTCTGCAGGGACCACCTTGCCGAATTATTTATTTTTGAAGTGTCTTGTATTTGTCGTAAGCTTTTACTGAGTTGGTGGCCATCAGCTAGAGAGCTGTGTGTAATCCTCCTTCTATCAATTAAGCAGGTTTTTTGGCTTGCATCTCCTCTCTCTCTTTCTGTCGACATTGAAGTAGGGCAAGATCTCACATCAACACTATGATCTGAGATCTCACATCTCAGAGGATGATCCTCCAGTTTAGCAGATGAAGTCAATGACTGTTCTTTTTTTCTGTTTGCTAAATGCAAATATATTATTCAACATCTAACATCCTCCTTTTCTTTTCAAGTCCCTTTAAAGGTGATGCATATGATGTTCAATTCTTTCTCCTGTCACAGTTTAGTGTGCAGAGATAATTATAAGTAAGCTGTTCATAGGTCGACTTCCTGAAGAGTAAGCGTTTACCTAGCAACTACAGATAGCACCCTAGCAACCATTTATAAATTAAATCAGCCAAGAGCATCATTGCACAGGCAAATTATTTTTGCAAATCAGTCAGGTTAGCATGGAACTACTGTATAAGGTACATAAACGTTTGCTAGCTTAAGGGCTTTTTGGATGATTGTGTGCTTAATGAGCCCTAATTATTGAATATATTGCAATGTATTGATTCATATCAGCAGTCACACACCAACGTTTCTTTGTCTCTCATTTCAGCTGCATTCGAATTCAGACAAAGGAGATGGTTCGGTCAGGTACATCCTTAGCGGTGAAGGAGCAGGAAGTATCTTCATCATCAACGAGGTAACAGGAGACATCCACGCCACCAAGAGTCTGGACCGGGAAAAGAAATCACATTATGTTCTTCACGCCCAAGCCATCGACCGCAACAACAATAAACCCCTGGAGCCAGAGTCAGAGTTCATTATAAAAGTTCAGGATATTAACGACAACGCTCCCAAATTCCCAGACGGACCCTTTGTCACATCTGTGCCTGAGATGTCGGAAGTTGGTGAGATTTCCTTGTTTATTTTTTTCTGTGAAATATTTTCTTTCAGCTTAGCCTGTGGTCTTTTATGAGAATTATTTGCAGTCATTTGATAAACTGACTCGTAACATGTATTTTTGTCCAATTTTTCAGTTAAAATGTCTAAAAATCTTTAAAACAAGATGAGATTACGTAGCAGTACTCCATAAGTTATTAAGATTTGTCTTGAAGGAACACTACTGAAAGTAGGCTCATTTAACAAACTCCCCTAGAGTTAAACAGTTGAGTTGTACCGTTTTCCAATCCATTCAGCCGAACTCCGGGTCTGGCGGTAGCACTTTTAGCATAGCTTAGCATACATAACTGAATCTGATTAGCATCTCGCTCAAAAAATTACCAAAGAGTTTCGATATTTTTCCTATATAAAACTTGACTCTTCTGTAGTTACATCGTGTATCTTTCATACAAGTGTATTTCGTCTTAAGGCTCTGGCAAATGTTGTCATGGTGCATTCACACCAGACGTGAATGAAGCGTTTCTTGCAAATACGCGAATAGACATTCTGCGGTGCGATTCGCGTTAATGAGGCAGTTGAAAAATCGAAACTTTGGCGGATAATCGCACCGTGTTAACCAGTCAGGAGCTTGCTCTAGTAGTGACAACTATGAGGACTAAATCATATGTGGATACCCGGAGCTGTACGATACATCTTCATACTTTAGAGAAACAGGAATAAAAAGGATCTTGCTTGGAAGAAAGTGAGTGAGGAGGTCGGACAATCTGGTAAGTTGTAAAAAACACTCTTTACTCAATTTGAGCTATACATAGATTGATTTCAGGGTGATTGGGACACTTGGTAAAGACTTGGAAAAAGTATCCCAATCATCCTGAATTCACCCTATTGAGACTACAAGCTAGTTAAATCCGGAAAATTTAGCTTATTTCGCCGTATTTTAAAACAATCCAAGTCAGCCATTTCGCAACAAGACCATGACCTGAATTCGCGTCTGTTGATAAGTGAATGTCACGAGCGAATTAAGCGAATTTCACGCGCAAATGAAGCGAGTAAACTAAAAATGTTCAAGCGTCCAACTACGCGCGAATAGCTCGCTTCATTCGCGTCTGGTGTCAACACATCCTCACTCATTTTACGTATTAAAGGTCCCATGGCATGGCATTTTTCTATTATTTTATAATGTTTCCTGAGGTGTACTTATATTGTTTGTATGACTTTTACATCATAAAATGTCATAATTTAGAAATAAAAGGCATTTTTTCTATACTGCTGTTTGCCCTGTGGCTGAAGGCCCTGTTACAAGAGGCGTGTCTGCTGTGAGACTTCAGTAAAAACGCCCACTGTTGTGATTGGCTGACATCTTTGCATTTTAAATGAGCAGAGGGGGTTGGTTTAACGAGGTCTACGAGGCACGAGCTGCTGCCAGAGAGACGGATGGACCTGAGTTCACTTCTCATCAGTTCTCAGCATGTCTGAACTGTTGTAGTTACAGCATATACTTTAGGTTATTAGTCTATTTCTAGTCGGAGGGACTGTCACTCATGTCAGAAAGTTAGTAACTTTAGTAAATTATGGATCAGCGCTGACTGTAGAGGCGAACCGTTTAGAACGATTCAGTCCGATTTGGTGAACTGATTCGGTTCACTAAAAAGAACTGGTTCAAAAGAAAGATCGTTCGCGAACCGGACATCACTTATGTACCAGAGATGGAGCTCAGCGATTCCTAACAAAGTTATTTATAGTAACTACTGAGTTATGAGAGCGCTGTCAGTCAGCGCGAGTTTATTGTGTTTGTATCTGAGAGTTCTGAATAGACACGAGTTACACCAAGGCCGTCTTCATCATTATTACCAACTTTGTAACACATGCAAAGTACCATTACAGCTTTCGAGATGAACGAGTTAAAAGAAAGTGTTGATAATAGCATTATTTTTAAAATAAAATAAAAGCGTCAGTGACGCGCGTTGAGTACACAGCGCAAACAAAAAAACCACAGCAGTAATCGAATGTAATCCAGTTTATTGTGGGGCTAGCTGGCTAGCCCGGATATGCTCACGCTTACCCCCCGTCTGCTTAATCTCATGCCGCGTTTGGTGCCTCCGCTGTGGGCCAGATGCAGTACTGGGGGTCGGAGATGTTGAAGGCCGACCGGCCAGTGCAGCCCGAGCTTCGGCGTGTGTGAGGTTTATCTCTAAAGAGATGTGATGTTGAGCAGAAACTCATGACTGTATGCACATTTTAGAACCGATAGACGTGACGAGGACGTACAAAAACACTGACTCACAAGATAGAAAACACGAAAACACCGTTCTGTCTGGAGAGAGAGAAGCCGCATTGTGTGCACGAATAATAAATAATTAGCTACACATCAGAAATCACTGATCACAGTGAACTGAAAAAAGACTTCTGTTTTCATTTGTACATCCAAACACTGAGAAACTGCCAGCGTTCACTCGTTCACAACCCATGATCTCTCTCGAGCGTTTGCATGGGCGTGGCAGATTCTCTGGGTGGAGGAAAGGGAGGTAACCGTTCCTGCTTGGACGTCAAACCAGGAGACTTCAGGATTGGCTCGTCTGGCCTGTCATTTTCTCAAAGGCAGAGAAAGACAGCCAGAACTCGGGTTTACACCGGGCTACACAACTGATACTTTGACGCTTAACAGGGACGTCACTAGGATTGGAAGACAGGGGGGGCTTAGCCCCCAGGGTATTTGTAACTTCTAGAGCTACACTTATGAGTTACTAAGCAATGACTTAAATGCTATCTGTCTGCTCATGTAAATGTATGATAAAGTAATAGCATACTATTCCTCTCTATATAAGATAAGTTGTCCACAGAATGCCATTTAATTACACAGAACCGCATGTATTCAACCCATTTTTTAGCTAAAATACAAATATACAGCTAAACCTAAATTGAGCTAAACCTATAGGCTACAAATACCACAGCTGTACAATTTTCACACCCTGTACTAAATTTACCCTATACAATAGCCTAATGACATAACATTATTTAATATTTTAATTTGTGTTTTGACATCGACAAGTGCATTTTACCCCAAACGTGCGACTAGTTAACTTTCTAAAGTAGCAATCGCTTCTCGGGTCGACATTAACACACTGACAAAATTATATTCTGAATTAAAAATATTTTTATACCACTTTTTAATGTGTGATTGTGTAAAGGTGTTCACGAGATACCAACCTTTCGCGAACTTGCTTTCAACGTCGAACACTCGTTCTCATGAAGACGGCGGTGTGTGTTTGTGTGTGTGTGTGTATGTGTGTGTGGCGCGCGTGTATGTGAGAGAGAGAGCGTGAGGGAGCGGAAATGCATCTGAACGTTATTTGCTCTATGAAAGACATTGATAAGACGAAAACTAAGTACATTTAATCTATAATTTTATTTTAGTTTTGCCAAACACACATGCAACGAGACGCGGTGCATCATCTTGATAGCACAACGACTCTTTGTTAGGCTACTTCTGTCCAACTTCCGACTTTTCGGCTATTTTTTTGTAGCTGGATATATATAATTTGTTGTGTCTAAATATGAATGAGGATACAGTTATTGATAAATCAAATTGTTATTGTTGTTCTTATTATCATTTAGGGGGGCTTAGGAGCATTTTGGGGTAGCTTCAGCCCCCCTAAAATAGGCCTAACGACGTCCCTGACACTTAAAGTTCATAAAGAGGTCGTATAACTAACTTATATAAATTGAGAGGTTTAGTCCAAATTTTCAGAACAGACTTGATCACTTCATATGATGAACAGATTGAATTTAGGATTTTATACACATAAATATTGATCAGCGGACATAAACAGAAGCTCGACTGAAGCTGCTTGACATGCAAGAACAAAGATATTCAGCAAAAACACAATCGTAAATAGTCGAGAGATCCATGCTTGGTTACTACAGTTCATCACTGAGGAGGTTTGATGGCAGATTTAATCGCACAAACAGCACAAGCTGCTCGTGAGTCGTAACAGAACACAGACTGACTGAAGTACACTTTAAAGGAACACGCCGACTTGTTGGGACTTAAGCTTATTCCCCGTATAGGCTAGTGGTGGGTGCGTCAGACAGAGTTATAGCACGCATTGAGATAAGAATGGTATGTATGGACTTATCTAACTCTGGGGGATATGGTGAATAAGCTAAAATCCCAAAAAGTCGGCGTGTTCCTTTAATTTAATCAGAAAAGCTCAAATGGAGATTTGATGAAAGCTTACTTGTTTATTGGTGTTTTCCGATCATCCGCATGTGAGAGAGCCATATAAATATAGGAGAGTATGTTCATTTGACTTTTGGTCTTTACTTATCATAGCGTAGTTCTGGGGAAATGTTCCTTTGCTGGTCCAAACCCATGATAATTTTTTTTCTCACTTTTCTCTGAGGAGGAGTGAATAGCGTATTGCTCGCCCTGTCTAAATTGTTTATCTCAAGTTTGGGTGTTCGGGTCCATACCTGTCTATAAAAAAAAAGGCTTGTGAGAATTGAAATGGCTTTTATAAAACATAGCTGTCGAAAAAGATTATAACCAGAGGTTTGTACTGGTGCAAACCTATAAGCTGTCACTATCTAAGATCCATCATTTCTAATTCAAATCTCCCTGATTCACTCCCTTTTTCCCCAAACTGCTTTTTTCTATCCACCCCATGGCTTTTATCCTCTTTTGTGTTTTGCGGATGGAGTTCCCTCAGGAACCCCATAGCTCTTAGAGAGCACTATGTGCTCATGCTTTCTCCGGAATGCTCCACTTCCACTTAGAGAAATTGTGAAAAAATATATATAGAGAGTGAGAGATTCTCTTACAACAGGGTTTCCCCAGGGTTTGCGAACCCCTAGGGTTTTCTGATGGAACTGCAGGGGGTTTGTGCGGATAGAAATACTAATGTGGGAAAAGGCAATACATTAACTTATGAGCATAGTTACATTTGTTGAACGCTGCTCAATTGAAGACATTTTTTCTGTTAATTTAGCTTTTAACTCTCACTTGCCGGGTGTTGCTTGTGTGTAGCAATCAAGTTTTCTTTACTTGTCCACTTTATGCTCGCAATTCTTCTTCTTTTACCCATTGAAGATAAGATTTACATTTAGACATGTTTTATGACGTAAGATTTTGTAAAAAAAAAATTATAATGCAATTGATTGGCTGCATTTATTTGATCTAAAATATTGTGAAAACAGTAATAAATACAGTAAAAAAAAAAAGATATAAGTTGTTACACAGTGCCACCATTAAGATTTAGTTTATTTTAATTTGATTTAATTTTGTGCATGCATTATTTTTATTTATTAACATAATAATTCGTATTTCATTCAGATTTGTATCAAGTTTAGTGTAGTGTAATGTATGCATTATATGTTGTGTTTGGTGTATATTTTTGGTGTTTCATACACTGTGTCCTAACTACACGCGACACGATAAGATTCCAGTGACAAGCAACTTGTATGTTCACATCAGATGCGACGCGACTAGGATATGCGACAAATCAATCAAAAACCACAGCCAATCAGTACAGTTTGTGGGCGGGCTCTCGCAGCAAGTGTACAGCACCAGAGATTAAACTTGACGGCACTCGCCTCTGTCGCCTTTGGCTTTGGCTTGCTCAGTTGGGGACGCTAAATATTCAACTATATTACTGATCAGCTTATTTCAATTATCATAAAGTCATAATTAAGAGATACAATTTTGAAAATATGATTTTAAAAGTCCACATTATTAGATAAAAAGTAAAAAAATATGACATGATGCTAAGTCATTGTGAGATGAACAGTTGAAATTAGGACTTCGGAGATAAAAAAAAATTCAAAATTTTGGATTTAAAGTCAAAATTATGAGATAAAAAGTTGAAATTAGATTAAAAAAAAGTCTAAATTAAGACAATAATCTAAAGACATTAATGAAATCATGCTTGTTTAAATGATCTTGTGGCCTCAAAATAGTAACTTGTGGCCTCAAGATAGTAACTAGTGGCCTCAAGATACTATCTTGTGGCCTCAAAATAGTAACTTGTGGCCTCAAGATAGTAACTCGTGGCCTCAAGATAGTAACTCGTGGCCTCAAGATACTAACTCGTGGCCTCAAGATAGTATCTTGTGGCCTCAAGATACTAACTCGTGGCCTCAAGATAGTAACTCGTGGCCTCAAAATAGTAACTTGTGGCCTCAAGATAGTAACTCGTGGCCTCAAAATAGTAACTCGTGGCCTCAAGATAGTAACTCGTGGCCTCAAGATACTAACTCGTGGCCTCAAGATAGTATCTTGTGGCCTCAAGATAGTAACTCGTGGCCTCAAGATAGTAACTCGTGGCCTCAAGATAGTAACTCGTGGCCTCAAAATAGTAACTTGTGGCCTCAAGATAGTAACTCGTGGCCTCAAAATAGTAACTTGTGGCCTCAAGATAGTAACTCGTGGCCTCAAGATAGTAACTCGTGGCCTCAAGATAGTAACTCGTGGCCTCAAGATAGTAACTCCTGGCCTCAAGATAGTAACTCGTGGCCTCAAAATAGTAACTTGTGGCCTCAAAATAGTAAATAGTAACACGAGTTACTATCTTGAGGCCAAAAGATAGTTATAATAATTTTTTTGGAAAAAGTGGGACTAGGGGGGCTCCGTACGTTTGTCTTTTTGTAGTTTGAATAATAAAAAAACTTCTGTCCCTTTAAGACCTGAAGCACGCATGGATCCCACTGTTCCTGTGAGCTGGTTACGACTGTGTTTACGTTAAAACTCACCAATATGGGCATTAAATACATTTTGAGTGTATCTGACCATTAATAAGAAAAAGGAGCGGTATGTGTGTGTGCACTTCAGATGCGAGCGCGAAATCTGCGGGAATTTGTAGAATTGCGGGGTTGCATTATGTGCAACCCCGTGCGAAATTCAGACCGGTCACACCAATACTAACACACTGTCATGAGGAAAAATCCAGCTGAACACGTGTTCGCAATGTTCAGAGGATTAAACGGACTGAATGAGAGGAGGCGGGTGCGTGTCAACTCGCTGTCGATCGGAGAGGAGAGCGCAGCTGATATCGATACTGTAGAAAATGAGTATTGTATCGTTTATTTCAGTATCGATACATAGTGATATTTTTGACAACACTAGTAGGCATACACACAGGTTCGAAGACTCGTTCTCTCACCCCCTACAGTGCAATTCGGCTAGGTATACATCCGCGCTAAAATATCAAGGTGAAAGTCATCATAGCTTGCGTAGTATAGACCCAGCTCCCAACCCAACTTTGAGAATAGATTAACGGCAATATTTTTTACAACAGAAATTAATCAGTCAAAAACGTACTTTAGCTTTTCATCTAAAACAAAATTTATTTCCTATCATCACTGTAAAGCTGCAATCTGTGTTGTGAAAAGCACTATAGAAATAAAGGTGACTTGACTTGAAATGGATAAGTAGGGTTTGGCCGTTTGTCCACAGCATAGACCGTAAAAAGTATGGACGACGCAACTTCATTGGCTTCCGCTGAAGTAATTTAAAGCCTCCGGAGGTCTGAATATGGCTCTGTCATCTTGTGCAGATTTGGAACAAAGTCCGTGCAGTAGTGATCTCGGGACCGGAATCTGCACAGTAGAGAGCAGGAAGTAGAGGCGCGATGTCAAAAGCCCGCCCACACTCTCATAGATGCAGAGCAATTAATTATGTTGGTGTGAAGTAAACAATTATGGAAACGTTGATATTAAAGCTAAAGCTCCACTCTCCTCCCGAAAACCCCCAAAAAAGTATGTTAGTGACTCAGTGACAACTTCCCTCAGAGGAGCCGTCTATCATGACTTCACACCCCCCCTCCCCTTTTTTTAAAGCATCAAATAACTAACTAAAGTTAAACTTATTTAAAAAACGAACGTTTGAAATGAAATCATCGTGATAAAAACTGCCTAAAATGGCTGGTTAGGACAAAAACTCGAATTAACATGGAAAAGGTACATTTTATCATGTGTCGTGATGTCGGGTCCTGTGTAGTTAGGACACGGTGATACAGTTTAAGGAACCAGTGCACTCTATTTATTTAAGAGTTCCAACATTGAAATTACGATGTGATGATTATTCAAGTGATTTTAGAAATATTTGCATTCATTGAGCAGTAAATTTCATATACTGACAGAGTCAGGAATGGGTTTTTTAGCGCTAATGCAGCATGATGGATAGCTGAAAATGTACATTCGATTTGCAAATTGTTTATCCATGTGTAATATTTTGTCCTTTTAGTGCTTCCTGCTTTGAGAGACACTTCTCCTGTAAACTCGCTTCCAACCCACACACAGTATGTCACTGTTGATTTCTTGAAAATGCTTATCATATTATTGGCAATCAGAAGTAAAAGAGATGTTGTAATATGTACAGCTATGTCACTGTGTCACATGTTCTCACGCTCAGTCGTTTTTCCGATCTCTACGAGAGTCTTGAAGGCTATATTCCTGTTTGCATGTAGAAATTAAATATTTCTTTTTATTTTGGCAGTGTGCAACACTTCTTGGTGGAGATTATGGCCTGTGGGTTTAGAAAGCTTTGTTTATTGTTTATTTAGGTCCCAATTGGCTGTTGCCGTAGCAACTGAAGCCCATACAATGATCTGCGGTATCGTAAGATTTGAAGACCAGCTGCAATCAATGTTGAAGGAGTCTATTATTGCCTGGCTGTTGTCCATTTCTGTTGGCGATTCATGCGCAGAGTGGGTTCAGAATCCCAATTATGGATGTCTTCGAGAACACAACGCTGTTACGTTAGAGCTGGACTGTCCACTTGACCATCAAAGATTAGTTTTATCTCGAGGTGATGCTCTGCTTTTATAGGATATCAGTTTCATCTGATTCGTTCAAACATTTGAAAACCAGATGAATCCGGTCAACTGTGTTTGGGTTTTGATTTGAGTCAAGGCTGCAACCGTAAAAAAGTACTGCTCCATAATATGCTACTGCTGCTAGTGCATTTGTCTCTATTTTTAGACTCTTTTTTTCTTTACTTTTGATACAAATTATGTATATTTTCCTTACATAATTTTTCTTGCTTTAAGCACAAATTTTACAAAAAAGCAGGGGTGTGTGAGTGTATGAATGTATGTGTGTTATGAATGTATGTGTGTGCGTGTGTGCATATATGTAATATGTATATATCTGGCAATCGATTAATCGCATACAAAATAACAAACACACTTACATACAGTACATATATACACACACACCTATTATATATATTTACAAACATTTATGTTAGATGCGATTAATTGTGGTTAATCGATTTGAGAACACTCTCTTTTCCAGCCATGCGATTATTCTATCAGTATCACCACAGGAACCGTTTCACCGCTTGTATCACTCCGCTTCACAGCAAGTGACTCAGCGTTCCTTCGTTACTAGTTCTAAAGTTATGTTTTAGAATTAGTAACGGAGGCTTGGGCTCAACTGTTAAACGGTCAACTTGAGATTTGAATCTGTGGCGGAAGGAAGTACTTTCGTGCAAAAGAGGGTTTTTGAAGACACGTTGTTGTTTCTTATATGTTTACAGGCTTTTGCCTGTCAAACTGTTGTATAAACTTGCGTGGCTACTTGTGTGATTATGACTATGTGTAAGCAGTAAGGTATGAGGGGCTGTGCTTGTATCGTAAATAAGTCATGGGGGAAGGGTGTTGATAGGTTGTAAACAACTGATACTGGGGGAATATCGGATGACTTGAAAAGGCTCTCAGCCAATCAGATTCGAGAACCAGAAAGAATGGTTGTGTGTGTGTGTGTGGGTGTGTATATTAGGGCTGTTAATAGATTAACATTTTTAAATCGCGATTATTTCGCACACTTATCGTGAAATTAATCATATGCCATTTATCTCATTAAACACATTTATTTTGTCACAATTTGCTATATCCAAAGTAAACAATCAGATTGAAGGGTGATTCTCACTAAACTGTATTTTCTGCAAGCTTCAAGGATCATTGGAGACTCCAAAATGACACCAAATATAAGTAGTCCATATAATTATATTAAATAATACATTTCTACACACCTAAGTACCCATGATAAAAAAAAAAACTTCAAGCTGTGGTACCAAACCAAACAGGAAACTCCTAAATCAACCGCTTTGACTGCATAAACCTACGATTACTAATCACAACAACGTCCACACGACAAATCAAACATTATCCTTCCTGAGAGTGTGTGGAAACAACACGAATGTACTGTGTATCTGTACATGAATGCAGCGTGAAATCAGGGATCGAGAGAACGCACACACACGGTGTGTTGCATCACATCAGACTCTCATGCGCTCACTGTACGACTCCGGTACGTCACCAAAATTGCGCTCTTCAGAAACAATCACAAAATACGACAGAGCTCGTGTTTTAAAGCAAAGCACACTGGAACGAACACTTCACTAAAAACACAATGTGAGTCTCTATTCTCTCTGATATGTCTGATGTAATCAGCCTGGCTTGGCCTTCTTTACCATAGATATGTATACTTATACATATCTATGTTCTTTACATTAGAACTGTTTTGGACTGCTTGAATGAATTAAATTACTGGATCACTGAACACTTTCCCAGAGTTTAACGGCTTTAAATGGCCTGATCACAAACAGAGAAGGAGAATCGAGTTAAAGAGTTAGGCCCTGTCCCAAATGGCACACTTCATATGCACTTTTGGTCTTGTGGACTTACAATGGCTGCCGGCCGCGTACACGTGTACGTTAAGTCCACGAGACCGTAGGGTGTCCCATTTGTCAGTTTAGGTCACAGAAGAATGCTCACGAGCTCCCCCCTTTGTGGTGGATATGTGCCCTCTATGCGCACTTCTGCCAAACCCGCACTGGTGCGAGTTCTGCAGCGGACTACTTCCCAACAGTCAAAGCGGCGTTACGTCATGAAAGTTCGGACTCGTAGGAAGACCGTGAGGGTTTAGAATGCCATAGCCATTTGGGACAGGGCCTAAGAATGGAAATGTCCTCCTCCTAGGGTTACAGGTGCTGTAGATGCTCAGTGTGATTGTGATAAACCCCTGACTTCTAACATCAGGCTTGTTTGAGATGAGCAAAATCTGCGCAGAACGAATCACCGGTGATCACCGCGAGATGCATGCCGGTTAGAAATGTGTCCGAACGTGGTCCGACTTGCTCTGATGTCATGCTGACGTGTGTCAAAAAACTCTCGCGATGGCAAGGCGGACATGTCGGATTCTGCAGTCGGGCGCAGTTGCTCTCCACCGATTGCGCTGATCAAAAGCATGATGGGAAATGACTTGCTGACGACACAGCTTAATGCTTATTGGTTTAAACAATCATGATGTACACTCACCTAAAGGATTATTAGGAACACCATACTAATACTGTGTTTGACCCCCTTTTGCCTTCAAAACTGCCTTAATTCTACGTGGCATTGATTCAACAAATGCTGAAAGCATTCTTTAGAAATGTTGGCCCATATTGATAGAATAGCATCTTGCAGTTGATGGAGATTTGTGGGATGCACATCCAGGGCACGAAGCTCCCGTTCCACCACATCCCAAAGATGCTCTATTGGGTTGAGATCTGGTGACTGTGGGGGCCATTTTAGTACAGTGAACTCATTGTCATGTTCAAGAAACCAATTTGAAATGATTCGAGCTTTGTGACATGGTGCATTATCCTGCTGGAAGTAGCCATCAGAGGATGGGTATATGGTGGTCATAAAGGGATGGACATGGTCAGAAACAATGCTCAGGTATGCTGTGGCATTTAAACGATGTCCAATTGGCACTAAGGGGCCTAAAGTGTGCCAAGAAAACATCCCCCACACCATTACACCACCACCACCAGCCTGCACAGTGGTAACAAGGCATGATGGATCCATGTTCTCATTCTGTTTACGCCAAATTCTGACTCTACCATCTGAATGTCTCAACAGAAATCGAGGCTCATCAGACCAGGCAACATTTTTCCAGTCTTCAACTGTCCAATTTTGGTGAGCTTGTGCAAATTGTAGTCTCTTTTTCCTAATTGTAGTGGAGATGAGTGGTACCCGGTGGGGTCTTCTGCTGTTGTAGCCCATCCGCCTCAAGGTTGTGCGTGTTGTGGCTTCACAAATGCTTTGCTGCATACCTCGGTTGTAACGAGTGGTTATTTCAGTCAAAGTTGCTCTTCTATCAGCTTGAATCAGTCGGCCCATTCTCCTCTGACCTCTAGCATCAACAAGGCATTATTGGCCACAGGACTGCCGCATACTGGATGTTTTTCCCTTTTCACACCATTCTTTGTAAACCCTATAAATGGTTGTGCATGAAAATCCCAGTAACTGAGCAGATTGTGAAAAACTCAGACCGGCCCGTCTGGCACCAACAACCATGCCACGCTCAAAATTGCTTAAATAACCTTTCTGTCCCATTCTGACATTCAGTTTGGAGTTCAGGAGATTGTCTTGACCAGGACCACACCCCTAAATGCATTGAAGCAACTGCCATGTGATTGGTTGATTAGATAATTGCATTAATGAGAGATTGAACAGGTATTCCTAATAATCCTTTAGGCGAGTGTATGGTTCTTTTTTTAAATGTTTGATTATAAAACTCTGATATCATGTTTGAATGTGTGAATATTCCCAAACTCTCAGACAGTGCAATGTCTCTGTGGGTTATGTGATAAACCTTGTGGGTTATGTGATAAACCTATCATCTAACTGCATGACAAACATTATTTTAATGCCGCAGCTTCACATACTTCTGTAATTTATTTGCGCTAATTGCGTTATTATTTTATTTTAAACCATTATAGACTTTCAATTAATCACATTCGTTAACGATGACAGCACTAATATATATATATATATATATATATATATATATATATATATATATATATATATATATATATATATATATATATATATATATATATATATATATATATATATATATATATATATATATATAATATATGTATATAAAGAAACCATTTTGGTCTATGTATATTTACACATTTTACTGGAAAACTAGACAATAATGCTCATTAAGTAAAAGTTTGTTTTGGTTTGTTCTGTTTTGTTTTATTTTTTGTTTTTTGCAGTGCACACAGATTCAAGGGCACATGTACCGCAGACACTGTTAATTAACTCATCCCCACATATCCACTGTGGGATTTTATTTCTGTATTTTTGGTCTGGTAAACATGTTTATTTCGATTGTATCTAAGTAAACAAAACTTTCTCAAAGGGATTAGAGCTGAAAATGTTTCCATGGGGATATAAGATCTTCGCTATTAGTTCTACCTGGTTTATAACATTCATTGCTCTTGGAATTGTACGACTAACCTGATAACTCAAAGGTTTTCCACCAGCACAGCATCAGCTCAACTGACTTTTGCAGCTGTAAGAACACATGCACAGTCGATTAGTATTGATGAGATACAGGGAGAAGAGCTGCTGTGGTAACAAGGATCGACAGAAGAACAGGGAAATGAATAATTAGTGTTGTTTCCTCTTATTTCTGAGGCTGAGTGTTTGGAGGCGTTCATCTGTAGGCATCTTTGAGCAGACTGAGCCTGTCTGGACAGTAACACTTATGTCCCCACGCAGCACTAGTCCACTGCTGTCGATATTCCCTGTGCGTTTGAGTGTGTTCTGGATCTAATTGTGTGTTGATGGTTTGCCTCTGCCAATCTGAATTTATTGACTAGGTACGAGCCAAACCTGCTCTCAGCTCTGAGAAACTAGAGGGTCTGATAATGAGGACTGTGAGAGGACCATTACTGCAAACTAGGGTTGTAACGGTACACAAAACTGACGGTTCGGTACAGCAGGGGAGAGAAAACTAAAGATAAAATTGCTTTTTATTCATTTTTATTAAACAGTGGTTTACTGACTGTCTGTCCTTAGATTAATTCAATTATAACTACAAGTTTCTTAAAGATAATGCTGTACACTATATAGGGAGCCCTTACTTGCACATTACTATAATACTGTAGGCTATTAAAGGTTAATGTGAAGGACCAAGCTGTCAAGGGCAAAGAACACAGGATTTCCAACCACAACATTTTTTATGAAATGCAAAACAAAATTTCACATTAAATTACTTGAAAAACTGAATTAAAATAAAGTCAGGTCTGGGCCCATAAAAAGGGTCAACTAAAGAGAACCAAACTTAACAGTAACCTCCCAAATGCGACACATGGGGGAACTTAGATACACAAAGGACTAGTCCATTACACACACATAGGGAATAACAAACATCAATTAACACAATTAGAATGAATGAAGTAATTAATTCACAAAAAACAAAGAAATGGGTAAACAAATAACAAATTAGTTATATACACAAACAATTATACTAAAAATAAAACAGCTAATCTGCAGCATGGATTCAACCAGCGGAAAAAAATGGCGGCAACTGACGCCAGCCGGTCCTTTATTACGCTGCATTCACACAGGTTGTGGGCGTTAATGCTTGATGGAGGGCGTGGCTGAAGCTTGGTGCGACCGTCATAGTGACAACAGCCAATCATATTACTTGCCGCGTCTGCTCTAGGGTTGCATGAACGCAATTGGCTAGTGACTGCTCTAGGGTATTTGCATAGGGCGATCTGATTGGATGACGCCTGCGTTGGCGCTTGAAAAGTTGAGAAATCACAGGGTGCGGATCCACTTGTCTGTGCGATACTTCTGTCGCGCTGCACTCCACTAACGCTTGGCTGAAGCTTCGTGCTGATGCGACTGTCATAGTGACAACAGCCAATCACACGTCTGCTCTGGGGTTGCATGAACGCAATTGGCTAGCGTCTGCTCTAGGGTATTTGCATAGGGCAATTTGATTGGATGAAGCCTGCATTGGCGCTTGAAAAGTTGAGAAATCTTCAACTTCTGCCGCTTGCAATGCGAGTCAAGCAACGCGATGGAACCCACAATTCAGTTCAGCAACGCATGACGTCACCCATTCAGAGTAAATGAGAAGCGTTAACGCTGACGCCCCGTATGGGTGCAGCGCATGGGTGACGTCAAGCGACTTAAATGCGCCCGCAAAGCATCCCGGGAAGGCGTCAAATGCAGCGCGATGACCATCTTTATTCAAATTAATCCATTGAACGCGACGTGACTAGAAGTAGAGCACATGGAGACTGGGGGAAGTCTCTCGCGGGTATAAAACATTCCCCGCTGGCTCAAAAGCACTCTCATAGCGGGAAACCTGAGAAACGCCCATCAACGTACAAATGAGGGGAAGCGTCGCAACACTGGATCTGTATTGTCAAACTTCTGCCTCTTGCAACGCAAGTGAAGCGACGTGACGGATCCCACAATTCAGTTTGGCAACGCATGACGTCACCCATTCAAAGTAAATGAGAAGCGCCGACGCCCCATGTGAATGCAGCGTTAGAACAGACCAGAAGTGCAGCGCTTTGCCCAGACAGCGTCAAACCTCCGCTTTCAACACGTAGGTAACTTAAACTCAAAAGAAATAAATGTTAACACAATATACCACTAATAACTAGAAAGTGTGCTCCCAACCTAGTCATGTATGGCAGGGGTTCTCAACCCTGGTCCTCGAGGCCCACTGTCCTACAGACTTTGGCTCCAACCTTGATCAAACTCACCTGCCTGTAGCTTTCTAGTAATCCTGAAGAGCTTAATTAGCTGTTTCAGAATAAATGTAAACAAACAAAAGAGATGTGTGGCCACGTCATTGGCCATCGCAGTTAACAACAGAGCCCAAACTATAAGACTATTTATTTTTACATATAATAATCTACACCCAAATACATTGTGTGTAAACATGTAAACTTCATATAAGGCAGTTTTTGCATTAAAGGGGGGGTGAAATGCTGTTTCATGCATACTGAGTTTTTTTACACTGTTAAAGACTTGGATCCCCATCCTAAACATGGACAAAGTTTTTAAAAAGACGTTTTAAGGAGTATTTATCTGCCAAAACAAGTTTCGGAAAGTTTTTTTTGAGTATGTGTCTATCTGACGTCAGCCACGGCGGAATGTCCTTGTACGGGCCGTACGGGCTCTTCTCCCGGAAGGGCGCGCGTGAACGACCAGAGGGCGCGCGTAACGTGCTTTGCTCGGATATAGGGAAGCGGCTGTGCTGAAGTCACAGGACTTCACAAAATCAACAATGTCACCAAAGAAGTGTGTTTTTGGTTGTCAGGGCAAGACAACTCTGTTCAGCTTCCGAAAAAACCCAGCGTTAATGGGACAGTGGATGGAGTTTGTTTTTCCGGAGCAGCAACGGAGTTGTGCAAGTGTTTTTGTTTGTTCCCTGCATTTTGGCGAAGATCGGTTTATAAACAAGGCCCGTCTCAACTCCGGATTTGTAGCTCGTCTAAAGCTGAAAGATGGAGCGGTCCCAGCAATTTAAGGTTCACGGTCATGCGTTGGAAGAAGGCGGTGAGTAAAACTGCTTCAAATGTCTTTGATTTATTAGCTATCGGCGTGTAAGTGCACCTCAAGTAAACAACATGACGTGCAAAACCGTTCCGCTTGCTACTGCTAGCTTTAAGTCCTTATAAACAGGGTTTATGTCCTCATATGTCCATGAGTAAAATGTTGTAAAAATGACAAATGAAGCAAATGTTGTAAAAATCGCGCATGACAAGCCGTTAAGCGAATATATACAATTACAGTAACGTTACATACCACATAGAGACGTCCTGCTGTAGTCGTTGCTGCTGCTGCTCTTGTTCAATTTCAGCCTCCGGATCAGATTCTGGATCATATATGTGTGATAGTCATGGTTTATTTAGGATAACGTTTTCTTTTCCACGATAGCTTTCAGACGCGTGCTCTTGGCTGTTTAGCTCCGCCCACACGATACGCCTCCAGCCGCTCGTTTTTTTTCCGGAAAGACTCGGTACAGCATATCTTTCTTTTATAAATATGATAAAACTGCAATACTACTGTATAGGTACTCAAGATTGACATGAGATTGACAGAAACTGAAAATTCTAAATGTACTTATAAAATTATGTTTTCACTCCAATTCGTTGTTGAAGTGTCTGTCATTTTCATGACAGATTTATTTAAACATACATTAAATAATCAAGACATCACTAACAGGTTAAGTAAAATATAATGAATAGGCTAAAATAGTGCATATATTTAGCGAGAGAGTTCATTTCTCTAGCGAACTAACCAGCTGCACTTAAAAAGTGTAAGGATTTTTCGATATTTTAACAGGAAAACAAGCCAGAAAATGTGCACCAAAGCCAGCATAAACCGGCCTGGAAATTCATGCTGGTGTAAGCTGGTCTTTTTCAGCAGGGGTACCTAATAAAGTGACTGCTGAGTGTGTATAGTCATGTTAAACAGCAGAACATCAGTATTGACTTTTAAATATTACCCAGCTTCCCGTTTAGCAGCCGCTGCTTGCGTTGCAGTTTTACTATGATTTATTTTTATGGGTAAAATTTTGATTGGGAGTTTGTAAAAAAATAAAAAACTCAATATCTTTATTAGTGGTGCAGAAATATTACTCCCTCCACACACACACACACACACACACACACACACACACTGTTCATCTGCTGGCCATCGGAGACAAGCTCATCTGAAAATTCTAGACAAGCTGTTTCAGCAACTTTCCAGCTGCTGCTAGACTCTGATAGAAATGTTTTTACTGAAGCTGAGAGCTGGATACAGCACAGAGAAGGATAAGATAACTCATTTTGACCCACTGAAGCTTCAGGATTAGAACCAAAATTACACTTATCGGAAGCTGTAACAGTAATTGCGGCTATCAGGTCTTTATGCTGTTGAACTATGCAGAAACCAGTGAACGTTGTCTCTCTCGTGTGCATTACGCTGAGTGATGACCGTAATTGAAAAGCTTTTGAAAGTCTTTGTGGGAGAACACAGCTTTTCGACTTTACTCCGGCTGGGTCTCGCCACAAGAGAACACAGAAAATCCGTCTTGTGGTCATGTTTTTCGATACAGTTACTTTAACATCTTTAAAACAAGACTTTAGTTCAGTGCAGGGCTCCAGACAAAAAAAAAACAATTAAGCACAATTAAAAACAATTAACAATTAAAACAATTAAAATTAACAATTAAAAAAAATTGTATTGGCTCCTATAAGGGAAAAAAATAGGCAGCATTTTTTTTTTTTTTTTAAAGTGCCACAAAAAAAGTTTACATTTTGTCATGTGTTGTCACATTTGCCCTCATTTACAGCATCAGCATTTTCATCCATCCTGTGGATGTCCTGGGAACTTAAAGTAGGAGCTGAATTGCTTTTCCAACTTGAAAACTACATAACAGTCACAAAAAATCATTCTTTACTCAGAATCTGAACCAGTGTCACAGAACATAATGTCAGCATCACCTGGCCAATGAGTATAGTTTGGTGAAAGGCAGATACATAGTTTGATAAAGTGGGTGAAAGGCAGCTCTTCACATGCAATTATATGGGCGGTGTTTCATTTCATTTTTAGCTCCTTCCATTCCTTCTCATGTAGACACAGGTTAAGTGTATATAGTGCATGAATCGTGATATAGTGATATGCACTGCATATATTTAGCAAAATGCTTTTTTCTATAGCTAATTTTCTAGGTGACTAAAGAGTTTATGAGCACTGAATGTTTTTTTCGGAGGTAAATTTAACGTTACATGATATATAGGCTACAATGTCTTTCCAAGGTCGAAATGATGATTGGGCGATCTGTCAGGCCACATTAAAGAGCGCCAAAACAACATTTATTGCTTGTATTTCGTGATAAAATTAACAAACCCATTAAAAATCACATATTTGCTTCTTTATAACACCTAAGATCAAACGTCTCCAGGCAGCAGGCGTCACACGCATATCTTTTGGAGTTGTGAGAAAATTCAGCCATTTTGGGATGATGTAGAGGTAGTTATGTCTGAAGTGTTTGGATATAAAATATCTAGAACCTCTTTGTTTTTACTTATGGGAAATATTAAAGGCATAGTACCTGAATGTGATCAATAAGATTCTTCTTGCGGCTTGAAAAAAGACTAGGAATTGGCTTAGAGATACTACTTTGAACTGTAAACAGTGATTTGGAATTATTGAAGAAGTCCTGGTTATGGAAGAACTTGCATATCGTCGCTGCCCGATGAAACTCACGTATGTCCAAAACGGTTACTTTTCAGGAAGTGAATAAAACACTGTATTTCAAAAGCAGTTGAATGTAGCGTTGTCATACTTGGTACGGCATCTGTACATGTAACCATATTCTTGCCAGTGTAATGATATAATCCACATTTGACCAAAATTGAGTTTAAATGGACATACGTGCATATTTTACAGTAACGGTGGTCGATACGCGTTCTTCCGATCATTAATTAGAATGGCCAAGTCGCGTTTCATATTGACAGAGGAATACGCTCAGTTTATTAAATAGCCTACGTCTTAGTTTATTAAATACGCTTAGTTTATTTAATATTAATTATAAATGTATTAAATGTCTCTTGCAAACTATGAAGGAACAATGAAATACACTGACATGGTAATGCTAGACAGATACTTTGTTTGTACAGTCCTACCGTAATTTTGTCACTCCTAGACGTACATCTGGCGTCAGGGGGGAAACATTTACCTCGATGAAGGAAAGTCATTGTCTCACCAGGCTATGTTTCTCGAGACCGGCGAGATGCTTCCACAGGGCGGGAGATACGCGGCGTGATTGACAGCTTTGACACCAAATGGATATACGTGAAAATCAGATGACATGATTTCACAACTTTTCATTGGCCATTTAGATATGTGAAGCATACTGTATACGGAAATGAACCTGGACATTCAATCCGTCGAAAAATCTCAAAATCTGCAAAATGGACATACGTGGTTTTCATCGGACAGCGACTATATGTTCTAAAGATGAAAAAAAGTGCTTTAGTGCTTTTTGGCTTTGTTGTTCTGTTTTTGTTTATTTATTTATTATGCAGCTCATTATGCAACTCATTATGTGGGCTATTATGTTCTTTTGTCCTCTCAGATGATACAAATCTTACAAAAATCTTACAAATTTTAAATCAGTGTATTGTTTTATGTGAATGAGTAGGCTCAATGATTCTCACATCAGTTTAAAGCAAAAACTCTTGGCAAATACACACTTGAGTCAAAAGTCTTGTGGACACATCTATTTTGTGTTTTGAGGCCTTAATTTTAAAGCTATTTTTTTTTTTTTTTTCAAAATCATGCGTAAACATTTTTCTCTCAAAAATACAAGCATGTACATACATGTTGCTCACATATTATGGTAGCCCAGTTTGTGCTGAATACAGTGTAATTACACTTTTGGCATTAATATGTTTGTAAGCAACTGAAAAAAGCACAAATGTAAGAGCATGTCAAAACTTCTAAAGGGCCCCAAAACAGACTCCCTAGGGGTTAACAAAATGCATGTTAATTTATAATGGTTATTTTTGGTTTATTTTCACAGTGCATTCTGGGATTGCTGTCTCTCATACTGTATGTCTATGAGTTCTTTAAACACTCCCTGTTTTGTTTAGGAAAAGAGCAAATATCTTACGCAGTTTTAATTCTCAAGTAATCGTCTCAATACAACATTTTCTTCAGGAAATCAAAATGAAACATTTGTGATTTATATGGCGTTAGCTTTTAGACCAAATTATTTTTTTAATTTATTTTATTTACTTTATTTTATTATTACATTTTTTATTATTTTTTCATGTTTATTTCATGTTTTATTATAATTTTTTGTTTTATTGTAGTGTATTTTTTATTTTTTTGTCCTGCCAAAACTTCAATACGATACAAAAACACAGAACAAAAAGAGAGAGAGAGAGAGAGAGAGAGAGAGAGAGAGAGAGAGAGAGAGAGAGAGAGAGAGAGAGAGAGAGTTTAACACTACAAGGAGACTGAGATGAATAAAAAATGAAATTCAAGATTCTGCCTCCATAATCCTATTTTACGCCTCAGCCCTCAAAACTGCATTAAATGTTTTGTGGTGTTTGCAGTAAGTCAGCACCAGACAATGCAGATGGATGGATTGAACCTGGTGAGCTGTGATGAAAGTGAGCAAGAACAAGTGCAGATGAGAAATGTGACCCGAGCCAGGGAAGGAATGAGAGATCTTCAGTCAGCTGGAGGGGGGAAAAAAGAATGCTTGAAAGACAAACTGTAAGCGGATGTCTGAAATGAGCAAAGACAGAGCAGGGAATGAGAGGGCTTAAAAGACACGGAGAGAGATTACAAAGCACACAACTGCATTTCCTGCCTGTCTTTAATCTTTGTTGACTTAGTATGAGCAGAAACAGTGGAGAAACTCTCCTGGCGTTGAGGGATTTATTTTAGGTCTACATGAAGACAATGTGATGGTGATTAAGGAATACATTTGGACACTTCACTTGTGTTTTGTTTAATTATATATTTTTTGTTTTCTCACACTTTGTACTTCCACACAAACACATTAAGTACAATCATTGCACCATTCAAACACATCCACCAATGCGTTATTCTCTCTTTTTCTGCAGGTACATCAGTTTTTCAAGTCACAGCAACAGACGCAGATGACCCTACGTATGGAAACAGTGCGCGGGTGGTGTACAGCGTTTTGCACGGACAGCCATATTTCTCCGTCGACCCCAAAACTGGTAAATTCATGACTTATGTTCTTTGTGTCCGTGAAGGTGAATTAAAGCACAGCGCTTTGATAGCCTGAAGGTTCAGAGCTGCTGGTATATTTTGTCTAGTAGGTGTACAATTAAAAAGTACACACAGGAAACGTGCCTTACCTTTTCACATCTGTGAAGTTCGTTCATCAGAAAACAGCTGTGAGCAATGCAATACACCACCGGCACCTTTTACAGTGCAGAAATAGAGCTCGACATGCATGCGGTATTGTTTGGATCGTGGCTCTATAATGGAGAGCATCCCTGGAGAATGAGGTGGAGAGAACATTGTGTAAAGGCTTTCAGGGATAAAGACAGACGGTAGGAGAGAGAAAGAGATTTGAAGTGCCTTAAGATGGATTTGGTGTTCATTAGAGGTGGACATTGTTTGAAGGTTTTTACAAGGATCCATTAAATGTTAATAGAGGCACAGTTTGTGTTTGTCTCAAGGAGGAAAAAAGGCAGAAGGAAATAAATAGGATGGAAAGATAGAAAGTAGACAGAAGAAAAGTGGAAGGAAGGATGGCAAGAGATAGGGAAGGAGGGAGGGAAGGATGAAAGGAAGGATAAGGATAGAAAGAAATGAGAGGAGAACGGAATAATGGAAAGAAAGAAATAATTAATTAATGAAAAGTAAAACTGAAAAAAAAAAAAGAAAAGTGAAAAATTGGAAGGAATAAAAAGCAAAGGGAAAATTCAGCTTTGTCATCACATGAATTCATTATAAAAGTCCTTGGTGAGCAGTGTCCTAACTTCACACGCCGTGATACGATTCCAGCGATAAGAGACGCGACTACTAGATGCGACAAATCAATCAAAAACCACAGCCAATCAGTACAGCGTCACCAGAGATTAATCTTGACGGCACGCACAAGGAAATGTATAAGTACACAGTGGTGGGCTGTCAGGGCCTTCTCTGCTGGCCCTGTCAAAATCAAAAATATATATATATTTTCATAATTAAATTAAATTAATGTGTCTGAACATGTCTAAATTCAATTACTGTCCATTTCATAATAGGGCTGCAACAAACGATTATTTTGATAATCAATTAATCTAACGATCATTAGAACGATTAATCGACTACTCAACGATTATTGTCATTGCCATCGTCGACTAATCGGAACGTTTTTAACGATTATTCTGCTTTTCAAGTAGTTAAAACATTGAGTTATACATAGTCTAACTATAATATAAAAAAGAAAATCACTTCAGCTTTTGAAACTGTTGTTTTAATTAACTTTTAGCCAACTAAACAAGTAATTCTCTTTAAGTTCTCCGATTTATGTCCAACTCAAATCACACACAAATGCTCTCTAAGCATTGTTTAAATATGTTCTCTTTCGATTGAAAAATAAATAAATAAACAAAAATGAATCAGCTGCATTACAGACAAAAAATTAGTTTGAATGTAAACATCTCTTGGCAACAGTATTAAGAGCTTCATTTGTAAAACAAGTGTTCAGTTTACATGAAAAGTAGTAACAACTGTGAGAGGGGTGAATTTTTTTATAACTCATTCGCTTACATTATATAAAGCCTTAAAGCTCTCCATAATTAAGGGCGTGGCCACTTTGAGTGACAGGTGGATTGCCGTTTGTCTGCTGTCTGTTAGTCATCGCGTCACCTCAGCTCCAGCCACGTCCCGCCTCTGTGCCCATTTTCTGTTATCCGGGAGTGACGCGCTGCCAAGATGGCAACAGTCTATTTTACAGTCTATTGTCTGCACCAGGCGTGAGTGGCACGACGCGACAAAAAAAAAAATATATATATATAATATATAGCCTATATAATTTTGCAATCAGTGTAATGTCTAAGAGTGTCTTTTTGGGTGCATGTATATTCATCCAAGAATCCTGAAAAAATTGTTTCCTCGAAAATATGAAGCAGCACAACTGTTTTCAACAATATTCAGAAATCTGAAGGATCATATGACGCTGAAGAATGTGAAAATTGCCATCACATGAATTCATTATAAATCATTCAAATAGAAAAATGTTATATTAAATTGAAATATTTCACAATATTACTGTGTTCACTGTATTTTTAATAAATAAACGCAGCCTTGGTGAGCATAAGAGACTTAGACTTTGAGCTGTTTTAACTGAAAGCAAATAACACTGGCATATCTAGCAAATAACACTGGCATATCTTAAAATATGGGGTAATTTAAAAGAATTAATCTCTACAAAAGGGAGCCCCAGCTGAAAAAGATTATAAAGGGAACATAGTGCCGCTGTCCATGGTGCTGAAATGCTACCCAACCGTTGTGCCTTTATCATATTTTCTGGTGCTGTCCGTGGTTCTGAAACACCCCACAATTTGCTACCCCTTGCACACACTCAAGCACCACCAATGCATCCCAACATATTCATGGTCACAGTACACTGCTTATTTTGAGAAATGTTGCCAGAAATGCTTCAAAGTTTTTGATTAAAATCTCTAGACACCTCGCAGCCTTCAACCAAACATGCGTCCATCAGCGCTGACAGACTAGTGCTCTGATTATACAGTCCATCCAGATTTGTGAACATTTGGCCTTTAGTAAAGACGAATTCAGCAGTTTACAAGGGAACCATGAAGAGTTTTGTTTCGGACAGTTGTCAAGAGCACGCAGGAATATCAATGACTTCGGTAAGCGTTTTTAGAGATGAAATGCTTAATGGAATTGTGGCGAGAGACAGTATCAGTGTTGCCAGACTAAGTTCATTTTAGATGGTGTTCAAAGACTTAATGCATTGAGACAGGAGACATGAAAACCGATTCAAGGGGATTGTGTGAGAAAGAAAAAAAGATAAAGATTGACTTAATCTTGCTTTACTGCATTGTCTGTTATTGATACTTCACTTTCAATCTCTCACAAACTACCTTTCGGGACATTTAATACTGAAGACACAAATATCCCATTTGGAGATGTTTAACATTAATATGCTGAGAGATGTCAGCGCATATTGTGAGTACTTCAAAGTCGAAAAGTTTCAAAATAGGCCTACATATTTTGTGCATGATTCATCTGTGCAAGTTATTTTAAAGAAATGCCTAGTTTTATTAAAGTGAAATATAAATAAATAATACATTTTAAATATGTATGTTTTATTTATATAAATTATTATATATTATATTAGTTATATTTCTAGGTAGTTTGTGCAAGTATAAATATTATAATATGTATACTCGTATACAACTACGTAGCGAAAATAAAAAGGTGAGACAGTAGATTGAGGTAGTATTCTGATGTGTGTATCAAGAGCACTGAGGCTGAATCCATGACCCAGTGCTGTAGGTGTATATGCAGATTCTGCCTTGTATTTAAAGGTAATGCAATGTTTTATGCATGACACCCTAGGTCATGTTAGCAAGACATTTGTATTCTTTCATATCTCACCCCATAATCTGCATCTTGTTAATATACTCTGACAGACAGCGAAGGAGGGTTGCGTTTAATATAGATTCTTCCTTGGTGTTTCCTGCTGTCAACAGCTGTACCAGGTGTTGATTCTCTAAGTTTGTGGGACTTCTCTCTTTATGATTTTCTTTAATCATCACAGGCATGGTGTTGAAACTCTTTTATTCTGTCAGTAAAACCCAACAGCCATAGACACTTTTGTTTTAAAAAATGATTAAACATCGACCTCTGTTGAGCTGTCTTTTCACACTGAACCTCAAAAGGCATATCAATTAATTTTTATTTAAGTAAGTGTTTCTTACAACACAATTGGACATGATTAAATGTGTGCTTCTCATTTGACCCCACAAAATATCTTCATATAAAGGGTAATTTCTGTCATGCAAAACACTTTGAACGCTGTAATTAAAACACTATTTGAATTTGAATAACCTGTAATACATCTTAATAATTTGTCAACATTTACTCAAAAACAAAAAAGGTTTGGGCCTATAAGTTTATTAATATTAGTATTTTTGGTGTTGTATTTGTGTTTCTACAAAAATATGTATCTTGTGCTCACCAAGGTTGGATTTATTGGATAAAAAATAGAGTTTATATATTTTAAAATGTAATTTATTCCTGTGATCAAAGCTGAATTTTCAGCATCATTACGCCAGTCTTCAGTGTCACATGATCCTTCAGAAATCCTAATTCTAATGCACTGATTTGCTGCTCAAGAAACCATGGGACATACATTTTTCCAGAATTCAGAGTTTAAAATTATTTGAAATCTTTTAACGTAAACATTTATAATGTTTGATCAATTTAATTGGTCCTTGCTGAATAAATAAATGTATATGATACTACATTTTTATTAGTGCTGTCAAATCGATTAATCACGATTAATCGCATCCAAAATAAAAGTTTGTGTTTCCATAATATATGTGTGTGTACTGTTTATAATTATTATGTAGGCTATATATAAATACACACACACATGCATGTATATATTTATAACAGCGCTCAAAGCCTCACATTTTAAAAATTTCAGTACCGACTGTCGCGGTCGGTACTTTTGACAACACTAGTATATACATTCAAATATTTCTTAAATATATACATGAATGAGTGAGTGTGTATTTATGTATACATAATAATTATACACAGTACACACACATATATTTTGGAAACACAAACTTCTTTTTTGTACGTGATTAATCCCGATTAATCGATTTGAATGCACTCATTTTTTGTTTGCACAGTTTTATCCAAATTATGAAAGCATATTTTATGGTTGCATGAAAGTTTTAGCCCAATGTGTGAATGATTCGCAGGTTAAGAGAGCTGATCATTGTTTTCTGTGTACAAAACTTTTGACATCCAATTAGAAAACTGACAATTAGAAAGTCAAACACTGCTCATTTCCACCTAATGTGCACTCAAAGCTGCAGGCAAGCTCAAATCATCGCTTGGAAATGAGATGCTATCACCTTCCGCCCTTTAATGTGCTATTGAATGGCTTCACTGGTAATTGGCGGTTAAATTCCTTCTCTCAGGATGTCAGAGAACACAAATATAGGCGACAAGTGGGATTAAAAACTTTAGATAAAGCACCCTAGGAGACAGAGGAGAAGCCCGAATGAATCAATCCAACTGAGAGAGCGCTGGTCAATAGTCAATCTTGCTTTGATTATATGGTAAGCGCAGTCGTATTGTTTTGAGCTGGATGAGATGATTGTGGTCATTAGGTCAGCAGATGCACCCAGAAAGAATAACAAAGGACATGTCATTTAGGAGGAGAATGCTATAGTAGTAATATACAGTTTAATTTGTATCTGGTGGTGGTTACAAAGGCACCGTAAACAGATTAATGCTACGGTTATGGATTTGTGCTCAGCCTTCTGCTCCATTACAATAAATAGTGGTTAACTAAAGGCAATGGCTTTATTTATTTATTTGGTTAATTTCCAGTTGAAACAGAGGGGATATTAATGTCAGGTGTTGGGATTTATTCTGCTCATATACACTAGCAGTTAACAAGCACAGGCATTCTTCCTTTAATAATTAACTAGATGAAAAGAGTGGTGTTTGATAGTGCAAAAGTTGCCATCATGATGCTAGGGTGTTGTCGGTATTGTAATGTGGTTCTAAAATGTTCTAGATGTCCTGGTTGGTCTCGATATGGCTTGGGTTCCTTAATCAAGTTTATGGGTTTTTCCTACCCACCAGTTTAATCCACCAGTTGACTTTTTATTTGTCTATTTATAAGTATGTTTGCTAAGAAAGTAACAGCATACACTACTGTTCGAAAGGTTGGGGACAGAAATACATTTTTGAAGGAAAATAGAAAATGAAATAGTTCATTCAGCAAGGATGCATTAAATTGATCAAAAGTGACAGTAAAGATATTTATAATGTTACAAAAGTTTTCTATTTCAAATCACTGCTGTTCTTTTGAACTCTCTATTCATCAAACAATCCTGAAAAAAACATGGTTTCCACAAAGCATTAAATGGATAGTTCACCCAAAAATGAAAAATCATTCACTCACCCTCATGTCATTCCAAACCCATCAGACTTTCGTTCATCTTCGGAACACAAATGAAGATCTTTTTGATGAAATCTGAGCCAGTTCTGTGGTCTCCATTGACAGCTACGCAATTACCATTTTGATGCTTCAAAAACTTCATAAAGAGATCGAAAAACGAATCTATATGAATTGATTTTAGACATAACCGATTTATATGATGAACAGATTGAATTTAGCCTTTTATTGACACATAAACATTGATCTGCGAACATAAACGTAAACTCAACCAAACCTGCTTGACATAAGAGAACAAAGCTCATTGGTTCTTGCTGAAGCTCAAACGTGCTGCGTAACACGAGAATGAACCTCATTGGTTCTTGCTGAAGCTCAAACGTGCTGCGTAACACGAGAATGAACCTCATTGGTTCTTGCAGAAGCTCAAACGTGCAGCGTAACACGAGAATGAACCTCATTGGTTCTTGCTGAAGCTCAAACGTGCTGCGTAACACGAGAATGAACCTCATTGGTTCTTGCAGAAGCTCAAACGTGCAGCGTAACACGAGAATGAATCTCATTGGTTCTTGCTGAAGCTCAAACGTGCTGCGTAACACGAGAATGAATCTCATTGGTTCTTGCAGAAGCTCAAACGTGCTGCGTAACACGAGAATGAATCTCATTGGTTCTTGCAGAAGCTCAAACGTGCTGCATAACACGAGAATGAACCTCATTGGTTCTTGCAGAAGCTCAAACGTGCTGCGTAACACGAGAATGAATCTCATTGGTTCTTGCTGAAGCTCAAACGTGCTGCGTAACACGAGAAAGAATCTCATTGGTTCTTGCAGAAGCTCAAACGTGCTGCGTAACACGAGAAAGAATCTCATTGGTTCTTGCAGAAGCTCAAACGTGCTGCGTAACACGAGAATGAATCTCATTGTTTCTTGCAGAAGCTCAAACGTGCTGCGTAACACGAGAATGAATCTCATTGGTTCTTGTGGAAGCTCAAACGTGCTGCGTAACATGAGAATGAACCTCATTGGTTCTTGCTGAAGCTCAAACGTGCTGCATAACACGAGAATGAACCTCATTGGTTCTTGCAGAAGCTCAAACGTGCTGCGTAACACGAGAATTAACCTCATTGGTTCTTGCAGAAGCTCAAACGTGCTGCGTAACACGAGAATTAACCTCATTGGTTCTTGCAGAAGCTCAAACGTGCTGCGCAACACGAGAATGAATCTCATTGGTTCTTGCTGAAGCTCAAACGTGCTGCATAACACGAGAAGGAACCTGATGAAAATTCTGATTTTTAAATTACATTTGAAATATATTAAAATAGAAACTATATTTTTAATTGTAATGATATTTCACAAGAGCTATTACTGTTTTTACTGTATTTTTGAACAATTAGATGCAGCCCTGGTGAGCATAAGAGACTAAAAGAATCAAGCTGTGCAATTTGACGCATCATTAATGTCTACAAACAAGGTTTGTTCAAATCACTAACCCTAACCGAACAATAGTAATGGCGATGTTTTTTTTCTTGGCGAGAAATGCTAATGATAGTCACAAACTTGGCAAGTTTGCATCATCCCTGTTGATTTATGATTTGAAACTGAACATATTCTTTAGAAATAAAGAAAGCGTTGTTCTGTGAAGTCACCTCATTATCAGCTGGTGGCAGTGCAGAGACCCAACATGTCCCACTCGCTGGCACACGTAAAGAAAGACGGTAAGCTTTGTTAATAAGTGAGGTTGAATCTTCGTCTTCCCCTTTTTCTTGTTAAAGGGTTCCAGGGAGTAATCAGAATTCCTCAATTCAGAGGCCTCGATGATGGGCAAAGTGTAGGAACCTCTCTCTCTCTCTGCTCTCATACGCACACACATACTCAAACACATAAGTAGGCTAATTTCTCTGCTGATCAGGGAGTCTGGAGGGCTTTAGCGTGTGAGTTTAGAGCTTCTCTGACACAGATCAGGGAGACTCTAAAAGGAAGGATTAGTGCAACTTCCTGTTCTGATCAAATTAGAAAAGCATGCCAGTTTGTCAAGGCTTTCCCCAGCCGCTAATGCTTTCCAACATCTTACCATCCTCTCTTGTGCTATTTTTACCTCGAGAGAAAAAAAGGTCACATATTTATCACAATATAATATACAATGCAGTAACTCTTTGAATCGAGTGCAGCATTTTCTTTTTTAATCGAGATTGTAAGATCCCCAGGTCTTGCTGACTAAAGTGTCGTTCACACAGGGCTGTTTTTGAAGCCAACATGAAATCATAATTAAACTTCGGTGCATGTTTTTTAACTGAAACTATATTTTATCAAATATATACCTCTGAAACTGTCCTTTTCAGCTAACGCCACCAGTCCCACCGGCCTCTATTTCTCTATTTTGGGTACGTAACACCCACTCTTCACCATCTAATCAGATCCTGATGGACAAAAATAAAGGGCAGTTTTATTTTAGTATTATTTATATTGGGTACTATTAAAGTATTTATTCTTATTTACAATTATTTATTTTATTATTAAATTAAACATTTATTTTCAATATTCATAATTAGCCAACTCACACACACACACACACACACATAATCGTGATTCATGATTAATCAATTTGACAGAACTAATATTGCATCTAAAAAAGTTTGTTTACACACACACAGAGAGACACACACACACACACACACATGAGCTGTCAAATCCGCATGTTACAAAAGTTTTGGTTACACTTTATTTCGATAGTCCACTTTAAACATTCTACTAACTATAAGTAACTTTGCAACTACATGTCAACTAACTGTCATTAGAGTATTAGTTGACTGTCAGTTGACTGGTAGGTTATGGTTAGGTGTTAGGGTTTGGGTTGGTAGAATAAGTTGAATTGTAGTTGCCAAGTTACTTATAGTCAGTAGAAATTCTGTCGGGGGACCAACAAAATAAAGTTTTAGTAAATATTAAGCAGACTACAAATACCGGTACTCTAATGACAGATAGTTGGCATGTAGTTGCAAAGTTACTTATAGTAAGTAGAATGTCAAAATAAAGTGTTACCTATTATTTAGTATATATTTATATTTAATTGGTTGCCAAGGAAAGCTTTATTTCACAAAATAAAAACTTTAAAATAAGTTTAGTTATCATTGACACTTCCCTCGTGTTGTTCCAAACCTGTGTGACTTTTTTTCTTCCGTGGACATCAAAAGAAGATACTTTTGAACAGTGTTTCAACTGTTTTTGTCTGTATTAGAAAGTCAGTGGTGTTTAAAACAGCATTGGAGAACATTGACTTTCATTAAATGGACCAAAAATACTGAGTCATTCTTCAAAACATCAGAAGAAAGTAAGTCATGAACCCATCCGGCTACAGAAATAAACTGCACAATGTCCTGTGTGAACGGCCCTTTGCGCTCAACCAGGTCAAAGGTAATTTCCCATAATCCCCTTTACTCTCCTAGATTGACCTTCTCTATAAGCCTGTGGAAACCTTGGGAGCGAGAGGGAATAAGACGAAGCGATAGGAGATTACAGACAGAAGGGGTGCGGGAGAGACCAGTAAAAGGCTTAAAACTGTTTTGCTCCTTCATCTAACCCTGGGTCAGACTTGCCACTTGTTCCTCGACGGCTGTGTGGAATTGGCTTATCTGGTTTCCATAGAGACCTCGGGCTGGTTCTTCTGAGCAAAGGAAGAATGCTGTGGGGTTCTCAATGCTGCAGGTCTAAAGTGGGCTTTGATGGAAGGACGGATGGGATTTCATTAGGGTTTTCATTTTTGGGGGCTTCCTGGAAGCTTTCTTGAACATCATAATAACAAATACTAGACTCTCCCTCATTTACAGCAAGCCTGTTTCATATTTCCTCAAGAGCACTTACCAATCCCACACAATAAAGTTGAGTGATAGCTGCAGAGAGACACTCCCTCACCCCTGACGAATGAAGAAAAGGTCACAACATTAGTCTTTGTGTTGTTTTAATGGAGTGAATGGCTGTGTGCCAGAGACTTGTGTTGCCTTAGGAGCCTAGGTTAAGTAATGCTGCAGCTCGGGTAATATCTCTGCTACGCCGCTGGGCTCGAGCGTTGGCAGGCTAGAAATGGAGTTATGGCATTAAAGCAGGAGAAATGGATGGAAGATTCATTTTGGAAAGTTTACAAACCTCCCTTTGTACCATTGTGCTGGGCTTTTGTTTGCTGAGATGCATTCTGGGAAATCTTCCAACCTAGAGTACGCTTGCGGTACGTATTAGGAGATGTTTTGGATGCGTTTACGACATCCTTTTTTAATGCCTCTTCTCATTTGTAAATGATGAGGTCCCAGAACAAGGACTGGTGACAGATCCAACAGGTTTGAGGGGGTGGAACGGGGACGGGACCCCTTGGATTGGGATGTGGGAGATGAATGATGAAACTTAAATGGTAGAGTGCATTCAACACCGGCAATGCAGCTAAAAATGCTAGTGCACTACACTGCAAGTGCCAATTGTTCTGGGTGAGATCCAGGGTTATCGTTGACTAAAATTAAAAACATGTTTTTTTTTAAACTGTGGCTAGTGGTTTACCAAAATTACTAGCCACTCAGCATTTTCACCAGGATGCACTATGGGAAGAAGGCAAGCCGGTGGAGGCAGTGTGATGCTTTGGGCAATGTTCTGCTGAGAAACCTTGGGTCCTGCCATCCTGTTGGATGTTACTTTTACACATACCACCTACCTAAGCATTGTTGCAGACCATGTTCACCCTTTCATGGAAACGGTATTCCCTTGTGGCTGTGGCTCTTTCAGCAGATAATGAACCCTGCCACAAAGCAAAAATGGTTCAGGAATGGTTTGAGGAGCACAACAATGAGTTTGAGGTGTTGGATTGGCCTCCTAATTCCCCAGATCTTAATCCAATCGAGCATCTGTGGGATGTGCTGAACAAACAAGTTCGATCCATGGAGGCCCCACCTTGCAACTTACTGGACTTAAAGGATCTGCTGCTAACATCTTGGTGCCAGATACCACAGCACACATTCAGAGGTCTAGTGGAGTCCATGCCTCAGCGGGTCAGGGCTGTTTTGGCAGCAAAAGGGGGACCAACACAATATTAGGATGTTATGCCTGATAGCTGTACACTCAAAGAAAATGGTGCTATATGCCACTAAAAGTGGTTCTTGGCTTGTAATCATAGGGGAACCACTTTTGGTGCTATATAACACCATATCTTAACAGATTCTGTATATGGTAGCGGTGCTATATAGCACCTTAGTCATCCCAAAGAACCGCTGAAGAACCACTGAAGTCTTGGAGACGTTGCCGCAGTTCTTCTTGATTTAAGGGGCGGTCACACTGCACTTTTTGTTCCAGTGACTTCCATTCAAACGCATGCAATTTATCCGACCGGAAACAGAAGCTCATGCAAAAAGTTTTGTATTGAACTGCGTTCCAGAGTTAAAGTTTAGTGAACTCTGACCAACGAATTCGCATCGCGTAAAGACGAGTGACCAGTAGTTGATCGATATGTGACTCTTGGCTGAATTAAAAGAATGATATATTTCTTGAATTCATGTTTATAAAAAAGACTGCCGAGCATCACGACCGTTGCAGCATCTGAAGACATTTTGCATGCTCAATGTCTAGTGTGACCGTGGCAGTTTTTTCTGTTTCTTCATGTAATCCCAGATGGACTCGATGATGGTGAGATCAGATCTCTGTGTGGAACATATCGGCTATTGTCAGACTCCTTGTGCATACAAAAATCTCACCGGATTATTACAATTAATGGCAAAAGGAATGTTTTACTAAACTTAAACTTCCCACTGACACACTACAGCAAAATATATAACCATATTTTTTTTGTGAAAATACTAACATGCCTGAGACTTTTACACAGTACTGTATATATATTATATGTGAAAGTTCAATTGTGATTCAATTCAATTTTTTTTTCTTCGTATCCTACAATGCGCAGCAATGCCCTTGCAACCACTGAAAAAACACCCTTGCATAGTGGTGGTCAGTTTTTCTGTAAAAACCCAATAAGAAAGTTCAATTGTATGGCTGTTCTCTTGGGTATTTTTGGAACAGTACAAGATATTCTGGTCTGTCTCTAGAGCATTCTGCAGGCTTTTGCCCTGCTCTCGCTATGACAGGTGACAGTGGTCAACCTCACTTGCCCTGCATGTTAATATTGTTGCCTCCAGTCACTCGTGCCTTGACCCGCATCTAACGTTGTAACCTGCCCACGGACAGCTAATCCTGAGCCTGTCAACCCGACACTCTTCGCACGAGCAGAACAGGCCGTCAGGGTATATGAGCACAGAACGCTGGCGTCATCATCATTTCTTGTTTATTCTAGTTCTTTATTATCATGAGAGAAATGAAACAAAACGAGTATTTAAAAAAGATTCGGGATGATTTCAGTCAATAACGGAGAAAACCGACGGTTATTTATGGTCTACGCAAGACCACTTTTCAGTGTAATAATGACAAATCAATATTTTCTCTCGGTTTCCACTTCATAAATTAAAGTGAAAAATGAATCAGTCAATTATGGGAATGCAAACGGCATGCTCAATTCCTGTTTAGAGTCGGTCTGGAGCCTGACTCAAACACCCAGCCTGTTTATTCATGAGTCTGTAATCTGTTCTTTAATGGCTTGCGTGTATTGACTGTGTGTCACAGTCGAACCCCTCTATCAGAGGAAGCCGCAGGCTACCGATGCTATTGTTTTCAAGCAAATATAAAGCAGGATTGGATTGTCTGATAACACTTTCATTTTGTAAAGAGCGATTGTTCCTGTCGTTCCTCCTTGACTGAACATCCCTCAAATCTGACACAAATAAAATTTTACATTCTGAACATATTTTGCCAGTCTGGAGAAGTTTCTGTGGTTGTCGGGATGTAATCACAGAAAAAAAATTACGACATAGGTAATAATAAGAAATGTTTCTTGAGCATCAATTCAGCATATTAGAATGATTTCTGAAGGATCGTGTGACACTGAAGACTGGAGTGTTTCAGCTTTGCCACCACAGGAATAAATTATAGTTTAGGATATTTTAACTCTTTCCCCCCATTGACAGAAATGTAAGGCTTTCCGTGTTTTCACTGTTATAAGGTAGGGGCGCTATGACACATCTTCTGAAAGAGTACTGAATATCCTGATCAAAACACAGGTGAAGAAGAAACAGAAACATGCGATAGCATACAGTGGCCCTTTCCCAAATGGCACACTTCATATGCACTTTCGGTCTTGTGGACTTACAATGGCTGCCGCGTATCCGTTGGGTGTCCCATTTGTCATTTTAGGTCTCAGAAGGGTGCTCGCGAGTGCCCCCTTTTTATCGGTTGATATGCACCCTCGATGCGCACTTCTACCGAGCCCGCACCGGTGCGGGTTCCGCAGCGGACTTCTTCCCGACAGTCAAAGCAGTGGTATGTCATGAAAGTGCGGGCCCGTAGGAAGACTACAAGGGTTTAGGGTGCCATTTGGGACAGGGCCAGTATGTAAGCAGATGCATATGCAAAATAACGCGATCATCAATGATCAAGCAGACAGAGACAGTGTAATACCATAACATTCTCAAGTTTATCAATGAAGAAGGTTCATAGATACAGAAAAATCATCCACGATCTCCAGGCCATCCAATCTCAAAATATCAGTAATCCGTTGATTCTGGTGCTTTTGTTTTTCATCCAAAATGGTCACTTCCTGGAAGGTGATGTCAGTTGGAACTGCTTTTGTCAGCTGAAGGGAATTTTATTAAATACTAAATAATGGAATCTGATAGGGATGACACCAAATTTCCATAAGACTACCTACCCTTTTGAAAAAAACAGCATATGCTGGTTAGGTATGTTTTGAAGCATGGCAGCTGGTTTAAGCTGGTCCTTAGCTGGTCATGAGCTGGTTTAAGATGGTCAAATGCTGGTCCTAACAAACTAGCTCCAGCTTAAACCAGGGTATACTAATATGTAGTTCTGGATTTTCCAGCAACTGCGTTTTTGTGATTCCCATCTGACTGCGGGTTTGATCATCGGTGAGGACTTTAAGTCTGTGACACAGTACAAAGGTGAAAAGGAGAGGGAGGGAGATTCGAGTAAGAGAAAGAAAGGCATTGTGAGACACAAAAGAGTTAGAGGAAAGGAACTGACAGACATTGTGTGACACATTGTGTGAAGCAGTAGTGATTCAGAGACATGTTTGGAAGGGTCTCTCAGGGTGAGTCAGTGGATTGACACTCAACTGCTTCCTGGAATTACTTTTGACTTAAATCTAAATGTTAGGTGATTCAAAAATGTATGTACTTAAATAATAGACAATGCAGAAAAATGTAAATAACAACATTGGGTCTCGTTCACTAATAATTTCATAGATTATTCGTATTTTTACCCACATTAGAACACATTTGTACACACATTAATTTGTTCTTAAACTCGTTCTAACGTTAAGCGACCGTGTGCCCGAGGTTGGTAATTTGCATAAAACACACCCAAACCATGTCTATATAAGGGCTTCCTACTGTCTGCAAACATAATGCTCTATAAAGACGCTCTTCCGCCTGAGAGCACCCGTGGCAAGATCCTCGAGCAATGCCAAGTGTGCCATCCTCAAAATAAATGAATAAACACCTTTAAAAACAGACCCAGATTACAGTCCTCTGATTAGCCAGATGTACAAACACGAATCTGCAGGTCTCGTTTACCATACTGTATGTATTTAAAATGTATATATGATTAAATATATTTTATGTATAAAATTTAATCTTTACATGTGTGGCCACCAAGAATATGTGGTTTTTGCATAATTATGATTGTTGTTCCTAAAAAAAAATTGTACATTTAGAATAAATATTAGAAAGAAAGTTATTGATGAATCATGATTTGTTCATGAAAATGGTTTGTGAATGAGAGCCGATAACTGCGATATTCTCTGTAGTGGAAGCATCATATAAATTCCACTGTGGCATAATGTTGCTCCTGGGCAGCAAACACATTTAAGCAATTCCTCATAACACACAAATAATTGATGTGACTCTAAATGCAAAAACAAATGTGAGTCATATTTTTTGATGGGTGAAAAATCTATTTTTTTTCCTGAGCTCAGGTCTCTAGAGCAATATGCGTGACCTCCACATTCTGCCCCAAAATGCCAAGAAAACATTTTAAAATGTTTGCCAGCAAGCAGTGTTACTTTTGTTAATTTTGTCATTCCTTTTGTTATTAACCATTTTTGTCATTTTACATGCATTATGTACAAAGTGAAACAAATGATTTGTTAACATTGTTCAGTAGTTTAACAGAAAAATATCAACTGTTAGAAGAAATTTTGGTCGCACTTTACTATCAAAAAATAAGAACAATGTACTTATTGTGTTCATATTGCAAAACACTTTTGCTGCCATTGAGGTGGTATACGGGTATGGTTAGGGACAGGTTTGGTGCTATGAGTACGTTTAAGGGTCGGTTAAGGTGTAAGGGAAGAGTCCATAGTGGTTAAAGACACCTAATATAAAGTGGGACCAACATGTTTTTTTTTTTTTTTAACTAGTAGATTGATAGTTTGGCCTCAGATATGGGCCTGATTTACTGTCATCTATTTTGACTTGGGCTAGGAAGCAATCATTTAACAATCTAAAACACCCTAGCAACACGCAGCAGTGAAAAGAAATCAATGTTACCATACAGCGGTACCCTACAGGAGTGCATATTAGTACCTAAATGGTACATATTTGAAAGGGTACCGCCCCAGTGACAGATGTGGTACCATTTTTTCTGAGAGCATAGAATCAACAGAATTGTCCATTTGCATGTCATTGTTGAGTTGTGTATGATTGAAGACTATGGTTCAGTTCACCAGGGCTTCAAGGTTATGTTGTCATTTGAATGATAGTGAACGGCATACAGAAACTGACCTTGGCAGGGAAAAGACCTTCAGACACAATAGCGCTTACCTGTTTTATTTTAACAAGTCTTACAAAGTCACACTCCATCACCTCTGCATTCAATTATTTTGATTCACTCAAGAAGTATAAATATGAATCATCAATGTATAATTGTTCACATGTTTGTTTGTTTTTGGCAGACATTGAAATTGAACATTGTGTGAGATGATCACCTGTGTAAATGAGGATGCAATCAAGTTTTGAAATGATACAAACATTTAAGGAAAATAATTCTGTAAAGTCACTATTTATTTTAACATTTCTTACATCATATTGGTAAAGGACTGTAACACGTAGTTGCTTGTGGCTTACCACTTTATTAACCCTTGAGTTTATACAAATTATATGCGTGAGCCACCATATGTTTTTGTGTGTGTATATTTTGCAGGTATCATCAGAACAGCCCTGGCAGACATGGATCGAGAGGCGAGAGAATATTACTCGGTGGTGATTCAAGCCAAAGACATGGCAGGGCAGGTGGGGGGGCTGTCGGGCTCCACCACGGTCAACATCACGCTAACTGACATCAACGACAACCCACCAAAGTTCCCTCAGAGTGAGTAGTAATATCCTCCACAGTGAAAACCAAAGAAAGTGGCAATATTTTGCTGTAGAAGGATATCAGCAGATGTTGGTTCAAAGACCTAGTGAGAAACCTAGTGAGGCAAGACCATCATAAGGCTCTTCACAGCATTGCTGCCTATGTACAGCGTTCCAAATCTGTCACTTATGGATTTCTCTAGAGTGCAACAGTGCCCGGCCACTTTTTCAGTGGCGTTGGTTCCGTAAGTATTTTTCTATCAGGACCACTATCATCAAATATTGGATTGCCGTTATGCTTCTGTTCTGGGAGACTAGCATGGATAAGAGCAGGAGAAGAGCTCAGGGTAAACAGAACAGAACCAACATAATGTATAGCAGATATCATTAATATGCAAAAAAAAAATTTTATTTAGTCTGATTCAAGGAGAATCAGAATGCCAAATCCTGACTGACGAGAGGAGGAGCTGGGGATGGAGGAGGGTAAATGAGCTCTGGAGAACGCGATGGCTGCTGATAACACTGAAGGAGCTTATATATGTATGGTGTGATAGACATCATATTGCTATAGGCAGATGTATATCAGCTGACAGTCAGCTGACGCGAGCTTGACTAACGTGACCTGCCAGAACTAACGCTACGCATAATTTTCCTATTCATTTCTTCCATAGGGATTTAAAAAAAGTCTTTGTTAAAGCCATGAACCAAGCCAATCAGCTATACGAGGTGGATCATAACATTACAAACTTTGATTTGAAGTAAAACAAATAAATACAAGGCTGTGTACTTAACCGCTTTAGTGATAGAAAGTACTACAATCCCATGAAGCATTGTGATCAGCAAGTATTTTGAGAGCGTAGGGAGACTGACTCGATTATGTCATTTGGGGTGCTTCATATGAGTGGGAGGAGCTAACGAGATCTTTTGGTGGGTGTTTCAACACTGATTGGTGGAATTTTCTGTACAGCATGATGGGTATTGTAGTTTTTCGCCATGAATTCTGCTGTTAAACACTATTATTTTTAAACTCAGTTTAAGTAATGAATTTGAATTTGTTCTTAACCTCGTTCTAACGATAAAAAAATGTACTCAAGTACTGTAACGAAAGTATTTGTAGTTACTTTCCACCTCTGGCGTAGAATCAACAGAATTGTCCATTTGAGTCTGAATTTGTGTGTGCATGTCATTGTTGAGTTGTGTATGATTGAAGACTACAGTTCAGTTCAAGCATTGTGATCAGCAAGAATTTTGAGAGCGTAGGGGGACTGACTCGATTATGTCATTTGGGGTGCTTCATGCAAGTGGGCGGAGCTGACGAGATCTTTTGGCGGGTGTTTCAACACTGATTGGGGGAATTTTTGTACAGCATTAAGGGTAATATCGTTTTTCACCATAAATTCAGCTGTTAAATATTATTTGTTTAAACAATCAGTTTAAATAATGAATTTGAATTTGTTCTTAAACTCGTTCTAACGTTAAGCGACCGTGTGCCTGAGGAAGGTAATTTGCATGAAACGCACCCAAACCATGTCTATATAAGGGCTTCCTACTGTCTGCAAACATAATGCTCTATAAAGACGCACTTCCGGAGAGCAAATCTGCATCTTTATTCAGAGGAACCTCGCAGCTGAAGCAATAATGCACTTTTTCTTACTCTTTTACCATACTGTATGTAAGTATATACAGTATATATAAACAAGGTATGGCTAACAACCTCAAAAGAAGCAAATACTATCGATTACCAACCTCGTAGTTCACTGTCTTTAAATGTTTATACGTTATCATTAAGAATCCATTTCCCTATGGAGAAATTGAATGGATTTTGTGAGATGTTGAAGGACTTCTTGATTGTTATGCTTTAGATCTTGGCAAAAATAACCGAAATAGCTTGACCTCGCTTTTCTCCGATTCTTCATCTTCTGGAAATATCCTCATTACTGTTTGAAGGTTAGCCATACAGTATGCTATTTTTTTATTTATTTTTTTCACTTTTTTTCTCTCTCTCTCAATGTAGATTTTTTTTCAGACATTCATAAGAAACGTTTCCTTTGTTTTCCCAAGGGCTTCTTATAGATGCTAAATAATTAGGTGTTAGAAATGGAAATATACCTTATATACTGTAGGTGCAGTCTTACCATCAGATGACTCATATAAATTGTGCATTGTGGTGTAATTTTTTATCATTAATTAGCATGAAGAATATAGAGGCAGGAACACTGTGTTTTATTGTGTAAGCATCCAATTATGAGTCTTGGATCTTGAGTTTTTGCTGTCTTATTTTTATCCACAGAAACAGAGCACAACAGCGGGGTTCTGGAAGTAAAATACCATTAATTACCTGGAAACATGAGTTTTTAAGGATAATGTCTAAACCTTTTAAAGACTGACTATGTCTTCCGTTATCGCACTTCTGTAAAAGCCACAAGTCAACTTCATTAAAAAGAAACAAAAAAGTGTATTTTCCATATTCTGAATGTGTGAATTGCTATACTACCCGTAATCCTGAAATAACATCCACCAATCACAGACGTTGCTGTTACCACGGATCAACGTTTGTAATGCTGTGATTAATCTCAGAGCTTTTAAAATCCCCCAAATACTTCTGGAACCATGAGCGTTGGAAAAGTGGACCATGACGTTGCACTCTGTTGCGTTCAGCTTTTATAATCAGGCAGTTTGGGAATGTGGCTGTGGTTGTTTATGGGGCATGACAGCGATGTTGAAATACTTCTAGAATAGCTCAACGTGGCTTGTTCGGAGGCACAGTCGGAAAGAGGCATCATGATAGATACGCTTCAAAAATGCCATCCAGCCAATCGAACAAACCACCATGCGGGCTTTTGTGTGTCTGCAGAGAATTACCAGGTGTTTGTCCCAGAGTCGGCACAGGTGGGGAAGCCAGTGGGGAAGATCAAAGCCAACGATGAGGACATCGGAATCAATGCAGAGATCAAATACAGCATCCTGAACCCCGAGGGGGCCGGAATGTTCTCCATCTCCACAGACAAAGACACTAGAGAGGGTGTTATCACGCTGAGAAAGGTATTGCTGTCATTTTCATTGGTGTTTACTAAGGCAAGCATCACTACTATTATTTCTCATTCTAGTGTTGCAGTGTTTTCTGAACCCTTACTAATAAGCGGCTGTTTTTTCAACCATGGACACTTTTGGGCTTGCAGGCTTTTAGAAAGTAAACTCTGTTAGAATGCTTTACTAACAATCTTCACCAGTGAACTGTTACCAGCTAAACATTGATTATACTAAGAAATAATCTTAGAATGATTACTAAAGGATCATGTGACACTAGAGACTGAAGAAATCGCCTAGCTGCGGAAAATTCGGCTTTGCATCACAGAAATAAATTACATTTTAAAATATATTACAACAGAACCCAATCAATAATATTTCGCAGTATTACTGTTTTACTGTATTTTTGATCAAATAAATGCAGCCTTGCAGAGACTACATTTAAAAAAACATTAAAAACCGTTATTGTATGCTAAAGATGATTTCATAATAAGCCTTTTATGTACAGTATACTAAATACACAATGAAAGTAAATATCCATACTTGTTTGTATAATTATACAAAATTACAGTTTGATTAGTAATAATGACCCATCCCTTGTATTTCATCTCAAGCATGAATTTCACTTACATTCTTGTTCACTAAGTACACTAACTTTTGAAAAATGTTAATATTGCAGCTTATTGAGAGACCTGCATTGGAAAATAGAGAGCAGAAAATGTACTTTATATCATCATAACACTCATACACTTTATTTAGACTGTAGAGCCAACAGAGACATGACAAACCAAGATCAAAAATACACAATTCTTAGGGAAAAAGTTGCACTCATACATGAAACCTCATTAACAAGTTCAAAATTTGAACAACCTCTGCATTGTGATATGATTTTTCACACTTTTCACTTGAGTGTTTCTTGCAGACGTTCAACAAAAGAACGAAAAAGGATGGCATAATTATCCCAGTCAAGATGTTATCAAAATAGCATCATATCTGAAGCTGCAGACATTTAAATCACATGGATACATTGATATATTTATAATCTGTCCAGCCTTGGAGAGCCTACTTTCAAAAACATTAAAAAACCTCAATGTTTCCAAACGTTTGACCGGTACTGTATGCTAAGGATGATTTCATAATAAGCCGTTTATGTACAGTATACTAAATACACAATGAAATTAAATATTCATACTTGTTTGCATAATTATACAAAATTACAGTTTGATTGGTAATAATGACCCATCCCTTGTATTTCATCTCAAGCATGAATTTCACTAACATTCTTGTTCACCAAGTACACTAACTTTTCAAAACTTTTAATATAGTAAATATTGACTTGATTTATGGTTATTTCCCTCTTTATTTATATTTATTTACTCCCTGTTAATGTAAAAAAAACTTACATTTTATCAAATATTTATATTTTAACATTGAAGCTCTGAGACAGGATTATTATTGTTAACTAAAACTATTAAAACATTTCTGTTTATTGAAATAAAGCTGAAATAAAATATAATTTCATTATTAGTTGAAAAACTGAACAAAAATGAGAAATGTTGCCCTGGCAATAAACTAAAGATAAATAAAATAAAATAGTACAAATAAAATTAAACTAAAACTGAAATAAAAATGCATAAATAAAAATGACTAAAATGACAAAAGCAGATACAAAAAAATACTAAAAATGTAACTAAAATTAACTTGAGAAGTAAAAATGTTAAAATATACAATTAAAAATATTATAAAACTATAATAAAACTAAAAGTTCAAAGTAAAATAACACTTGTCTAGGACGAGGTTCAAACTATTAAATCCGGACGTAAAGGCATTTGATCAAAAATAAGCATAAAAAATGAATGATATAGACATGATAAAAAGTTTCTGAGACCGTTTCACTGTGACCTTCATATAACAAAAAGAAAAATAAGTTTTATCTGTTAATATATCTAAAAATCTGTTTTAATAAAAGCCGACACCTGGGAAATAAGTGCCTTTGGTAGAAATAGCCAACTAATAAACTTTAGGTCTGAACTTGTCATTTGTGCTACAGATATGAATGATGTCTCATAAGTTGCAGCTTATTGAGGAGAGGTGTACTGTTAATTTTCGAAGTGATCAAAATTTTACGGGGTGGGCAATAAAAGGGAAAAAAAATAATCCCACAGACCTGCATTGGAAGAAGGACATGAGCCATATCTAGAGAGCAGAAAATGTAGTTTATATTATCGGAAAAATCATAAACTTTATTTAGACTGCAGAGACAACAGAGACATGAAAAACAAAGAGCAAAAATACACCTAAGGGAAACACATCTAAGGGAAAAAGTTGCACTCGTACATGAAACCCCATTAACAAGTTCAAAATTTGAATAACCTCTGGATTGTAATAAGATTTTTCACTTGAGTGTTTTTTGCAGACCTTCAACAAAAGAACAAAAAAGGGTGGCATAATTATCCCAGTCAAGATGTTATCAAAATAGCATCATATCTGAAGCTGCAGACACTTAAATCACACGGATACACTGACAGATATATATATAATCTGTCCAGCCAGACTAGGTCAAGCAGACGTCTGGTGCTCTTCAGGGCTCAGATGCTCATTAATGCTCTCTTTTCTGTATTTCGATCTTCTTCAATTCCACTCTCAGTCCTGGGGGTCAGGAAAGCTGTGAATACTGAGTTTTCCTAGAGCCAATCTTGTAAATAAATGCCGGCCAGATCTGTCCGACGAGACGGGCGGTGAAGGTCGGGCAGGTTTCATAATGTTTACAGACGTGACCCCATCTAGAGAGCGATTTAGCTTCTGCGCTCCGGAAGCAAAAAAGAATGACCTCAATATATTCTCAGTTCATAACTTTTAAAGTACTTCTAGAAACTGCCAGTAGCCTCCAAGAAAGAGGCTAAAAATGACTGACTGAAAGCAAAATAGTGTGTGTATATATGTAATCCAGTACACATTTGTAGTTCGGTTCTCTTGGTTCTTTTGGTCTGGACCAAAAAGGAAAATTATACGCTTAGACCTTGTTCGGTTAGCGTTCACATAGTGTCTTTTTAAGACCAAACCAAAAGATAAAACATTTAAAAAAGGCTTTTTAGATTTTGCGAACTTATCGAACATCCAAAACAATGTGGTGTGCTGGGCTAAATGTGCTCCCTGCATGTGCGTACATTTGATGGTTTATGATGGAGCTGACATCTCGTGAAGAGCTTATAAAATGTGTAAAGGTGTCAAAACAGCACCAAGAATCTCTCCATCACACACACAGGCGAAGATCTGCTGCGAGGAGACGCGGTTCTGACAACATGGCTCCTATGACGAGAAAAAAACTAGTATTCTTAAAGGTCCCATGGCATGAAATTTTCATTTTATGAGGTTTTTCAACATTAATATGAGTTCCCCTAGCCTGAATATTGTCCCCAAGTGGATAGAAATGTTGATCGGTGTAAACCCAAGTTCTGGCTGTCTCTCTCTGCCTTTGAGAAAATGACAGGCCAGACGAGCCAATCCTGAAGTCTCCTGGTTTGACGTCCAAGCAGGAACGGTTACCTCCCTTTCCTCCACCCAGAGAATCTGCCACGCCCATGCAAGCGCTCGAGAGATCATGTGTTGTCAACGAGTGAACGCTGGCAGTTTCTCAGTGTTTGGATGTACATGAACATCCAGTTCCAGTCTTTTTTCAGTTCCTTCTGATCTGTGATCAGTGATTTCTGATGTGTAGCTAATTATTTATTATTCGTGCATACGCAGCGGCTTCTCTCTCTCCCGACAGAACGGTGTTTTCGTGTTTTCTATCTTGTGAGTCAGTGTTTTTGTACGTCCTCGTCGCGTCTATCGGTTCTAAAATGTGCATACAGTCATGAGTTTCTGCTCAACATCAGCCTCACACACGCCGAAACTCGGGCTGCACTGGCCGGACCAGGCCGGTGGCCTCCAACATCCCCGACCCCCAGTACTGAATCTGGCCCACAGCGGAGGCACCAAACGCGGCGCGAGATTAAGCAGAAGGGGGGTAAGCGTGAGCATATTCGGGCTAGCCAGCCTAGCCCCACAATAAACTGGATTACATTCGATTACTGCTGTTGTGTCTTTGTTTGCGCTGTGTACTCAACGCGCGTCACTGAAGCTTTCATTTTATTTAAAAAAATAATGCTATTATCAACACTTACTTTTAACTCGTTCATCTCGACAGCTGTAATGGTACTTTGCATGTGTTACAAAGTTGGTAATAACGATGAAGACGGACTCGGTGTAACTGGGACTCGTGTTTATTCAGAACTCTCAGATACAAACACAATAAACTCGTGCTGACTGACAGCGCTCTCATAACTCAGTAGTTACTATAAATAACTTTGTTAGCAATCGCTGAGCTCCGTCTCTGGTACATTAGTGATGTCCGGTTCGCGAACGATCTTTCTTTTGAACCAGTTCTTTTTAGTGAACCGAATCAGTTCACCAAATCGGACTGAATCGTTCTAAACGGTTCGCCTCTACAGTCAGCGCTGATCCATAATTTACTAAAGTTACTAACTTTCTGACATGAGTGACAGTCCCTCCGACTAGAAATTGACTAATAACCTGAAGTATATGCTGTAACTACAACAGTTCAGACATGCTGAGAACTGATGTGAAGTGAACTCAGGTCCATCCATCTCTCTGGCAGCAGCTCGTGCCTGCTCGTGCCTCGTTAAACCACGCCCCCTCCGCTCATTTAAAATGCAAAGATGTCAGCCAATCACAACAGTGGGCGTTTTTACTGAAGTCTCACAGCAGACACGCCTCTTGAAGCAGGGCATTCAGCCACAGGGCAAACAGCAGTATTGAAAAAATGTCTTTTATTTCTAAATTATGACATTTTATGATGTAAAAGTCATACTAACAATATAAGTACACCTCAGGAAACATTTACCTGATAAACATTTACCTTATAAAATAATAGAGAAATGCCATGCCATGGGACCTTTAAGCATTTTGCCAAGTGTGAACACACCCTAAGTTTCCTGTTTTCTCTTCTCAGCCTCTGAATTATGAAAAGAAGAAGCAGTACAGCCTTCACATCGCTGCAGAGAACACACACCTGGACCCACGCTTGTCTTATCTGGGCTCGTTCAAAGATGACGCCACGCTCAAGATCACAGTCGGAGACGTGGATGAGCCGCCGGTTTTCTCCATGGATTATTACATTATGGAGGTGTACGAGAACGCAAAGGTTGGCACTGAAGTGGGAGCCGTCACAGCGAGAGACCCAGACAGCAAAAACATCCCTGTCAGGTGAGAAGATGTGAAGGGCTAAAATAACACTCCGACCGAGAATACAATTATACGCAGGCCAAAAATGTCACGTAATGCTGTATGGCCCTGATTTATATAGTCGATTAGACAACTATCATAATCTATCAAAAATGTCTGAGCTCATTAATATGGCCGTTTTTATAATTTTGTAAAAAAAATTGCTACTACAACCCCAAATCAGAAAAAGTTGGGACAGTATGGAAAACTGTGAAAAAAAAGTGATTTCTAAATTTACTTTGACTTGTATTTCATTGCAGACAATATGAACAAAAAATATTTCATGTTTTGTCTGGTCAACTTCATGTCATTTGTAAATATGCATCCTTTCCTGTCATTCAGACCTGCAACACATTTCAAAAAAAGTTGGGACAGTAAAGCATGTACCACTTTGTAATGTTGCCATTCCTTTTCACAACACTTAAAAGACTTTTAGGGACTGAAGACACCAAGTGATGAAGTGTTTCAGGTGTAATTTTGTCCCATTCTTCCTGCAAACAAGTCTTAAGGTGGGCAACAGTACGGGGTCTTCGTTGTCGTAATTTGCGCTTCAAAATGCGCCACACATTCTCTATTGGAGACAGGTCGGGACTGCAGGCAGGCCAGTCAAGTACCCGTACCCTCTTCCTCCGCAGCCAGGACTTTGTAATGTGTGCAGAATGTGGTTTTGCATTGTCTTGTTGAAATATGCATGTACGTCCCTGGAAAAGATGTCTTCTTGAAGGCAGCATATTATGCTCCAAAATCTCTATGTACTTTTCAGCATTAATGGTGCCTTCACAGAAGTGCAAGTTACCTTTGCCAATGGCACTGACACAACCCCATACCATGACAGACCCTGGCTTTTGGACTTGTTGCTGGTAACAGTCTGGATGATCCTTTTCTTCTTTGGTCCGGAGCACACGGCGTCCATTCCTCCCAAAAAATACCTGAAATACTGATTCATCTGACCACAGTACACGTTTCCACTGTGTGATGGTCCATCCCAGATGCCTCCGAGCTCAGAGAAGTCGACGGCGCTTCTGGAAACTGTTAACATAGGGCTTCCTTTTGGCACAGTACAGTTTTAACTGGCATTTGTGGATGTAACTACGTATTGTGGTACTTGACAAAGGTTTGCGAAAGTAGTCCTGAGCCCATGTGGTGATATCGCTTATAGATGAATGACGATTCTTGATGCAGTGCCGCCTGAGGGATCGGAGATCACGGTTGTTCAGCTTAGGCTTGCGCCCTTGTCCTTTACGCACTGAAATTCCTCCAGATTCCTTGAATCTTTTAATTATGTTATGCCCTGTTGAATGTGAAATATCCAAATCTCTTCCTATCTTTCTTTGAGGAACATTGTTTTTAAACATTTCAATAATTTTCTCACGTATTTGTTGGCAAACTGGCGATCCTCGGCCCATCTTTGCTCCTGAAGGATTAGACCTTTCGTGGATGCTGCTTTTGTACCAAATCATAATTACAATCACCTGTTGACATCACCTGTTTCAAATCACATAATTATTTAACCATTTTACCTCATTACTAGCCCTAAATTGCTCCTGTCCCAACTTTTTTTTAAATGTGTTGCAGGTCTGAATGACAGGAAAGGATGCATATTTACAAATGACATGAAGTTGACCAGACAAAACATGAAATATTTTGTGTTCATATTGTCTGCAATGAAATACAAGTCAAAGTAAATTTAGAAATCACTTTTTTTTTTATTTGCGTTTTCCATACTGTCCCAACTTTTTCTGATTTGGGGTTGTATTTGTAACATATGATCCACTTGAGGCAAGTGCAGTTTCTTTATTAACCAAAATACAACGCAATAAACAAAAACTTGACTCCAACAGACTTGACTTGACATAAACAGACTCCCCAACAGTGGGTTACACATTCAATAAAAGACAACGACACATGGCAAACATGAGGGCTAAATACACATGGGCTAATGACAGGACAAGGGACACCTGTGAACATTGGTTAAACAATGAACCAATGACATGACAAGAACACATGGCAGGATCACATGAGGGCAAGGGAATCACATGACAAGACCAGGAGGCCCCTGGGCTGCGTTCAGCCCCGACAAAACATTGCAAAACGTTTTTTAAACGGTAACGGTGCTGCGTTGAACACCCTGTTCTGTTGACGCAAGAGTTGTAACTATGGCAGCCGAGAAGGCCATTCTTTGTGTTCTTTTTGTTGAATTTTCGGAGCCTGATGAAATCGATATAAATACGTGTTTAATACAGCAAAATACATGCAATCACTGCCCTTGCCGTCCAGAATAAAAGACAACATCCCAATCCCATTTAATGAACCTTTTTCATCTCCTGGTAATCAATTCTAACTTAAATCATTTTATTTCTAGTTCTTACTTTTTTAATAGCTTGTATTTTCTTTCTCACTTTATGTCAAGCAATTACCATATATGAAATTTGGTATATAAATAAACTTGCCTTGCAATTAAGCTAAAGATATAAATAAATACATCATCATGTTGATATATATATATATATATATATATATATATATATATATATATATATATATATATATATATATATATATATATATATATATATATATATATATATATATATATATATATATATATATATATATTAAACTCTTACGACAATCATGTCTTCTAATACCAGCGGACACATTAAACAACTTTACTTCCATTGTGTGAGCTGTCTCTTTAATACTGCGTGGTTTATATACATTTTGCTGCTGATTGGGCTGTCATTTTTGACACACCCACCAAGCGAGATCAAACGCATCTCAAACCCGTTGCACACCGTTTCCAGGAAACATGACGTTCAACCGGAAACCGTAGCAAAACGTTGCGCACCGGTTTGAGCTTTGAACGTGCCCCTGGTCTTGTCATGTGATTCCCTTGCCCTCATGTGGTAGTTTAACAAACTCAGGGTCACAGGATTAGTTTAGAGTTGACAAACCAAACCAATCTATTCACGCTTTGTTGGTCCCATGATGCTGATCATCAGCTTTCTCTGTCAAGTCAGGCTTTGATCCTGAGTTTAGGAGTTTAGCTGTAACATCAGTAATGAACAGCCAATCACACGCTGTGGATCAGTAAAACTGAGATTCACTTCTCGCGAGAGAAGCAGCGAGATTCATTTTTCTCTTCTGCAGAATATTACATGATTGAAAAATATTAAGAATTTAAACAAATTTACACAGCAAGAAGAAAAGAGCTGTCAATAAAAGAGTACAACTTAAAGAAAATATTCACTACGTCAATGCAAGTAAAAGTTATGAAGTTAGTTTAGTTGATATATAGAGAATTGAACATTTAAGCTTGCATGTAGTAATTTGTAAAGCTTTATTTATTGATTTTAAAGCTTATTTTTCTGACCTTTGTATAGGCTATTTATATTAATTTAAACTAAGTGCCTATTAATGATTGATTAACTAAAATGATACACGTGTAATTGATTACGGGTATAATAATTACATAAATTATATCTAAATCATTCAAAATTATTATTATTATAAATAAGCATTGTTAAAAGCCAGACGCTTTAGTCTTTAATGGCCATTTGCTATGTAGTGACCTGTAATTTGGAGTAGAAACAGGGGGAGTGACTTTATTGCATCAGAGGTGTGTCACTTTGCTCACAGCTGATTGGTCCAATTTCAGTTTGATCTCTTATCCAGAACATAACCTGCCCTGGAGCAGGTTAGCCGTGGAGCGTAAGTTACTATGGAGATGAACACTGGTAAAAGCCAAACCATTTTAATGGTACCCAAAACCCAGGATTTGCACAAACTAAGATTAAACATATCTGGCTAGCCAGCTAAACCGGCTTCATGGTATAGGCCCCTGGAAGTCCATGACAACTGAGAAACATGACAGTGAACATGATAAACAGAAAACATGAAACATGAACATGAACCGTCACCAAAACACCCTGTGATACTATTATTATCAATAATTATTATTTTATTTTATTAACTCTACTTAACCACATATTTAGCAAATTATTTAAATGGATATTCTTTATATACATACTATTTTGAAAAATGTCCTGTTTTCGGACAAATACAAACATTAAAGCCACAATGTGTAACTTTACGCCTATTCGCGTATTCAAAACAAAGGCGTAGATTGATGAGGCCTGGATTTCGCAGAGCTTTTATTATGCCGCTTCCACTTTTTCCGGTCATGCGTATGTGGGATAAATGGTTGCAATAGGATAGCGCTACAACCAATCAGAGCAACGAAGAAGGTGAAGCGGAGCTAGTTGATAGATTCAACTTTTGGCGTGTCCGGTCGGCAAAACTCCGAACACATCTTCCTTTTTTAAGAATGACTTCAGAGACGTTCTTTGTTCTTTTCTCAAAGAAAAGCTTAACTCCAAGTCTTCCGGAGTCGCGGCCAAAGTCGATTGGAAAGACCACTGTTCGCCAGCTTCTTTGTTTACAAGTAGCACGCGGAACCGCGGTAACTCTACCGCCATTATGTTAAGCCCGCCCACCGACTCTATACAAGATGTGATTGGCCTGAGCAGAGTTTGGTTTTTCCAGCTCGCAAGCCAACGAAGAGTTGCTAGATGCCCTGGCTGCAAATTAGATTTGCTGCCGCTAGGGTGCGTCTAGATATCTAGGCTATCTCATCTGTCTAATAAAACATAATATATTAACGCATCTTTGGTGTTTCCATGGTTTCTACAAAATAAAAACGGAAATCGAGGTTAATGCGGGTATGATGTCATTGATAGGCGATGCACAGTCACAGTCTGTGTCCTGGTTAAAATTGCTTATTTCTCTGGATTTAAACATTCTTGGAAACATTTGGGATAATGTTAGTACACTGCAGCTTCAGATATGATGCTATTTTGATAACATTTTGACTGGGATAATTATGCCACCCTTTTTTGTACAAAGTCAGCAAAATATATAACAGCGTTCTAGTGGTTTTTGGATATTTTTATATTTTAAAAACATATTGTGCCTTTAAATAACTTTGTACAACTATTACAGTATATACATTGTAAGATTATATTATAAATATTATTATTAAGGTGTGTATACAGTATTAAATTTATTCACTCTAAAAAATGCTGGGTTAAAAACAACCCAAGTTGGGTTGAAAATTGACTAACCCAGCGATTGGGTTATTTTAAGCAAACATTTAACCCAACCACTGGGTTAAAACGAACCATTCACTGGGTAAAAACAACCCAATTGCTGGGTTAGTCCATTTTCAACCCAACTTGGGTTGTTTTTAACCCAGCATTTTTTAGAGTGTATTATCAAAAAAAATGTCTAACCTAGTATATGTGGCTATTTGTGCAATTCATAGTAAATCACTTGCAATAAGCCTTCAAAACACACAATTTGTTAGAATTTGCACTTGCAAGATTTTACTAAATCAGGGTTAATTATATAATTATATAGTTAAATAATTAATGTTTAATAAATAATTTTTTTTCTGTTTATCTATTTCTCTCTCTCTCTCTGTCGTGCCCTCCCATTCCTCACATATCTCTGTAAAGGTTGAATTTAATAGGATGACATTGAGTTGATATGACATACAATGATCTTTTACTGTTTTGACTCTCTCTCTCCCTCTCTCTCTCTCTCTCTCCCTCTCTCTCTATGGAGGATAATGTTAATTAGAGCAGTTAAGTCACCCCATGTTAGCATGTTAGTGAAACACTGCTGCCAAAGGCTCAATTACCTCCACACACTTTAATGAAAGAGAGGTTTGCAGGCCAGCTCATAAAAACGGCATTCCTTTTGTGCTGATATCACGCTGCTTGCCTAGAGAAGCCAATAGAGAGGATTTCAGTGGTTCTGGTAAACACATTATCAATGTCTATTGGGCAGCATATCTGATGTGATATATTTCCAGTATTTAATTATTATATCATTGTTTTAACGCATATTTGAACTTATTCTGCTATTAAATTAATTATTTTAACACAATATTCACTAAAAACATTTTTTTTTTACAAATATTCAGATATAGAATCATCTATTGTCAAGGCAGTCTGGAAATGGCACAAAGCTTGGCTGTGTGTTTGACTGATCAATGTTTTAAATATGTAATTATGCAAAGAAAAACATCAACCCTGGGTTTACAAATGCATATGAGAAATATGTCAATATACCCAGGATTATTTCCTAAACAGTAAAGTATGAACAATATCGTCAAAGTCGAATGAAAACCAACAATTGTGGATTTATATATGGTCAGACACTTGCGTGTATCATTATATTATTAACATTTTACCAAAATCGCAAATGTTGGACATGCGTGTTTTATTTATCATTAGAAGGGCCACATCTGAGTACGTACATTGCATTATGTTTTCATCAGCCTACAAGTTTATTGTAGCTATGCAGGCACTCAGTTTTTAATTATATATATATATATATATATATCGCTGTAAAACACGGTGAAAACACTCTACCAAATTTCTGTAATATCTACATGAAAAAATGAGTTCATGCAAGAACTCAAAAAATAAAGTAAATTCTATATTTGTAGTCAATTTAAGCTTGTAGAAATTAAAGCTAAAATTAAGTAAAACCTACTAAATATTTCTGATACTGGTGTTCCCATAGAGACAGAGCGTATTTAGGCCACGCCCACACCGGGGGGGGGGGGGGTAATCCAACGCTCTCCGTTGACTTTGCATTGCGTGAGGCTGCATCCTTGTCATTTCGGACTTATAACAAAAAACAGAACAATGTCTAAAAGCTGATATGTGACAAAGTGTACTGCAAACAAGCTAAAAAACACAAAAATACGTTTTTATAAGCTGTTGACCCAAAAAACGAGAGTTTAAGGAGACAAAAGTGGATAGTGAAAAGGGCCACATCTGAGTACGTACATTGCATTATGTTTTCATCAGCCTACAAGTTTATTGTAGCTATGCAGGCACTCAGTTTTTAATTTGGCCAAATATATATATATCGCTGTACTTATTAAAACAACCAGTTTTTTATTTACCTTTGCATTGCAAACAAGCAGAGATGGTCCAAAATGTGCGCGCCACTTCATTTAAGATAGAGGCGGTGTGGAGTTATGACAGTTTGAGGATCCAATGGAGTTACGAGGTTTAGATAGCTCTTTTTAATACTTTTCATAGGTTAAATATTTGCATAACCCACAGACAGACTTAAATGGTGACCAACATTAATGATTTATGAAAAAAAAGATGAAATATGGAGATACAAGGTTTCTGCTCAATATGCAACATAACCCAATGTGTAAAGTCCATAAGATTCATATTATGTATGAAAGAAATTTTAGTAAACAAAAGAAATGGAGTATTCTTAATATGAAAGACAATGTTGTGCACATCATAGTCTACAGAACATGGAGAAAATAACAATTCAGATGACACGCAAGCGAACAACAGGAATGAAAAATAAAATGTCAGAATTCTCCTTTCATCGGCAGGAAAACGCATAAAGTGTAAGATCCTCATTGTTATTTCTCTCTCATGCCTCATGCAGTCAAGGACGTTGCACATTTTCTTGTGGTAATGAGATATGACCTGTATGGTTTATTAGCATCTCTCTGTACTGGTGGGTTGAGGAAGTGTGTTTTCAAGCCATCTTTGAATGAACCTTCACAGGCCGTGCGTGACGGAGAGGCCATAACTCTCACGGTCATGCAAATGCTGGGATTCTCATTGGTTGATGTGAGTGAGATTGTCGGTTTCACACGAACATATGATAAATAGATAAATAAAAGACATAAGAGAAAACAAGAGAAAAGTCTCATAAATAATCCCAGGTCTGTGTTGAAGGATAACACATTAACACAAAAAATTCAGTCCATTTATTGCATTTCTGTTCCTCCGATTTTAATCTGCATTCCCCATAAAAAACAGCATTTCATTCCCGTTCAAGAATTTATACCGCAGTATGTAACCATTAGCATAAAAATAAAATGGCATTGAAGTTTGAGAATCAGCATTAGCGTTATGGAAAAATAAGCAAGGTCACTGTTATCGCCTTAGTTTTGTTCCTATCCATAATGATGCATCTGATCATTATCATATTTCATGTAAAGCATTTGTCTCATGAGATGCTGCAGTGAAAATGTTTTTTAAAGGCATATTCTTCACAATGGACACCCTGGTGTTGAATTAACAGAGATTTCGGGATGATGTTTTGTGTTTTGATGAGACATTTTTGTGTCTCATGTATTTCTCCTAAGTTAACATGATAAAGGCTAAACAGAAATATTTTTTAGAGTACTTAAGCATGTCTGAGGGATGTTGGGTGGCAAACACTATACTGACATTTTTCATATATATATATATATATGTATATATATTGGTCCCCCTTTTGCTGTCAAAACAGCCCTGACCCGTCGAGGCATGGACTCCACTAGATCCCTGAAGGTGTGCTGTGGTATCTGGCACCAAGATGTTAGCAGCAGATCCTTTAAGTCCTGTAAGTTGCGAGGTGGGGCCTCCATGGATCGGACTTGTTTGTTCAGCACATCCCACAGATGCTCGATTGGATTGAGATCTGAGGAATTTGGAGGCCAAGTCAACACCTCAAACTCATTGTCCAGTTCTGATGCTCACGTGCCCACTGTTGGCGCCTTCGGTGGTGGACAGGGGTCAGCATGGGCACCCTGACTGGTCTGTGGCTATGTAGCCCCATACACATCAAACTGCGATGCACTGTGTATTCTGACACCTTTCTATCAGAACCAGAATTAACTTCTTGTGCATTTTGAGCTACAGTAGCTCGTCTGTTTGATCGGACCACACAAGCCAGCCTTCACCCCCCACATGCATCAATGAGCCTTGTCTGGCCATGACCCTGTCGCCGGTTCACCACTGTTCCATTTGATAGATACTGACCACTGCAGACCGGGAACACCCCACAAAAGCTGCAGTTTTGGAGATGCTCTGATCCAGTCGTCTAGCCATCATATTTTGGCCCTTGTCAAACTCGCTCAAATCCTTACGCTTGCCCATTTTTCCTGCTTCTAACACATCAACTTTGGGGACAAAATGTTCACTTGCTGCCTAATATATCCCACCCACTAACAGGTGCCGTGATGAAGAGATAATCAGGGTTATTCATAATGTTATGCCTGATCGCTGTATATACAGCACTAGCGTAACCAGAAAAGCGGAAAACGGGGTGTGTCACATTTATTGTCAAATTAATGTGCAACTTTAAAGAATAGACTGGGATGATGATATGTAAAACTATACTCAGGTCGAATACTTTAAAGTTCCTGTTCTTCGTGATCCCATTTTTCAAACTTTAGTTAGTGTGTAATGTTGCTGTTAGAGCATAAATAATACCTGTAAAATTATAAAGCTCAAAGTTCAATGCCAAGCGAGATATTTTATTTAACAGAAGTTCCCTTTCAAAGCCTACAGCAAACGGCCGGTTTGGACTACATCCCTGTACATCCTGCTTTAATTACGTCAGTAGAACAGTTTGTTGACTAACCTCCGCCCACAAGAATCCGCGAAAAAGGGGGCGTGGTCTTGTTGCTCCCTCGTGGAGAAGAGGAAGGGTTGCGTTCGGTTCGGTTTGTCGCCATGTCGTTCAGACGCTGTTATTTTCATCCCGGGGTCAAATCACCTTTGTTTGGCCTTCAGGGGCTGTAGTTTGAGCGCGTTCATCTCCCCGTTATGGTAAGAGGCGTGACCTTTCCGGCAACGTGCCCTAAGCTGCTGTCGAATCACAACACGGGAATCGCTGGCACAATCAGAACTCGTTACGTATTTCTGAAGGAGGGACTTCATAGAACGAGGAAATTCTCAGGCCGTTTTGAGGACAGTGAAAACAGCAGTATACAGATAAGTAAATGGTGTGAAAAATACTGTGTTTTTTTACACATGAAACATGAACACATGTTATATTGCACACTGTAAACACAATCAAAGCTTCAAAAAAACACGAAAAAAGGGACCTTTAATAATATTTTTGGGGGGATCTGCTAGCTAACTCAATCATGCTAACCAGTGAACCTTGACCCCTTAGCTACAAGCGCAAAACAGCAGAGTCAAAGCTAGAATCATAAGTTTACATAAAATGTTAACATTAATTTCCGGCTGCCTTGCACACTCAAGTATTTACTTCAGGAAATGCAAATGTGGTTTAATTTCACATTCATACTTGGAAAGATAATCTGACAGTCCTTCCTTTGAGCGTCTGTACCAAGCATGTCACTTGAGGATTTGTTAATTATGTCCAACTAAGGCTTCTCCTTGCAGATTTTCTCCTGTCGTTTTTACGTTTTCCTTCCTTTTTTAAGGTTGTGCCAGGTCTGTGGTTATCTATAGCCGTCATTTCAACCGGAATATTAATACACATCTGCGCATATACCTAAAACCACTCATAAATCTCACTGAAAATGACCCTGTTTGCCGTGTACCGTGGTGATTAATCATTTAGAGAAATCATGTGAACAAAATGAACTTTATTGAACAATATTAATGCTCAATACAGTCAGACAAACATTATGTAAGCTCATTCAATTAGAAACTGTGAAAAGAACTCTTTTGTTTTTAGTGCATTATTCTTTTGATATTAATGAACCCCCTACTATATTCCATCTTTACCTGTCAGCTTTCCATGAAATCACTGTTTTTTCACATTATATATTCCACTCTGTATTTTTACAGTGATCTGTCAGAGAGCTTGGTGGCATGATGTATAATTACTCACAGTGTGATATAAGCTTTTGTGCTTTTGTTCAATAAAACAGAAAAGAATTAGTATATAAATTAATAATATGGTCCTTTATGCTGAGCTTTGTAAAGTCGAGTATCCCCGCCGTTAAGTCATGCCACACATGAAGTTGGCAGGGTTTCACGACCCAGCCATGTACATCAATGCAAGCTTTCTGATAATAATGCATATCCCAGCTGTCTTTGCTCTTAATGCCACAGCTATGATGTAGAGGGGTGAAAGACAGAAAGGCTCATGCAGTATTCATGCTCTCTCTTCTATATTTAGGTATTTCATCGAGCGCAGAGAAGACAAAGAGGTGTATTTCGATATTGAATCCATCAGCGGAGTCATTCGAACGACTCAGCTCCTGGACCGGGAGGACACGCCCTGGCACAACATCACTGTCATGGCAACAGAGGAAGGTGGGTACCACCAGAAACCACGCTGGTATAGCTTTGCCTCTTTAATAACTTGCAAATTAGTTTGCCAAGACAGTCTCTGCAATAAATGCCTTGTGCACTCATGAGAAACGGACTGCCGTTCTTTTTCTCACTTTGAAAATCGCTTGCCCTCCCGCTGCTGTGAAATCAGCTCTGCAAGTCTGTTAACAGTCAAAGATCGCACCTCTAAGCACGTAAGGAATAGTTTGCACAGAAATGAAAACTATTTACTCAACCTCATGTTGTTCCAAACCTGTATGACTTTCTATTTTTTTTAGAAAAAGGTGAAAACTGAAGACTGCTGGTTGTTGGTTCTTTCCATGCAATTAAAATGAATGAGGCCCAAAGCTTTCAAGCTGAAGTAGAAACACTGTAAGAGATCATTAAAAGGGAGTCCACTATATCCTCCACATGTAAGAATGTTGGAGGTTGCACTCATAATCTTCCCCTTGATAAAAATGATTTTGTGGGGAAGTAAATACTACAGAAAACACTCTACCAAATTTCAGTAATATCTACATGAAAAAATGAGTTCATGCAAGAACTCAAAAAGTAAAGTAAATTCTATATTTGTAGTCAATTTAAGCTTGTAGAAATTAAAGCTAAAATTAAGTAAAACCTACTAAATATTTCTGATACTGGTGTTCCCATAGAGACAGAGCGTATTTAGGCCACGCCCACACCGGGCAATCCAACGCTCTCCATTGACTTTGCATTGCGTGAGGCTGCATCCTTGTCATTTCGGACTTATAACAAAAAACAGAACAATGTCTAAAAGCTGATATGTGACAAAGTGTACTGCAAACAAGCTAAAAAACACAAAAATACGTTTTTATAAGCTGTCGACCCAAAAAAACGAGAGTTTAAGGAGACAAAAGTGGATAAAGGCAGTAAAACGTGACGCTTCAGCAGGAAGAATGGGTCAATTTTGGGATCCTGACACTCAGTATGTCTCAGTATGCCTATGTGTGCAGTAAATATGTTGTCACTGTTAAGTCGAATATCCAAATGTCAGGTTTATATGTTATATTTCCTGTCTCTGATTACGTTCCCCTCTAGTGATTGTACTTCTGAGTGTAATATAACGTGTCGCGCTCTGTCTAAATAGCCTGTATCCACTTTTTTGTCCTTAAACGCTCGTTTTTTGGGTCAATAGCTTATAAAAACTTCTGGGTTTTTGGTTGTGGGTTTTGTCTAGCTTGTTTGCTGTACACTTTGTCACATATCCGCTTTTAGACATTGTTCTGTTTTTTGTTATAAGTCCGAAATGACAAGGATGCAGCCTCACGCAATGCAAAGTCAATGGAGACGGTTTGATTGTTTTGCCCCCTGGTGGGCGTGGCCTTCAGATTATGACGCATGTCACTCTGTCTCTATTATGCACTAGGGCATGAATAATTAATAAGGTTGATTTTTGGCTGATTTCCAACAACGTCCATAACGTTTAACATTGCTTTTGTTGTTAGGTTTAGTGACTTGGCATTTTGTGACATCTGGAGTTCATTTTCTACTGAAAATTACATAATCATTTAAACTCTTTAACATGCTAAGGAGGGTAAATGTCAAGATTTTCAGCTTAAATTTCAGTGTGTTCCTTACACAAAGCTCGTCTAATGCTTTCGGGAGACTTGCCGTATAGCTCACTGATTCCTTTATGATGCTTGTATGCTCTTTTTGATGCTTTGTAATTGCATGGAATCTTCAAAGATTCGCCCTTTGTTTTACACAGAATAAAACAATACATGTTCGGTACAAAACGAGGGTGAGTAAATGATGACAGAAATGTATTTTCTGGGAGAAACTATCCCTTTATAAAAGCTACTCTTGCAAGAGAACAGAAACAAGCACAAGCAAGATTATAATATTTACATTTCGAAGAGGGACCGTATTTGGAGTGTATAATCTATGAGATGATAGAAATCACTGGAAGTAATATAAATGGAGTCCCGTGACTCTTCTGCTGTAGATTTTAATCACAGTAATTACCCTTACACCAAGCACGAATGACACACATTCAGTCTTCTATATGATAATGATATTCCAGCATGTGAATGAAAAATGAGACCACTTCAATATATCGGTTGTTTTCCCTAGACAGTGATGAGATCAAATGGAGACTTTTGCATAAGTCTGCTGCTCAGAGATATGCATTTATCTCCTCTAGAGCCTCAGAAAAAGAGCTAAACTGTCTCAAACTGTGCTCCGATTTATTCATCAAAATGTTTCATTAATTTCTTGAATAGCGGACACTTTTATCCTAAATGACATAATGTGCACTCAAGGTAAATATTTTCTAATTACATTATCACTCTTGCTCTTTGTGAACAATTGTCTTTTTATTTATCTCAAGGAATTTTGTTTAAAAAAATATCAGAGACAAACTTGATAATTAAATTAAACATTTCTGAGAATCACAATGAGCTTCTCAGCTATGAAAGTGCAATAAAATATTCATCTAAGGGTGTGTTCACACTTGGCATGTTCGATTTGATTAAAACGAACCCTGGTGCGATTGCTCTGTTAGTGCCTGTTCATTTGAATAAATGTAAACGCTGCCATCCGAACCTTGGTGCAGACCGAGACTGCTGAAAAGATGAGTCTCTGCTTCCAAACAAACTCTGGTGCGGTTCGAATGATATATGAATGCAACACGGACCAAAGACGTAAACGAACCAAAAACAGGAAGATGAGACTCTAAAAAGGTCAGAATGCCCAAGCGAACCTGTTTTTTCTCGTCATAGTCGTGATGTTGTCCATCGCAGTTTAGTACAGGCGTCAGAACCGCATCTCCTCACAGCAGATCTTCATTTGTGTGTGTGACGGAGGGATTCCTGCCGCTGTTTTGATGCTACATTTTATAATTTTATAATAGAGTTCTCAGCTGCTCACAATACCATCAAACGCACATACAACGAGCGCTTTTAACCCAGCACACAGCATTGTTTTGGATGTTCGGTAAGTTCTGTCGCGAAATAGGCACTACGTCATAAAAGCCAGTCAGGTTGTGAACGGATCCCTATGCCTTTTGGTTCGGTATCTTTAGGTTCAGTGTGTGTTCTCACTTGGCAGGTTTAGTTAGATTAAAACGAACCCTGGTGCGATTGCTCTGTTAGTGTGCTTTATTTGAATAAGTGCTGCCATCTGAACCCTGGTACGCACCAAACAAGCGGACCGAGACCGCTGAAAAGATGGGTCTCGGCCCACTTCCACAGAAATGAATTAGGAACACAACCAGGGTGTAGCACAAGATCCTGGGCCCTATGCATAGGGGGCTCCCCTTGGGGCCCTGGCAATCTCTACTGGTTTTACCCCCAGTCAGGAGTTCTCAGCTGGTCAAAATACCATCATATGTAGATACGCACATACAACGAGGGCTTTTAACCCAGCAGAGAGCATTTTTTTGGATGTTCGGTAAGTTCTGTCGCGAAATAGGCAATACGTCATAAAAGCAACCAGACCAATCAGGTTGTGAATGTATCCCTTTGCCTTTTGGTTCGGTGTCTTTTAGGTTCAGTGTGTTCTCACTTGGCAGGTTTAGTTAGATTAAAACGAACCCTGGTGCGATTGCTCTGTTAGTGCGGTTTATTTGAATAAGTGCTGCCATCTGAACCCTGGTACGCACAAAAACAAGTGGACCGCTGAAAAGATGGGTCTCGGCCCACTTCCAAACAAATGACATATGAACACAACCAGGAGCGTAGCACAAGATCCCGGCCCTATGCACAGGCAGTCCTGATGGACCACCATGTTCCATGTGAAAATATATTGCAGACTTTTCAAGGGCCCTCTCTGCCCTTGGGGCCCTGGCAATCACTACTGGTTTTACCCCCAGTCCGACACCCCTGAACACAACAAGGACCAAAGACATGCAAACAAGCCAAAAACGGGATATGATGTCCAAAGATGCGACTCTAAAAAGGTCAGAATGCTCAAGCGAACCTGTTTTTTCTCGTCATGGTCGTGATGTTGCCCATAGTCGTTGATGTTGTGATGTTGACCGCTGAAAAAGATAGGTCTCGGCCCACTTCCAAACAAATGAAATATGTACACAACAAGGACCAAAGACATTCAAACGAACCAAAAACGGGACATGATGAACATGATTACATCACACCGAGAAACTCAGTTAACATACTGCTGTAAACACTTGAAATGTGCCGTTTTTATATTTATAACATATGACACAGTTAAACAACATCACACGACCAAGAGTGCTGTTTTCTGGAATACCATCACGACTGAAACGTGACACTGATTTCATATGACAGTTCCAAAACAATTCATTAACATCAAGTCACTTACATTTTAGATGCAATATTGACTGTATTTGCTCTATTTCAGCAGCGAAAATAGTTCCAAACAAAGATCAAAGCAGAACCACATTGCAGCTCACAGCAACAGTGTGTCACTGAGGCTGTTTCCGAAATCGCCCCCTATACCCTCATTCACTATTTCCTACATTAGTCCACTGATATAGTCCACTTCGAAAACGAGTGAGTGATTTCGGACACTAAGTGCGCCGGAAAGGCTGCCGTTTTTGCAGTTTGTGCTTGCTGTTTGGCAGCTCCAGTAATAATGAAAAGATTTATCCTGAACTCTGCTACGGAAACTAGCATGTAACCTTAATCAAACAATATAATAATCATCTTACAAAGGATAATTTATACCTGTATGCATGATATTGGGCTGGACCAGTGCGGTTCGGAAGATGGATGGATGATTGATTCAGCTGTGGGCACTATTTGAGGGAACAGCCATTTAGTGGTGTCCGAAACCATAGTGGACGTTATTAATTGCACTCATTCAATCCCACAATGCACCACAATAACGAGTTTGCAACCGATGTATGCTCGACGGCTAGAGAATACCCATAATGCACTGTGAGAGTCGCGCCGTGCATTGAATGAATTCCCGCGTTTCGCCAGGAGATGGCATCGACTCACACACTTTTTAAGACCAATGATATTGGACCCACTCACTTGTATCGTCTCTAATTGAGCACGTCTGTTTACATACCCTGATAAACACTGATTAAACGCGTTAGAAGCTTTATTTTCACTTTTCTAATATTTTCTTCATATTCATAGAAAAGAAATTCCTTTCCGATCTGATATATGATGGAAAAAAGGATCAGTGCGAGTTTGGCAAAAGGCGGATTCGAACCTCTGATCAATTTGCGTCAAATCTTAACGCCATGCGTCTTACCCCTACACTAGTGCTGCTGATGAATATTGTGTATTCCGTAGGTGTGTCTTACTCAACCAGACGTTTAAACAAGCGATATATTTAAATATATTTGTATGTAAATTGCATCTACTCCAGTAAAATGTTTCTGTTAAAGGACCCACCAAATTTTTTTTTGCTTCTGACGCCCATGATATAAATAGTAGCCTACTATAAAGTATGAAATATATAGGCCTACTATACTATATATATACTGTATATATTATACTATATACATATTATTGTTATTTTTTTATTAAATGCTTATTAGTTACTTCATTATTCCCCTTTCCAAGTAAGTTCAGTGCCACACAAGTAAAGAGTTATAGGGTTAACTTTAAGCTTGTTGGCTCGTTTTTGGAGTAGTGGAGTAATGGAGAATGAGGGTACATAGGGCGAATCGGACAGCGGTATGTTCATTCATCAGGGCGCGGCTCTCACAGTGCGTTGAGAGTACACCGTTTGGTTGAGTGAGAGAACGATTCAAAAGCATTAGGAGTTGTTTCTCGTTTGCTCTCGAAATGCTCTCGCGGGACTTTGCTGTCAAACGCCGATCGAACAAGCATATTCTCCAGCGTGTACATCTACTGTACACTCGTTATTGCGGTGCATGGTGGGATTGAATGAGTGCACTCAAAAACGTCCACTATTGTTTCGGACACCACTACAAATTGATGTTCACTCAAATAGTGCCCTATTTAAGGGTATAGGGGGCGATTTCGAACACAGCCTGAATGATTTTTTAATGAATCGGTTGAATCAAAGATTCACTTACCTATTCGTAAACGCCTCATTCCTGAACGAATCAGCCGTTTGAACGAATCGACTCAATGATTCACTCATTCAGACGGTCAACTGCCACCACCTACTGGCAGTTTAGTTTCATGTTTAAACATTCTTTCCAACTTTTCTAATTTTTATATTCCAAACAATATTTAAAACAATGTCATAACATTATATAATGCAGTTGTAATTTGTCAGTGTAAATGATTTAATTTGAATGGTAACAGCCCTATAGTATCTTATTCTAGTTTAATATATTGATCAAATTTAAGAATATAAAATTAAAGCTGAAGCATAGCCTATATTTAATAAGATTAGGGGGGAAATGCCCTTTTTAAAAATATCACAAATATGCAGATTTAAAATATGTCAAAGCTGATTGAACACTGGTGAGAATATTGCTTCAGAATAAATTATATTTACAACAACAAAAAAATC